>NC_141696.1:1169328225-1169665725 GCF_964263255.1 Lissotriton vulgaris
TGTTCTTGGATTTTCGTCACAATAAAATACACTAAACATAATCTTCACAAAAGTTGTTTACAAAAGTTTAAGCTATTGCCATTATAAATTACAATAACTTTTATTTGAGTATAAATTATTTAAAAAATTAAAAGCTGTTGTTATTTGTAATATCAATACATCTAAGTCACGTAAATACAACACATATTGCATTACAAATGCTATAGGTGTCACATTTGCGAAAGTTATAACTATTGGCATTGTAAATGACAAAGCTATTAATTTTGCTATTTTCAAAACCAACACATAAATAAAAAATGTGTCATTTCCAATACCAATAACTCAAACTTTCCAAATGCGAGACCTTTTGCATTGCAAATGCTTGTTTTTAATTAGGAGGCGTGTCTTGTCCGTAGAATAAAGTTATCATTAGGTGGACACTCCATCCTATTTTAAAGTCACAAATTTTTCTGTTGAACTGTTGTTTAACTTACCATCAAAGATCAGCCATCACAGACGGTTTGTTTATGTTGGTTGTCCAAATCCTCAACTAGCAACCAATGGTGCGCTGTTTGATGTCCCAATGATCAGGGGACCAGCCTGACATGCACCATGGTTTGGCCAAATGATAGGACTGATCATTGAGTCAATTTGATGGGAACCTTTTGCTAATTGCTTTGGATTTGTTGGCCATTCTTGAATAGTCCAAGCTGTGTTGGCTTTTTCTTATGCACTTTGTGTTAACCACTATATCGCAATACGCTGTCTTTATGTGATTTATACACTCCGAGATCTTGGCGACTCGGTTTGACATCACAGCCTCATAATTAAGCTGTTAGACCCCCTGTTTTTCTGTGTTATACAATTGGTAGTAGCTGGGGATAAGAACCAGGTACGGGTCTTTAAACTATATATCCCTGGGACCCTCTTTAAACTGTTCTGTTGTTGTTTGTTTAAGAATAAATTCAGCCCAGCACAATTTTTAATCGAGATAAAACTGTTATTTTCTTCCGGCAGGGAACAGGCAGTCGCACATATTGTAGTAGGCGTTGCAAGTCCACATTATGGTTGCTCATCCACTGAGGCATTAACTGCCACTAACTAAATAGTAAAATGCATGCCCCATTCTGCAGTATATTGCTATACGCATCCTACACCGATAACATGACACTCTCAGAACTTTCACACAGAAACAGCCATAATTGAGGTGCAGAAGGCCTTGGACCCTGGTGCCGCTACACCTGCTGCATCATTGGAAGGTAAACTCTTGTCCCCTCTGCCCCAACACAGACCTCCCCACTGCAGCTTACCTCAAACAAATGGTTGCCAGCTCATTGTTTTTTTTACCAGTATGACCAGTATTTCACTGTCTCAGCCAGTACAAAAATAGGGAAAATCATCGAAAGTCGGTATGTTTCTCCCTATCAGTACATAATTAAATCGGTTATTGTTTAAACAATGCACATCAAAATATATTCTCGATGTTCCTTGATGACTCCTGACTGATAATTAAAGTAAACGAAGTGAAAACAAATCATGTTTGGCTGTCGACATAGAGGAAGCACTTACCGGTTCTTTCTCGTGGCCTATTCTGCTGTGACTGGGAGGGCCAAAGGTCATGTTTGGGTGGGCCTGGTGCTAGAACATGGCCTGCCTTCCAGGTGCCGCCCAAGCTGAAAGCAGTGCTTTAAATGAGACGAAACAGGTGGGAGGGCTTTGAAAGGGGCGTGGCTTTAGAAGTATATGTAAGCTGCCTGTGTAAGCAAGGGAGCGATAGAAACCCTCGCTTGATAAATTGCTAATGAGAATCTTATGTGACAAAGGATATTCAAAATCTGCAGGCAATATGATATTTATTTCACAGCCTGTAATGCACTTTTATCTTTTAGCCATAGCCAACAATAAAACATTTCATAAGGCGATTTTAAATCTAAGCAGCGATAACTTTTCATTTCACTGGAATGCAATAGTATATTAGTTACTGGGACACCAGTGTTAATGATATTTGACAGTACACACCATGCCACTGTGTCCCGAAGGGGACTTGCACTGATGTTGCTTTGTTGCTCCGGTGAATGACAGGCAGGTGGGTACACTTCTTTTTTTTCTTCAGCTGGAAAAGGACAGTGAAAGAGAGCCTTGTAGGGCAATGGTAAAAATGTTTTTGTTTTTTTTGCTTTGTCCTGGCTCAGTTTAGGGTGGTGCTGGCTCACTTACTTACAGCGCTGAGAGAAATGAGTCATTTAATGAGTCCATTACATCCCCTTGGATTGCCCAGTTTTGGACGTTTACCTTGTGAATGCCATTACCAGAGTCCCACTCATGGCACATTTTGTGGAATGTGCTCAGAGCGATAATCACCGGTGTCTGGCTTTAATGATAAGCGCTGCTGCTGCACAGCTAGGAGAGGAGGCTCTGGGCTCGTTACATGTGAACATGTGGCCACACGTGTGTGCGTATGTTTGCAGCTTGAATGTTTTAAGACTACCGAAATGCCTAGTCCGGTGTCTGCACACAGGTAACCTGTCGTAAAATAGACTCTTTTGCTTTTGTTGCTGACCTGCGGGTAGGCCTTATAATGTGAGTGGACATATATAGTGTAGGTCTGTAGTTCTTACTAAAAGTCTGTGGTGGTTAATGGAATTACACATTATAGGCGAAATCTGCACAGAAGTACAGTTTCATCCTACTTACTTACTTACATAACCTCACTCCGTTTGGCACTTTAAGATTTGTCCTTTTTCCCTTTTGAACTTTTGTTGGGAAGAGGTCAGGCACCAATGTCAGTTGGGGCAGAACTGAGGCTCTCAGGGAAGGTCTTTTTATAGACCACCTGAAGATGCCATGGTTAAACATTCCAGAATGCTGTGCTGGCTATAAGAATTGCACATCCCTGTGTGCAGGAAGGTTGGGGTAGGGTGACAATGTGGCATCCTACGATTGGGCAGAGGCTTCCACCTTCCAGAACTTTCCATCCCCATTTAAAGACAGCTGCAGAAGGGCGAGACAATTTACAAGACACTGGACCTGGGAGCGACAACAGTGGGAAGGAGAGGCCTCCTGATGCCATTGTAAGAATTTGGGTTTCTTGAAGGCCAGTAGCTCTGGTCCCCTTATGACCCCCGAGAAAGAGTTGGGGGAATGAGCCTACTGGGAGACCCTAGATGGTTCCCCTGGGACATCTTTAGATTGGTCCTTGACTCCGCTGACAAATACATACTGTTCAAGTAGCCAGGAGGTTGTGGTACCTGGGCAGTGTGGCAGGCAGGTGTTCTACTTGCTGGCTCTGGAGGGGCTGTAGAAAAGGCCCCCCAAGCATGACAGAAACTGGGGAGCACAGCAGAGGACAGGTCTGGTGAAGGGTGCAACTAAATTCAAGATCCCCAACTAAAGTACCCTTTAGGGGCAATGAGGCCTGAAGAGAATACTTCTGCTGGCCAGATACTAAGACTGTGGAACTCTGCCCTACAGAGAAGGAGAAAACTACCTTTAAGGCCTGGTCCCGTGAGGGGTCTAGGAGGGACAACAAGTGCATTGCACTCCATTCACGTTTTTAAATACTCCCCCGGGGGGAGGGGCAAGTTCCCTGGTGGATCAGTGCAACTTTCTTATTTCAAATTTTATGGGTAGCGGATGTGCATGGTGCCCCGTCCGCAGAGCCACTTTCAATCCAGGGGCTCCATCCTCCAGTGGCAGAGGAAAAAGGAGCCTGTGCTTCTTCATCCACCAGACACACACACACGGAATGAGGCAGCACATCACCATCCAGGGAGCATGACAATGCCCCCCCTCTGTTCTTGCTGTTCCAGGGAGATGGGATCAGTGGAGGGTTAGGTGTAGGATACAGGCTTAATTCATGAGGGAGTAAAGTGTGTGGAACATAGAGAATGGGAGAAAACCCCCACTCTGCACCAGGAGCAATGAGCTCTCTAGAATCTCAGGGGCCGTTATTTAGTCATAAGTGTCTCATCCTAATTGCTCATTCTTCATGCCTGTAACCATCTAGGGTTTGGATCTCCCATTCACTTGCTTTAGTGCAGGTACTTCAATCCTCTGCCAGGACTGGAACAGAGAGCCTTGCTGCTCAAACTGCATTATGGACATGGCCCCAAAAGCGCTGTTCCTTTTCTTGCTTCATTAAAACGGTTCTCATTTTGAGCTATCTTCTATTTAGAGCGCAACTCTATTCAGCTATGTGAAGATTTGAATACTTTTTTCTTGGAGACAATTAACAAAATATGTCAGCGACTAGATGGGGTTGCTAAACACTCAGCCCATCTCCCGTGCCACCCAATCCAAGTGTATCAAGGGTTCTTCTTGCGTCCTATTTTGCCCATGTAGGTTTAACCCATTCTGCAGTCTTTACAGCTACAGACTCCTATATTGATCTCTTATTAGCATGTTTTTAAAAGCAGCTCATGTCCTTAATCAACTGCCTTGTGAATTTGTCTCCATCGGATGGCTGCAGCCTCTTACCATTAATAAAAAAGGTTAAGTCTTCCCATTAGTTTTGACCAGCTATATATCTTTTACTGATTTGCCAGTGTTGACTAAAATATTGACAATGATCCTAGTTACCCAGATTCAGGAATACCTTGATAACCACAATTTGAATTTAGACTATAATACCCACAAATTAACAGAAAGTACCTGAATAGTTTTTAGGTATGTTTTACCTCTTTGAAGGAATTAGACATATGGGGTGGATTATCTTAGTCTCTTGAGTAAGCTACCCATGGTGGCCCAAACAATAAATTACTTTTTTGAGCCAACCCTGTTCCACTGGTCTGAGAGAGTTTCTTCTGGGTGCTAGTTGTCTGAGGAGGAATGCCCTCTGTCAGGACCCACAGGGATTGCATCTGTTACCATCTCTTTGTAGTGTATAATTGATACTCTCATTAGACATTCTATGAAATATCAAAGTAGTTCTGAGGTAGTTGAAGGCAGCTTAGAGGGAGACCGCTTTCGCAGATCTCAGGATTGCACAGATCCAAGCCACACACTCGCTCACTCTCTGTAAAGGAATCTTCATGGCTGCTGCTGCTGTTGCGGCGGCCATACTGGCTGGGGGAGTGGTTTTACTGGCGGATACATGCTAGGTGAAGTTGTGTGTCATCCTGCCCTACCTCAAACATGCCCTCCTTTAGCAATTGAGGGTCAGGTTGGACACTGCTGACTCCGACTCTGATGCAGACGGAGAAAAAATGGCCATTCGCATGATCCCCCTCAGTCAAAAAAAAAAGAGGAGCTCAAATAGGTACTTTCTGCTGGTGGATATAAGAGACCTAATATGGACACTAAAGGACATTATGGGCACTAAGGAAAGGAGGTAAAGGGCTCTTCTTGGGCACATTTTACTCAAAGTTGGTCTGAGTCCTGACAAAGTCTCAATAATGATATGAATGGCGTTCTCTATTTACCTCCTGTTTCATATGGGGGGATAGAGGAGGAATGTGGGTACCAAAGAGATATTGCTAGTTGGAGAGGGTGAGACTGAAGGGGTACAATTGGAGCTGGATCCGTTTGGCTTGTGAGCCTGTAAGGGCGGATATTGGGACACTATAAGAAGTGGGAGACAGGCGCAATGACGAAGTGATGAACCTTGAGATTGTGCACCTATGGGATTCTACTAAGCCACTGATTGAAAAAATGGTTGGATATCAAGAGAACACTTAAGGGTAGCTAATGCCAAAGAATAAAACATTTCCCCCACCCCCAAAAAGGGCCCAGGATTACCACAAAGGAATGGAGCTGGGAAGACATTACCAATCAGAGAGCCTCTGATGGAACGATCAAAGCCATTTCACCTTGAAGGACTGGGGACAATATCAGAGGAAAGGACGAGTAGGGGCACACCAGTGATAGACATGACTAAAGTGCAGCAGACTGAAATATCCCCGACTTAACTGGAGTCCCCTACATCATCAGCCCCGCCACCTGCTAAGGAGATCTGGCAGGCCTGGGTGAGCAGCCTGACCAAGAGAATGCAGTTGTGCAGGAATATTTGACAGAGGGCGCTGACCAGACACAAGACACAGTCGCTTGCCACGCTGTCAATTTCGGGGAAAGGAACAGAAGGGGGTGGTGCCAGATTGGATCCAGTCTTCAGCAGCAAGATGGTAAGAAGTGATCTGACAAGCCACAATAATGATAATGGAAATAATACATTGGAACGAATAATGCCCCAGTGGCTAAGGGATTGACGGATCTCAGCTGGAAGAGAGGTATGAACGGAGGTGGGAACCTGGCTGAAAACAGAGGAACCTCCCCCAGCTCACAGGTGCTAGAATTGCAGTTAAGTAGAAATGTGGGGAGGGATGATAGCCAGTCCAGTCAAGATCTCTGCAATGCAAGCAATGTCCATACTGCAGTTCTCCAACTAGCATCTAGTTCACCTCAAGTACCTGTATTTCACCAACTGTGCCAGGTGTCTCAAGCCTCCGACACAAATCTAAAATCAACGAACAATGTAAAAGATGTGGCTAACCCTGCAGTGGCTCTCGCTTATACAGGAGCCAAGCTTCCCAATATTAAAATTGAGCCACTGCTGACTACTATACTGGGGGAGATACAGGACCTAAAAGAAATAATAATGTGCTGTCTCAGTCCCTGAGTGGTAAAAAGAAGAACATTGAGAAAAAAATGAACTGCTCCACAGATCAATTGGAGGAAGTGAAACACGGGTTTTGGAAGACACCGAGAGTGACCTTAAGTCAACAAATATCTTCCAAGTTAACGAGATTAAGTCAATGAAACTCCAACTAGAAAGCCAGGAAAACCTCTTAAGGAGACTGAATTTGCATTTTGTGGGTATTCCCGAAAGAAAAGCACTGGCATCCTCACCAGTAGCAGTTATAGTAAGCTTAATTAGAACCCGTGTCCTCCTGGAGTTTAAAGAAGACCTCACGATTATGAGAGCGCATTGTGTCCCATTCCCAGAGTATGGAATTGCCGCACTGTCACGCAGATTGTTAGTGAACTTTGGAGACTTTAGAGTTCAAGAGAATGTTTTTTTCGCGAGCTATAAAACAGCAGAGCTTCAAGTCTCCGGAGAGTTTCAGTTTCTAGGTCTTCGATGGTATGACTTTTGAGACTTCAAAGCATCGGAAGGAATTGAGATTACTGATTCCTGCATTCAAAGTAGAGGGGACTGAGGCTATATTAATGCAGCTGGCAGTGCTGAAGATGCTGTTGAATGGGACATTTAAGATCTTTCAGGAGACAGAGGCAGCAAGAAAATACCTGCATGGTCTAGGTCACTGCAATACAGTCTATCCTATTTTTGGCTTTCAGTGTTGTATGATGGGGGTTGATATTGTTCTTTTTGTCTTTCAACACACTGTTTGTGGGGAGTGGTGGGGCTGGAACTAGGGCACTGAGTGCAGTCAGCACACTTGAAGGGTCAAGAGTGGGCAGGACAAACTTGGCTAAGAAGGCACATGGGTACCTAAAAGGGGGAGAGATAATGGAGTGCTTGTGGGTAGGGGGAGGATATAAGTATCAGCTTGTCAGTGTAGCTACTGCCTGGGTTAAAAAAGACAGTTTCTGGAATTCAAATATTACTTTTCAAAAACGGAGGGTGGGCAGTAGGAAGAACAAGGATATTGGAGGGGGGGCGGCAGGGCAATATGGTGACATGACTCAAATATTAGAGTTCTACGGACGGGTATAAGCTTAGTATTCTCTCTATGAATGTGAATGGCCTCAACATCCGAATGAAATGCAAGGCCATTTTTAATTGGCTGAAAAATAGAAACCAACTTTTATGTTTCTACAGGAGATATTTATTATTAAGGAAAAAAGGGGCGAGCCACATGGGGGCCATTTCACCTTCTGTTGCATTCCGCTGCTTTGGCAGCACACAGAGGGATTGCAGTTTTACCAAGTAGGAGGTTTAGCAGCGAGATTATTAAATCATTAATGGATGAGAAAGGGAGATGAGCGGTTGTAGAGGTGCTAATTGAGCATGTGCCAATTACATTAGTTTCTGTATGCGGCTTAGTTATCGATGAGTGGGAGTCTATGTATGATTTGATTCACCATCGTTCCCAATTTTTGAAAAATATTGTAATTGGGGGTGATTTTAACTGGGCACACATTCTGTAGTTGGATCAGAGGAACCCCAAGGTTGAAAAAGGAAAACGGAGAATGGTGCAAGCCATAAATTGGTTAAAGGATAAGATGGGTGTTTGTGACCCTGGTGTAGATCGAACCCCGGCCTGAAACACCATATGGTCTTCTCTGCCTGGTTTCAAATGGTTTCAAAGATAGATTTTTATCTTACCTCTGATTCCTTGCTAAATGTAGAGGCCTGTGATGTCCCTAACTATTTTCAGAACATACAGTAGCCAGCCTGGAAGGTCTGATGCCCAATACAACTACCCCTATGTATAGATGGTATTTTTAGCCCTACTCTTGAAGGAAGATTTTTTGGAAGAGATAGGTAACAGAACTCAACTCTTTTTTTTCTTTTTTCTTTTTGGGAGAACACAGGTTCCACATCACCAGAAAACATTTGTAGCTGTATAAATCAACAATGAGGGGTGAGATTATAGTTTATGAAAATGCTAAGAGTAAGATAGAGAATGAGAAAATATTAAGTCTCTCAAGTGCGCTCCAAAGTGCAGAAATTGGGCTGCAGCGGATACTAGACGAGCAGCAATAGTTAGCTACAGAAGAGTCCAAGAAGGAACTACAGACTTTCTTGTTGAAAAAGGAGATTATAAGCTCCCAGACCAATGGCCACCCTCTATATGAAGAGAGAGAGGTTAGTGGTAGATTGCTGGCTTGGCACATTTAGTCTCAAATGTTAAAAAATAATATCACCCAGGGGCGAAACACAGGACCCCGCAGCCCCCGTGGTGCAGGGGCCCCGATCTGCAGGGGGCCCCCTCAGCACAGTACACAGGCCTGATAGCTCCAGATTAAATCCGGAGCAGTGGCCCTCCATGTACATTGCAGGGGGGCCTCCTAAACTTTTGTTATGCCACTGATATCACCAAAATAGAAGACCCCAGGGCAGGGAAAATAAAAAAGGGATAAAGAAGGAATAGCGTCTATTTTAAGCGCATACATTTGTAAAATCTCTGAAGAAGACATTAATCATTTGGATGAAGATATTGTAACAGTTTTTAACTTCCCTTAAATTTCCTTATTGGCAATGGAAGCTGCGGGCAATCTGATTCTCCTTATGGAAATAGAGGAGGTGATAGAGGTGATAAGGGAGCTTAGGTGAGTATGGCTACCCCTCTGAATGGTACTCATTAATGATTCAATACCTAAAGAATCCACCTTCAAAGCTGTTCAACCAGTTTTTAAAGGGGGTGGGCATTTCCCCCTTCAGTTAAGAAAGGAATCTTAATTTGCTTTCCTAAAATGAAAAAGAACCCGAAGCAGGTGCATTCTTACCACCCACCACTTTACTTCATTCAGATTATAATCTTTTAATGAAAATCCTTGCTAAGAGAATATCTGAGGTAATAGCGGATCTGGTGACAGTAGATCAAAATGGGATTGTACCTACATGCCAATTATTCTCTAATGCACATTTCCTATCTGAAGCTATGGATTACTGTGCGACTCACCAGGTTCCAACAGTAATCTTGTCCATGGTTGCTGAAAAAGCTATTGATTTGGTGAACTGGAAGGTTTTATTCAGAATCAGGGAAATAATGACATTTCCTGGTCAACTTATTAAGACGATTGCTAGAATATATCAGGGCTCCAAACCACAACTGGCATTGAATGGAAAAATCTCAACCCTTATAGATATCTCTCAGGATACAAGGAAAGGGTATCCATTGTCACCTTTATTGTTTGCCGCTTTTATTGTACCCCTTGCATGTTTCCTCCGAGGAAGATGGGAAGTTTTCGAGCTCCAGTACCAGATTCTCCTAGACTCAAGCTGTATGTGGATGTTCTGGTATTATATCGTCAATAAGACCCTGCAGCTATTAAGGACGTTTTGGAACTTTTAGACAATTTTCCAACTGTTGCAGCTTATACCAATAACAATGCATAGACAGAGATGCTGCTTTTCAACACTTACGTGAAGAACCTGCCTGAAGTTCTTCAGAAGTCCTATAGCAACAGCCCCATTAGGTATCTGGGGATTAAGGTTATTGAGGATCTTGACTATCCTTATAATGTGAATGATATCCCCTCAGTAAGGAAGATCAGGGATAAATTAGACATGTGGCAGAAGCTACCAAATTGGATTGTTGGCAGGGTTGCAATGATTAAGATGCATATTTTGCCCTTATTGAATTTTTAATTTATGACCATTCCAGTTTACATAACTTATTTTTTTTCTCAAAACTTAATGCAAGGATTTCTTAGTTCATATGGAATAAGGCCAATCCATGAATACGCCAATCAAAGTTAGATCTTCGCTGGGAAGAAGTAAGGATGGCACTTCCAGATTGGAAAACGTATTCTTTGGCATTTTTTGGGTATGCTTACTAGAATGCACAAAATTTCCAAGCATCACGGGTAGATAATTTTTATATGAAAAAAATGTTGAAAGAGGTCCCAGCATACCAAACTTTTTTCAAACTCTATTAGAGAAACCCCAATCAGGTTAGATACAAAACAATGTAATTTTTTAAGCTGCAGCAAAAACAGATATGGGAATATCCCACAGATTCATGCAGAGCTCTCTTTCTAACCTTTATGCCCCTTAGAGTTACAGCAAACAGTAAGAAAATGGGAAAGAGATAATTTGGGGAGAGTAGGAGACTGGTTCAATTACAACAATGAAATAATTTCTTGGGAAGAAAGGCAGACAATATCTTCCTCTGCCTAGGTCTTCAATATCCTAGAATATCTTCAAATACAAAGTGTACTAAAGAAATTCCTCCAGCTTCCGATAGAGGAATGATGGGAGAGAACAATGGTAATATAAAATCAGAAAAAAAGGCTTGGGCAATGGGCAACTTGGCTTCATATTTGTCACAAAAAAGCTGATAATATGTTTCTTATTGCTCAAGAAAAGTGGAGGAAGAATATTGAAGGTAATGAAGCTTAGCAGGACTAGTCAGAAATGTTGGTTTTTAATATTCAGATGTTTAAGGGGGCTAAATTCAAATGAATTCAGATGTACTCCTCATGGTTAGTATATTATACCCCAAAGAAACTGCACGAGTGTAATGTTAATATTTTGAATAGCTGTCCTAGATGTAACCTTGTGGGTACGTGGGAACAAATGATTTGGAGCTTTCGAAAATTATTTAGGTTCTGGGAAGAGGTTTTAACATATTTTCAGAAGGTTTTACACATTTCTCCTGTACCGAATGCTAAATCTATACTTTTAGGAAGCTCGAAGATTCTGTGTATAAAACATGTGAGTTTGGTGGTATATAGTAATCTTAATAGCTCGGTCAGTGATAACTAATCACTGGAAATCAAGGGACCTGGCTGAATTTCAAATATGGCTGAATATGTTGCTTATGTTTTGTAACAAAGTATATTTATATGCCAAGAGGGTGGAGAGGGGTAAAAAGGTTTCTAAAGTTTGGAAATATTTTATTCACTATATGGAATGCACATTTGAAAGGAAAACTGAGAGCATTGAACAGCAGCACTTTTTTAGAATGTGTCTGAAAAATGTGTGGATTGTATTTTAGAAAGATGAATTTAAGATAATGCACTCATTCCAGGACTGTATGTAGTTTTCCAGTGTATGCTCTAAAATCCAGCCCGGTATGTTTCCTTGCTTGGAGATTATGATCCTATCCACACCATTAGCTGTAATGTCATTCTCACCTCCTCTTTCTGAGAATATTAGGGGAATTTCCTACTTATTGGTGTTTGCTCATATAACATTGTTGGCATGTTTGGAGGAGAGCAGAGGCCCCACATGTGCCAAGGATGCTCTCACATAAATGCTTTGTGTTGTATTCTGTTGTTTTAGAGTAGAATTTAAATAGCGCTATGTGGATATTTGATTTGAATGCCAGGAGTTAGTTGCACAAAATATACTTAAATACATACTGATGCCGATAGATCCATCATAACAGGAAGGGCAATTTTTGAATAATCAGTTATAATTGTTTCTGTGTTTATTGTAATATTTGCAGGTGACATTTTCAGTTGCCATGCGGTGGATAATCCAGTGCCCCAATCAGAGCTTGCTATGCTCAGGCAGTATGGACCCAATGTCCCCGAGCCCGTCTTGCAGAAATTAGTAGCTGCTTTTGGTGAGCTGAGGAGCATGGCTGACCAAGGCATCATCACATATCCGTACTCCACCAGAGAAGTAGTGAATATCGTGAAGCACTTGCAGGTAATGTTTGTTATGTAAGACAATGCTGCAATAGAGCACATGCCATTCTTCGTGTTGTGCTGTGACATATTTGTGCTTAACGACATTGCCCTTGACAATCTCAATGAGCAAAGGTTGAGCATTCAAGACCTCTTGTATATACTTATATATGTATGTACTATGTTGGCTCTGGAGATCAGCCCTAGGATTTGTCTGCTTCCTCTTAGGGACTTTTTCTGTTCAACTGCCTCCATTGAACTGTATTGATTTAAAATGACCAGTCGAGGTCAGTAAAATACCAGAATTGCTTTCTGCTTGTTCAACTGCCTGTATTTAACTGTCTTGATAGAAAACGACCAATAGAGTTCAGTAAAATAACAGAATTGCTTTCTGCTGAGGGACTTTCTTATTTTTTTTTTCTTGCAACTGCCTCTATTTGGCTTTTTTGATAGAAAACGACCAGCAGAAGTCAGTAAAATACCAGAATCACTTTAGCATTCTCTAGATTCCAGTCCATAGAAATTGTCTTCCACGAGCCCCTGTAGACAATAATATTTTTCAAATCTTGTATTTTGTATATGACCACTGAAGGCCCCGATTTTATATTAAAAACAGAGCTTTGGACTATACCATTTCCCGCTGAAAGGGAATATTTCTGTCCATGTGTTCCAATACCTGGCTTGTCACGCAGTTTGGTGCTTACTTCCCCTCAATGTTAATGAACAGTAGATGTTTCAGCACCCGGCTAATATGCTACATGGCTAAATACATATAAGATCCCAAAGGCGAGACCGATTGCATTGCACATGCTTGTTTTTAGGTTTGCTTTTAATGTTGTCTGAGGTATTCAGATGCCAGAGCATAATATGGGCTGCAATTTGAGAAGTGGGATTGCATGATGTGAGATTGGTTTAGCTGCCATTCTTAAGCAACATGATTGAATTTTTGCTTCTGCACCGTGGTTTTCATACAGCATCTGCTGTTTCAATTATTTTACTGTCCTTCATTTTTTTAAAACAGATTTTATTCTTCAAAATAACACGTATAATGCAGACCAAGGAGGTCGCTCTTTTTCCTATCTGGCCCCCTTGTTATGGAACTCCCTTCCAATCCAACTCCGCACAAATGAATGCTATTTGCAATTCCGTAAGAACCTGAAGACATGGTTGTTTAACCAATAACTAAACTTCATCTGCTCAACTGTCCCTTTCCCCTTGTTACCTGTTTCAGCCTCTTTCTTAGCGCCGGGAAACCTTAGGGTAGCTGTTGCGCTCTATAAAAATAAATATAATAATAATAATAATAATAATAATAATCTCTGAACCCTAGAGACAACTGCCGCATACAAGATACAGATTTTAGACTTTGACAATTTTACATTAGTAAAGACAGGAGACAAGGCAATACAAATTAAATCAAATCTTGCAACCAACCAACTACCCCACCACCCTCCCCACCCCCCAGCTCACCGTCACTTATTGCCCTTAATTTTATGTCATTCCTTATTATTGTATTTAAGATTGTATTTTTAAAGCCCTTACTCGGGGTCGTAGCATGGTCAATAAGATGTTGGGTGGGGGTTAGCCTTCGATTTCGCAACAATCACGGTGGTTAAAGTAAATACATATGAAAAACAAGACAAGAGGGGGTGCTTACGGAGCAGTAGAAAGGGAGAGGAGTGCGGATTATAAGGGGTGCCTGCAATTCAATTTTTAGTAAAAATTCCAATTTTTTAAGCCCTTTAAAACAGAAAAAAGATTGTGTGTGTTTTTGTTTGTGTGTGTATCTAAAAGTCCCAAGTGAAATCCGTCAAACACCTCACCATACATGACTTAAAGCACCTGTACCCAACTCTTTACTACATAATACATTAGTTAGAAGGTGTAAAAACCCAAACACCCCCTCTGAAGCTGCGTCCCAGCCCCTACTACTCCTAATGAGGTGGTGAATGGTTTGTGGCTAGTAGAGCGCTACTCCTAAATCAAGGTTAGAGGAAATTGAGTAGAAGATTAGTAATATGCACTACATTTTCCTTGTAGGATTAGTTGTTTTAAGTTTGTGCTCTCAACATCTCCTGTGTTTACTCTAGTGTTTTGAATAGGGCTAGAATAATTGAATTGGAGTGGTGAGCAGAACCAGTTATTTAGATAAGTAGGGAGATAGAGAGGAGTTTTGAGCAATGTAGTCTGTATATATATTTAGACATGCACATAAACACATCTATATATATGTATAAATATACACATACACACACATATACATGCATACATTTGTATATATATATATATATATATCACATACACATATATATGTTTTATTCGTGGCGTGTTGACGAGTCCTCTGCTGTTTGCAAAGTAAAATGTGGGCAACATAAAACGGAGTGGTGTGACTTTCGACGTGTGTTTGGAGAGTCGTGTCAGCATTTAACAGTGCACGGTGTAGTGCTCCCTCACTGGCACCACCTGCGGACAGTTCGACATCTCCCGTTATTATATATATATGGCGCTGGCCTGGCGGTGGGGTCAGGGGACCTCAAAACTGATTGTCGGATTGAGTTACACCTGGCACAGGGATTAAAGTCGAACATTGCAGCCGCCTTTCGTGAGTAAGCTGTTTAGAAAGTGTAACATGTTTAACTGAATGAAGAAATTGACATTTCTTTTAGTTTACGAGAGTGGATATGCCCCTCCAAGATCTGAAACATGATTTATATGACAGGAGCCTTTTAACTAACTCACAAGGCGGCATTTACAGAGAATAACTGTATTTTAAAAGTAAGACTTTAGTGCGTGCCATTTGGTTTTATCACACAACTTCTAAATGCCTGCTTTGCATCTGAGGACGTGAATGGCATTCCAGTCCGGTTTTTACAAATGCCACTACAAAACACAAAGGGACTGAAATGTAAAGAAAATTAAAAAAAAATATATACAGCAAGAGCGCACATGTGTACAGATAAGCCTCATGAGAAATCAGATTGAGCTTGAAGTAAGGCATTACTGACACTGGGTAGCTGCAATAAGAATGTTTTATTGCTGTATAATTATGCATGTGTCCTGATGTGGTAAAGTATCTTGCTGCTTAAGGGAAGTGCATCTTTTATGTTCATGGTTGTTAATGTTTAAAAAGAGCACCAACATGGCGCACTTTAGATAAATAAAGGCAGTATAACTGCCGAAACGGTCTCTTTGGTGTCCCAAGTGTCTGGTTTGAACTGTCCTAATAAACAGGTTTTGAGCACCTGGGAGCATTTTTGTTTGTATATATGTATGTATATAAGAGAGTACCACGTGGATTACGCATTTACACAATTCCTTCAGACGAGAATCCGGATCCAGCGCTTCTTGAAGAGTGGTCAGAATATACCGCAGAATCAAGCGCAGGGATGTTAAAGATTCTAGTTAAATTTGCCTGGAGTGACCGGGAAAAATGTTTGCAAGAAATAGCGGATATTGAACCATTAGTTGACGCTAATACTGAAATGGCTGATAGAGATGGCATAAGGGAGAAAATGAAAACCCGATTGATTGCCTATCAAGAAAAGATCAAATCAAGAAAACATACCAAATTCATACGGGACGCTAATGACTATGAACAGGGCAAAATCCTTACATTTGCCCGCAAATTTGATGCCCCACGCAGGGCCTTGAGAGGAGGTGGTTTAAAAAATGCACAAGCTAAAGATACATCTGAATCGGCTGCAAGTACGGATGCAGAACAATCAGGAGAGGAAACCACTGGTACAACCACATACCCTTTGAGTGGCAAAGGGTGTTTTTTCGAGGAGTTTCAGCTGATGCGCAACTCTCGACAACGAGGGGGGAGAGGCAGATCACAAGCCCCGCAAAATCGACAAAGCCGAGTAACAGGAAGACAAGAAGGGGCGGCAGATACAGGCAGGCAATTAGGAATGGCTACTCAAACACAAAGTCAGAAAAACCTAAGGAAATAACACAATCTGAAGACCTCTCGATCATTAATTTGACGCAATACAAGTTAACCCAAGATCAAATTAGCGTATTGAAAAAAGGAATGACATTTTGCCCAACAAAGAAATTAGAGTATACCCATCTCGGATTGATCTGTATCTTTTCTCGCGAAAATTGAAATTACAGAAATTTTTCAAATTGAGATCTCAAACTCGTCCTCCTTTGGCTGAAATAACAGGTGTACAAATGGAATCCTCTGCATTGACCGGCACTGATCTCAGTGCCATGCAACTTATTTCAAGCCAAGCAGTAACAGACTCTCAAGACCATGACTCGAATGTGACTTAAGCAATAGAATTTGGCATCAAACAAAAACGATCACCAACTAACTTCAAACCAAAATCAACATTTATACCAGCATCAACTTTTGACACCATTGACGTATTCGAACAGGCAGTCAATCAAGATCTCTTAAAGATGAGAACAACCACAGTTTCTAACCAGAAACATAACCTAACCAGAGGAGAACAAAAAGCCTTAAAAGAACTACAGGCAAATCCCAAGTTGATATTGAAACCATCTGATAAAGGCGGAAATGTGGTTGTGATGACAAAAGAATATTACACACAGGAGGCGATACGCCAATTGTCTGATACTAACTGTTATCAAAAAATCAGCAAAGATGATTATAATAAAAGCATTGATCAATATCATAATCTGCTGACGAAATGGGCAGGTAGAGGGATGATAAATGACAAGGAACATAAATTTTTGTCCTGTACGTGTCCGGTGACATCGACATTCTACCACTTACCAAAAGTCCACAAAGACATCAAACGGCCGCCTGGCAGACCAATCGTCTCCTCTATTGACTGCCTAACACATCGCATGTCCCAATATATTGATTTCTTTCTTGCAGACTTTGTCAAAACACTGCCCTCATACATTCAAGACTCTACTGATTTCATTAAGAGTATCATGGACATACCTTGGGAAACTGACATGCGGATGATCACATTAGACATAACCAGTTTATACACGGTTATTGATCACAAAAAGGGCTTACAGGCTGTGCGGTATTTTCTAAAAGGAAGATCTTTAGAATACTCTGAACATAATGAAATGTTGTTGGAATTTGCTGAATTTGTCCTAACATTTTCCTTTTTGACAAGCAACATTACCGACAAATAAGGGGGTCCGCGATGGGCACCTGCTTTGCCCCCAGCTACGCAAATTTATTTGTGGGCTGGTGGGAGAAGCAGGTGGCCTGGGCGGAGCCCTTTACTGAACATGTAAATTGTACTGTAGCCTGGCATCGATATATCGATGATTTGTTCATCCTATGGAAGGGTCCCAAACTCCAAGCAGAATCATACCTTGACTCACTTAATAACAATTCATTGAACCTCCACTTCAGTGGGTATATGAGCCAAACCACTGTATCCTTTCTGGACCTTCAAGTCTTTATCAAAGACGATAGAATTTGCACTCAGCTGTTTAGAAAATCAACAGCCGGTAACTCTACACTTGAGGCAAGTAGCTGTCATCAGACATCTCTGATAAAAAGTATCCCATATGGGGAGTTACTTCGCATCAGAAAAAATTGTTCTAACCCCGACCAGGTGCTGTGAGCGTGAGGGGTAGGTTTGCCGCCGACCCAGCGCCCGATCCAAGGTTCAACTGACCTTACAGCGCTGGCCTCACGGGAGTATGCTGCGAGGCTCTAACCCATTCCTTTAGGGTCGCCTAAATAGAGCAGGACCCCTCGGCCCTCTTGTTCGTCGACCCAGAGAGGTTGTATTTGCCTTCTTCAAAGTGAATGAGCATGTGTTATTGTGTAGTACTTTGTTGAGGTCCTGACGAATCGCCGGTTGGCGAGAAACATGTTGACCACTTCAGGGGGTTAAGTTAGCCTGCTGTATATTTATACGGTCTCTAGCTCCCCTCTCACCCCTTTTAACCAGGGAATCAGCCACGTTAATAAAAGTCAGTGTGGACTGATTACCCTTTTTAACTTTTCACCCACACTTGCACAGACTACACTTCTTTCATCCTCACATACACCCACCGTCGGCTAGGAACAAAAGAACCCCGCCAAAAGAGTGCCTCCTGGTGCTCCGACAGACATTGCAGCGCCGGTCTGTCGAGGGGCAGTGAGTCGATGATGACACTGGACACCCTCCAGTTAGGGTGTGTTTCACACCTAATACTCTGGGTGTGTGAGGCTCTCTAAGTTCCGACAAGGGACCCCTTCCAGTCACCTATCTTCTGATACCTACCTTCCCCCCCCCCTTTTTTTGCCACTCCTTCCCTGGGGAACTTTGTACTTTACTGTTTGCTTTAGATAAAGACTTTGAACAATCAGCAAAAGATGCTATTGATCGCTTTAAAGCCAGGGGATACAAGAGTGGTCTAGTAAATCAGACCTTGGAAAAAGTACAAAAAATTAAACACAGTAGCCTGTTTAAAGAACGTAGACAACTTATACCAAAAGACACAGAATCTAGTAGATTTATAACTACATTTTCTGGAGAATCAGGAGGATTCAGACAGATACTTAACCGGAACTGGCATATTCTTAAGTCAGATCTGGTGATCGGAAAAGATAGCGATCGAACACTATTGAAATTCTACTGCATAGATCATATCCCATTGAGTGACCGAGGTGGTGATAGATTGCAGAAATTACGCAAGTTGGAATCAAGGTACAATATCGATTTACATACTGTCATCCCATTTGGTCTTAATTCTGAAGAAGAACTTTCCATACAGCTAGGATAATAATACTCTTTTCTCCTAGTTGCCTTAGATGACACAGATGTATATGAATGTTTCTGCTGATACCAATGTAAATAGTTCCATGATAATGAAATACAAGAGTGTTGCACAATCTGAATATGTATGATTTAGAGAATTATTAATTCTTTGAGCTGTTTCAATGAACTAGTCACACCGTCATTAGGCCCATACAGGGCTCAATTTTGTGAACTAAGTGTCTTTGCCCATACAGGGCCTAATTATTTAGTTATTTTCTGAAATTTTGTTTTCATGATTGACATAATACATGACTTGTGAATTTGGCAGGTTAATAATTCATTATTGAATTCACGGTTTATTAAGGTATTAAGTATTATGTACACCAGTCCAAAATGGTCGCCACAGTCGTAATGAAGATTTTGTCTGTCTTTCATGTCAATGCATTCACATGAAAAAAATGTGTAATCGATTTTGAAATGCAAGCCGAAATGGCGGCAACACTTGTTGCACAGGTTGACACAGAGGAAAAAGGCACATCTGCCGAAACGCGTCCTGTTGTTTGTGCAATAAAATACTTATGAAAGTTCCACGAGTAGGAAAACAAACCAACTTTTGTCCTCTGTCTGTGAAAACGGAACAAATGTGACAAGATAACAAGATTTAAAGGCATTTTTATTGCTCACAAAGTTAATGAGCAATAAAGATGCCTTTAAATCTTGTTATCTTGTCACATTTCCTCCGCTTTCAGAGACAGAGGTCAAGTAGGTTGCTGTCAGGTCGAGGACATTTTTTAAGGTACTAGTCCTGCAGGATTAGTACCATTTTTGGGATTTTTCTAGCCCTGGCTCAGATAACTATGACTGCTGAATTTCACTGGTTTTGTACTAATGAAGTCTGAGCCTACCTATAACGTTCCTGTAACCTTTGTTTTTTTCAGTGAAGTTTTTTTTTTTTGGAAACCTTTATTGTGCAACAAAAGCTTACAGGTACGGGCCCACAACCATGCAGGCCGGCCGCGAAATCAAGTGGTAGCACCCTAGGCAAAATCAAAACAGCTCAGCAGTCCCTGAGACGAGGAGCAGCAATTATCCGATACATCACATACTGGAGAAAAAGGGGGGACCACTGAGTACAGGATAAGTGAGGTTAATTTTTAAAGTTATAGGTAAGAAGGATCAGACGCAGTCACTTCATCGAGAACACATGGCGGGCAATGATCCCAGCGAGTCAGCAACAAAGTAGGCAATAATTAGGGGATCATCAGAAGAACTTGAGGATAAGAACAAACAGTACAATACATACTGGCCAGTACCCGCCCCATGATTGTGGAACATCTTGACTGACGGTAGTGGAGAGACCAACAGCCGAAACAATAAGCAGCGCTACACCTAACCACCAAACTGACCCAAAGGAAAAAGGAAAGAGCAAGAAGAGTCAAGAGAGAAAGGAGAAACATAAGGCCCATAGAACCAAGACGAAACAAAAGACCCACCCCCAAACCCCCCACCCAGCACGCATGCAGAGGCTACGGCCTACCCCCCCCCTAGCAGTGTGCCTGTCGCCCAAAAACCGAGTCCCGAAATATAGACTCAGAAAAGAGAAAAAGGAAAGGAAAAAGAAGAAAGGGGAAGGGAGAAAAAAGAACTAAGAACTGAGGGGAGAGGAGACATGCAATCAAAACGATCTGCTCCCACCACCCACCTGTGCACAATTTGAACCTGCGAGAAGAGGAAGTCACTGCAAAGTCAAATACAGGAACATGATGAGGAAGCGATCATACTTATACAATCGAAAGTATGCCATTTATCCATGCACAAAGTAGTATTCCGCCGATGCAAGTTATCTCAACCCTGTCCCTGTCTGTCTAGGGCCGTAGACACGGAGTGCACATTGAACCAGAAGCGGACGGGCCAGGAGTGAAACGCAAGAACTCCAGGCCACGAAACACGGCACCAGTCATGATGGCCTCGGATCGGACCAACAAGATGAAGCAACAGTAACAGCAGGTAACACGAGCAACGCCCCGCTGACCAAGAAGGGGCACTCGCTCCGCTAGGACAGACATTGGATCCCGGCTCAGCAGGGCTAGGCGAACAATCGCCGGGAGTCACGGCAAGGCAGGCCCGGACGGACCCCGGCCGGAGTCTCTCCGTCATTTCCACTCCTTGGAAGCTCTCCCGACAAAGCAGAGCAACGGGCACCCAGACCTCCAGACAAGCGGCGGTTGTAATCTCATCAACCTCCGGGAAGGTCCGTGCAGCACAGTTCAGCGGTTGGTCCGCACACGTGGGGGGCGGCTCAGCGAGCCCGTCAAGAAAGTCATCATCCGGCCCAGCGGCATTCAACATCATGGACTCACGCCAGGAACTCAAGGCAGCGAGGACGTCGCCAATCGTAGGATCACCCCTACAGTATTCAGCAAACGTGCCGTGCGACAGGCCAGTGTTCCCGTCGACGACGGGTCTGAGATACAGGGCGCTGGCCGCCATCTTGTCAGCACGGCGAGGCCACTGTACACTCCAGCCCCGATCCGGTTGCCAGCGGGGTTCAGCGAGAGCCAGCCGGGGACAGTCAACCGCACCAGTGGTGCAGGGAAGCGGGCCACCAAAACATTGGAGGTAGTCGGCGCCTCTGGCCCATGGGTGCCGCCCGCCGAGTCCGGGCGGAGGATTTCAAAATGGCCGGTTGGGAGACAAAGGGGAGACGCGTCTCCCATGCGATCAATCCCCGTCCGTGGGATGCGGCACCCCGCCACCAGGTCCCCGGACCACCTGTCCGGGCCCGGTCAGTCGCCACCGGTCCAACCGCACAGTGGCCTCTTCGGTCGACCCCTCTCCTCCACCAGGGGCCGGCGCAGGAACTTCGTTCCAGTCGGGGAGCCGCAGGCAAGTCCAGGCCCTCCCGCCTCGCAGGCTCCGAAGCGAACAAGGGCACAGCTCAGGATCCGCCGCACCCAGGAGCATCCGGAGCAGATGGTAAGTATCAGCAATCTGTCGTGTTTACATATTTCCTCGAATACGTCTTCTCGGGGCAGGATAGGGCACAGGATTATTAAAACAGGTGAGAAGGTCGACGGAGCCGAGCTACAACGCGGCCATCACGGTCGCGAGCTAGGCTCCTCCCTTCAGTGAAGTTTTATGGTTTTTCTTAATTCTGTTTCCTAAGTCTAACAATCCTGTAACCTCCGTTTTTTCAGCGAATTTCTAAAGATTTTTAATGTTAAGTAAGGTGTCCATCGCAATGCGCAGTGAGGGTAGAGGGGTTAAAGCCAGGCCTGGCATTGTGCTGCCCCTTCTCAAGCTTACTGCTCCTGCCCCCCTCCTCTTGCCATCCATTGTCCAAGACCGCTGCTCCCTCATTGCTGCCATTTGTGGCCATGGTTCTGCCACTGCCTTTCCTGCCTGCCCTAAATAGTTAACTTGCTGCCCCATCCACCTCCTCCCTACCCTCTGTCGTCCGAGGCAATGTACGAGCCCCCTCCCTCCTGCATGGTCTCATGTACTACCACTGCCCTCCATTAAACTTGATCTCCCTGTCCACTCCTCATGCCCTCTGTTGCCCAATTCTATGCCTTATCATTGTCCTCCTGCTTAGCCTCTGTGCTTAGCTTGCTGCCCCTGCTCGCCTTCCACTTGCCCTCCGATGTCTGTGTGCATGCCCCTGCTCCCTCTTTTCTGCCCACCATATTCCATGGATCTGCCACACTCCTGTCTACTGTGAGTGTTCTGTTGAGCTGCCACTGCCCCTTCCACCTGCCTAGCATGGTCAGATGGCTGCCACCTGTTCCTACCACCTCCATCCTACCTGTCCAAGTTCCATGCCCCATCTCCTCTCTCCTGTCCCCCATGGTCCATTTTCTGCCTGTCCCTTCTGCTCTTCCTGCTCTTTTTTGCTGCATCTGCTCCTCCTGCCTGCCCTGTGTGGTCTGTTGTGAAGCCCCTTCCCTCTTTTGTGTGTGTCCAGCCCCTACCCCTCCCTTCTGTCCTCCATGGTCCTTTGTGCATGCCCCTGTCCCCTCCCTCTTGCCCACCATCGCTGTTGTGCTACCATTAACTGCTTGCCATGTATGGTCTTCTGTGCTGCCACATCCCCTCCCACCTGCCATGTGTAGTCAGTTTGCTGCCCCTGACCCCCCTCCCACCTTTCCTCCAATGTCTGTGTATGCTATTATAGTCTCACTGTTGCCCTCCAAGGTGTGTTGTGCTTCCAGTGCCCACTTGTAATCATATTTACATACCCTGACATGTATGTATATATATATTGTTATACAAAGAAGTATAAACCCATCTACATCCACTTGTGCATATATTTAATCTATATACTGTGTCACATGTTGTCATAGGAGCTGTTTTTCATGTATATATATAATTTGTACAGCCTTATACAATGCATATACTCATGTAGACACATGTATATAGTCCTATTTGCATACCAGACATGCGTGTCCATTTAATGCTTAAAAATGCATGCATTGTCCTATGCATATTTTTATATATATGCGTACATAGGTACATATTGTACGTAGTAGAACGTTTCCTAAAAGTGGTCTTCTTTGCCTAGTTCGCGCATGGGAAGTTTTGGGGTGATCTATAATGTGGGGGTCCAAAATAAATTTTCCCCATTCATTTTCGTATAGCAACTTTAGACACAGCTACAGCCTTAACTGTTTAACGTATTTACACCAAATTAGTCAGGAAGCTAGATCTAGGTCAAGAATGAGTGCTTTTTGTATTTTATTGTAAATCTGTATAGTAATTTCTGATCAATTAATTCTGAAGGACTTTGTATATCTAGGGACGCATAGTCTCAATGGATTCTGAGAGATCTCAAACTGATATCTGATTGACTGCCACTGCCTCAACCAGGAAGTGGTGGCAGCCCTCTTAGGACTCAGGACTCTGTCCCAAGTCCTAAAAAAACGAAAAAGAAATACACAAGGAGGCAGGGTAGGAATACCCTGACCCCCTAGGCCTGATGCTGGATTCCCAGAAGGACGGATTGGGGCCAAAAAGTGTATTGTTTTAAGTTTTGCTGCAAATTCATGTAAATACAGGTACATCTCTACACTAAGCCTAAACTCATATCGATGCACTAATGCATATGAACACAACAAAAATCCTCCATAAATATCCATACATTGCCATATTCATAGCAGGTATTATCAATTTAGACCTAGATCCTTATACACTCCTAAATATTACCTACTGGCGGTCGCCAGTAGGTAGTTATTGTTAGACCTCGTTTCTATTAAAAAAATTGTTTCTTTTGCCAATATCTTTGGAATCGTTTGACGAATCTTCGCAAAATTTTCAAATCTAATGGGGCGCTCCGGTCAGCTCTTGTCTTGAAAGTTTCGGGGTGATTTGTGAAGCGGGCCAAGAAAAAAGGGGGGTCCGAAAACGCGTTTTCCCCAATGTTAATTTCCATAGGATTTTTGAAACAGGTTACAGCCCGAACTGCTGAACGGAATTACACCAAATTTGGCAAAAAGACAGCCCTTGGTTCAGAAAGAGACCTTTTTTTAAAATGGTGTAAATCCGTTCAATAGTTCCTGAGCAATTTAAAAAAAAGAAATCGGTATCTGAGCACTGATGAGGGTACGCAAACCCTCCCGGGCACAAGCTTCACTCTGATTGGCTGCCAAAACTCCAAACCAGGAAGTGTTGGCATCCACCAAGTCACAAAAAAAGAGAGGATAAAAGATTAAAAAAGAAGAAAAGGTGGCAGGGTAGAAATACCCTGACCCCCTAGGCCTGCTCAGGGGGTTCCACAAGGACCCCCATGTCCAAAAAAAGCAAAACACATTTTTTATACAGCAGAATTTGCATTGGGTTCGCGAATCCTGCCATGGAAAAAAAAAAGAAAAAACGAAGTGCGGACTTCCGCACTTCGTTTTCAAAAAGCCCCTGGGTGGGCCAGGTCCCGGGTGCAATCCTGATTAATTTGCGGGGGCCCCACAGCCACCTTCTCGTGGCTTTTTAATTTGAATGCGGGGGACTGCCACCTCCCCAGGGGCTTGTTTATAAAGGTGTGGGGGGATCCCAACTCCCCCATACTGCCCCGGGGATCGCCACCTCCCCAGGGCTGCAATTAAAAATAAAAGTGTCGGGGGGGTTAGGGCTACTGCCTATCCTCATACTGCCCCGGGGACCGCGTCCTCCCCGGGGCATTGAATATTTAAATACGGGTGTCCGTTGCGGACCACCAACGACCCGGGGGCTTGTTTATATAGGCATGAGGGGATCCCACCCCCCCCATGCCTCCCCGCGGACCACCACTTCCCTGGGGCTATACAAATGGATGAAGCCCTCAATGTCCCTGGGGACCGCCATCCCCCCAGGGCCGGCTCCTGCAATGTCCCGGGGTGCCCACCACCGGGACATTGCTGTTTGCTATGGAAGGGCGGGAGCATGGCTCCCGCCCTGCCATAGCAAACTCTGCTTTGCTTCATTGAAGCGAGAGCAGCAAAACTTGCTCTTGCTTCAATGAGGCAAAGCAGGATTGCTTTTGAGGAAGGGGAGCTGCATGTAAGCAGCTCCCCTTGCTCAAAAGCAATGCCGTCTCCTGCAGGAGGCGGGGAGCCGGCAGGACCGTGGGGGCATTGGGGCTCCCCCCACGGTCCCCAACGGTGGAACCAGGCCCTGGGGGATGGGGTCTCTGGGGCCAGAAGTGGCAAGGGAAGGGGGCCACACGCCCCTCCCTAATATTTAAAAAATAAGGATAGGCGGCCCCGGGGGATGGGGTACTTGGGTCCATAATTGCCCTTAAGAGGGGGGCCACGCGGACCCCCTCGAAAAATAAATTACAACTCCCCACCACTCTGCAAATGCGCCTCCTGGAGCATTCTAAGTTGGGGTATTAAGACCTCTTCATTACTGAGGGTCCCTGGGGGCCAACGAGCCCACCAGGTATCTCCAGTATGCGCCACAGAGCTGCGTTGCAGAGAGGTGGTCTGAGGCCACGCCCCTTTTTACACCACTTTGCAAACGCACCTCTTGACGCACTGATGGTGGGGCGATGAGGTCCTCTTGTGTCCTGAGGACCTCAGGACACAAGTGGACTTCATCTCCTGAGCAGCAGTGCGCCAGGAGCTGCGTTTGCAGAGTGGTGTAGAAAGAGGGCATGGCCTTGGACCACCTCTCTGCAACGCAGCCCTGTGGCGCATACTAGACAAACCTGGTGGGCTAGTAGGCCCCCAGGGACCCTTAGGAATGAAGGGAACTTAATACCCCAACTTAGAACGCTCCAGGAGGCGCATTTGCAGAGTGGTGGGGAAAGGGGCTGTGGCCTTTGTCCACCTCTCAGCAATTCCACTGTGTGGGGCTTACTGGAGGTAAGACGTAGGCTAGTGGCCCCTAAAGGACCCCCAGCAGCGAAGGGGACTTCAATCCCCATCCAAGAACTCGCCAGGGTGCGCGTTTGCAGAGTGGTGGGCAAAGGGGGCCTGGCCTGCTATGAGAACTTAGCAATCCTGCTGTGTGGGACTTTCTGGAGGTAATAGGAGGGGTAGTTGGCCCCCAAGGTTGTCATTGGTGGCCAACTACCCCTCTTGTTACCTGCAGTAAGTCCAACACAGTGGGATTGCTAAGACATCTAAGGAGGACATGCCCCCCGTTCTCTAACACTCTGCAAATGCGCCTCTTGGCATACTACTGGATAGGGGATGAAGTAAAATTTACTCCGGAGGGACTTTGGGGGCCAAGAAGCCCTCTTGGTACCTTGTCTAAGTCCTATGCAGCGGAATTCCTGAGCGCTGGTCGGAGATCCAGCACCCTTTCTCCACCACTCTGCAAATGTGACTACTAATTAAAGAAGCGTCTTTCTGCACCTCTGACTTAGAGGTAGTTCTAATCCCCCTGCCCTATTATGTACTAGGATTCAGAAAATGGGGTGGTGATGAACAGAGTGTCTGAATTAAGCAGACCACTCTTACCCAGTCCAAAGATCAGGGCTTGATCCATCACCGTTATTTAGCTCACTGCACCATCCCAGCTCAGAACCTGGCTATATGCAAATTAGTCTGTCCCTGGCCCAGTGCATCATGGGAACAGGGCACCATCAGGATTCAAGCAAGCCGGGCCGAAGACGGCTGAAATGCCAGAAACCGGTCCCCGGTAGCTTGTTTCCTTCCCAGTATAAGAATTGGCTTGGTAGTTTGGTCTGCCCTGTTCCCATGATGCACTGGGCCAGGGTCAGACTAATTTGCATATAGCCAAGTTCTGAGCTGGGATGGTGCAGTGAGCTAAAAAATGGTGATGGATCAAGCCCTGATCTTTGGACTGGGTAAGAGTGGTCTGCTTAATTCAGACACTCTGTTCATCACCACCCCCTTTTCTGAATCACTATTATGTACTAGGGCCTTACAGAGGAGCTCATGCCAATTACAGGGGTACCCCAACGCTTAGTGTTCCCTATTGTATGTAGGTGTTTTCACTATATTTTATTTTTATTTTTTTATTTGAAATCCATAGCAGCAAAATAATTAATACAAAACAAAACACGTATATCAAGACAACCATCATTGCTCATTTTAAGCCCCAATCCTAGCCAATGCCCTCTACATCAAATTAACATGAGGTACAACCTATATTATACAAAATAGACTTAATTACCCCGCTGTATACTCCCTCACCACTCCCCAAATCAATAACCCTAATTTCCTTTTCCTATATCCTTTAACAGCATATAAACTGTATTCCATGTTGTACACATTGAGAAACTTGGCCCGCCACATCTCAAAGGACGGGGCCTCTTGCTGTAGCCAAAGTGAGGCAATTGCCAACTGAGCAACCGCCTTGGCCATAAAGATTAGATAACGATGTTTATGTAGTGGCTGCCCCTCACGGAAATCCTCCCCAATAACAAGCAACATCATGGATTAAGAAATTTTAACAGAATCCCTGGTTATTTCTGACAAAACCCTCTCTATAGATTCTATCAGAGGGTCCAATACCGCACACGCAAAAAGAATCGTGCACAATATCTGCACTATCCTTTCCACAGCGAAATCACTTCCCATCATGCTGACCCCCCCCCACTTGATCATTTTAAGAGCGGTATGATACAAATGGAATAACATTTTATAATGTTGACTTTTAAGGTTAGCTGCACAAAAAATCCTCCCTGCAAATCAATGGATTTTTCCAGTGAAATTTCAGGGTTCCCCAACCAAGTTCTCCATTTCATATTATATTTTTCTAGATCATCTGATCTACCCTCTAACAGTGCTTTATAAATTACCCCAATGTTTCCCTGCCGTCTAATAAATTCTACAATTTTAAACTTCATAGTGTAAATAGGGTGTTTCCCCAAAAAGTCCCTTACTTGTAAGTATTTAAAAAATTGATTTGTGGATAGATGGAATTTATCTGCCAACTCAGTGAATAAGTATAATCGCCCATCATCATGATAAAAGTCACCAAGTCTGGTAATCCCCTTCCTTCTCCAGCCTAGGACCACCTGGTCCCAGAACATCAGGGGCAGCACTCCCGTGGCATGGAAAGTACTGGAATCTCAAAGCTTTTCCGTACAGTCTTCCAGACTTTAAACACAGCATTTAATACCTTAAAGCGTGTTCTTTTAAAATAACTGCCATCCACTCTTTTGAATAGACACTGCTTGACCTCTGACCCTAGAATCATCTTATAAATTGAGGGGGCTTCCGCAAGATTACTAATCTCTTCTCAGGTAAGTAAAATACGTGTATTAACCAAAATACAGGAATAATAAGACAAAGCAAAGTCAGGTATAGACCATCCTCCCCTTTCTCGAGAGAGAGTCATGTATCGAGCAGACCTACGAGGTTTCCCCGGGGCCCACATAAACCTAGTACAAAGAGATTGTAAATATTGAATTTGTTTATAGGATACCTCCAATGGCACTGCCCTATAAAAATACATAACTCTCGGTAAGACATTCTTTTTCAGAACGTTAGCTCTGCCCACTAATGAAAGATGTAGATTCTCCCACCTTTAAAGTGAGCGTTTTACTCCCCAAATAATATCGCCCCAATGAACCTCAGTAATCTCTTTAACAGAGGTACGGATCTTGATACCCAGATATGTAGCTTCCTTAACACACCTAGTATCCCCATCCATTGCGTGACTTGTACATAATATTTGAGTTTTAGCCGTATTAAGTTTATACCCGGAAGCTGCCCCAAAAGTCTGCGCCAGGGATTCTATTTCAGGTATAGCGAGACAGGGATTAGAGGTGACAATCGCTATATCATTGGCATAAGCCATTACAGAATACCGTTCTTGTTGTACTAGACAAGGTAAAATCTTTCTACTTTGTTCTAGCATAAGAATAAAAGGGTTAATATACAACACAAATAAAAGTGGTGAACAAGGACATCCTTGCAGTATGCCTCTAGAAATCAAAATGGTCTCTGAGTAATATCCCGTTGAGCAGTCCCCTCCAGAGGAAATTCCACGAAACCCGGTCGAACTCCTTTTCTGCATCGTGTAAAATCAGACCACGTTCTTGAGATTTTACCTGTGCGATATTGAGGAGAGTAATTACTCTACACACATGGTCTACCGTCCCTCTCCCAGGTATAAAGCCATGTTGTTTTAGCGATACTATTGACGATATAATTTTTGCCAACCATGTGGCCAAGATTTTTGCATAGATTTTACCGTCAGCATTGAGAAGAGTGATTAGACGATAAGACCCCAGTAATTCAGATGGTTTCCCCTTTTTCTTGAACACTCAGATATTGGCTTCGGACCAGGTTCGTGGAATCTCACCTTTCTGTGCAGTTTGATAAACTTTAAGCATATCATTTTTAATCTCCTGAAAAAAGTCTTAAATACTTCCAAGGGGAGCCTGTCCGGTCCCGCAGCTTTCCCTACTGCAAGAGAGTTTATGGCCTGCTCTAATTCCCCCAACATAATGGGTTCCTCAAGTATTTTAACATCTGTTTGAGCCAGTTGGCCCCATAAAGAGGTTGGAAGTCCCATATCCATCAGAGAAAGGTCCCCAGTCTCGTTCTCAGTATATAATTCTGTATAAAAGTCATGAAACACTTCAAGAATTTCCTGGGGACCAGACACATTAACCCCGGACAGTATTTTGAATCCCCATTATACTTTGTTCGGCCTCTTTTATTCGCAATTTCTGGGCTAAACATCGCCCCTTGGACTCGCCATACTCATGACACTATTTTCTATATGTTTGATATTTTATGGCACTCTCTGAATCTTTGGACTTCAGCAAGCATCTCACCGCCACAGTGCCCAGACGCCTACCTGCTTAGCCTGCCACCAGAGCCCTCGGTAGAGTGCACTCCCGCCTCCCGCTGCCTGACTCCTCTGCCATCTAGGAGTCCCCGCAGCTGAGTAGAGCGTGGGACGGGGGGGAACGAAAACCACAACCCCCAGCATCCCGAGCGGCGCACTCCGCATCACCAGCGCGCCAGGAGGCGCTGAAATAGCGCGTCACCCCAGTTGAGAGGGGGAATCTTTGGACTTCAGCAAGCATCTCACCGCCACAGTGCCCAGACGCCTACCTGCTTAGCCTGCCACCAGAGCCCTCGGTAGAGTGCACTCCCGCCTCCCGCTGCCTGACTCCTCTGCCATCTAGGAGTCCCCGCAGCTGAGTAGAGCGTGGGACGGGGGGGAACGAAAACCACAACCCCCAGCATCCCGAGCGGCGCACTCCGCATCACCAGCGCGCCAGGAGGCGCTGAAATAGCGCGTCACCCCCGTCTCGCGGGACGCCGGGCGAAGCCCGGGCCAAGGGCGGGCCCGTTTTAGCCCGTTCTAGACCGGGTAAGACTGGACTGGGCCACCCCACTAACTTTTTTCCATATCTGTTATTGTACACCCAGGACCTTTGAATCGCACTTTATTTTTTCTGGTTGTGCATCTGTCTTTATTGCATTGTTTAAGCATGTCTCCCAGAATCACCCGAAACAGTAAAGCTGCGCACGCTGCCCAGATCATAGGTCCTATAGATCAATTCATTGCAAAAGCTCATGACGCTATTAACCAAGGTGTGCTATTATTAGAGAGAAGGGTTTCACAAGATCTCGCTATGGCCAGGCGCTCTTCATTGGGCTTACTGGCCTCTGCTATAACACCACAACGTCCCTTGGTGCCCGACTCTCAATACGAAACTCCGTCAGTACCAGGGACGGTGGATTTATCAGTATCTATTGACCTTTCTGTAACACAAACATCCCAGCTTTCTGCACCTCACCCCTCAAGATCACTTGAGAGAACTCCTATTCTTTTTTCCAACTTGGAGGCGAATCCTCTATCCCCGAACACCAGGGGTCAACGGGAAGGTGCAATCCCGAAAAACAGAAAGAAAAAAAAAGATAACCACCCTACCCCGAACTCCACTGACTTGCAACAGGTTCTTCAGCCCCAATTTAATGATGATTCACATTTACCAACTCACCCTTTACCACTACCGGAAATTTTAAATCAGCCTAACATCTTAACACTGCCAGAAACAATTGATCTTTCATCTGACAATCGTAGCATTGTTCCGGAAGGTACTACAGGCAATGGGCGAACCTCTTTGCCGCAAGATATGCCTACTTTAGCCTCCATAGAGGCTCTAATTAAATTTCATCTTAACCCCATTAAATTGGCTCTATCTAAGATCGAGAAATCATTAGCTACATTGACAACTGAATTAAAAACTAACAGTACGACCACCAAGCCTGCAGCTCCACTGACCCGGCAACCCAATTCAATACCCATTTCAAAACCGGCAAAATCAGGGGCCACTCTCCCCAAACAAATTTTACAACTTCCCAAAGTGGTGACCACCACAGCGGTGGTCCACCAGAAATCTGCCCCCATAACCAGTCTCAACCCACAGCAAACCTCATCAAATTTAGCCACAAAACAACCTGTTATTCCTTCTGTGCCCGACCCTCCTGTACAAAAGGCCACTTCTTCCGGTCCACCACCTGCACGCCCCGCAGCTAAAACATCAGTCAATAAAAATGCGGCCTATAATACAAGGCGCAATGTCCCTCGCTCAGCTCATCTCCCTCCAGAAGCTACACCGTATGCAGCTATCATGACCGGGGTTCCAGCGTTGCACGTCAACTCTGAAGAACCCGGTTGGTCCTTAAAAAATAAGGTTCTCCATTGGTTGTCGTTGAATCGACCACTTCCCCCATTTGTCAACAACGGCATTGTCTCAGTCCGTAGAGTTCCCTGGGTAGGGAAGGAGAAAAAAACCATCCCAGGTGATTGCATCATAATAACTTTTGAAGACCCCCAAATCATAGAATATATCTGCCCATGGGGCGCCCAAACCTCCTCGGAAGGAATTGGCACGAAAAGGTTAGCTTTTTTCTACCCCCCAGCCAACCTCCTTCCACCGGCCCCTGAGTGGAACTGGACTCAGGTAGGGAACCGGCATAGAAACACGGACTGGATAAACTGGCAGGGACAAGGAGGCAGAAACATCATGCCTTCTTTGGACTGGAGAGGAGTCCCTACGTCTAACAGGTTTGACTGTTTGGAGATGGTGGACTGACCACCAACAGCCAAAGTCCTGGCCGATGGTAACCCCTCCACTTTAGAGCCCCTACTCTTGACGCCAGTAATTTCCTCTGTCATCCATAAACCGTCGCCCATACTTACGTCCCCACCATCACCAGCCAAGTTAACTGTTTCAGAGGACGTTCGTACCTCCCAACATGTTGGTTCCCAGCCTTACCTTCATTCCGACAACCTGTGTGTTAATCATCATGAAAGTCTGCCCCGATCTCCCAGCACCGTGACGACTTCAACACAAGGCAAACAACCCCATAATGGACTGGTAGCAACTGCCAACGGACCACCAGCGACCACCGCACTGCCGATATTATTCTGGAACGTAGCTGGTCTGCGACCCAGGATGTTATCGGCATCATGGTTGGCTTTTGCTACCTCTCACACGATAATGTGCTTTCAAGAAACATGGATAACTGATCCACTGCACATTCAAGGTTACGTAACATTCCACTCTCCCGCTAGTCCCTCAATACACGGCAGACCAAAGGGGGGTCTTGCGGTATATGTATCCAATAAGCTTGAAGTTAAGAAAATTTCCCTGCAGTGTACTTCTTTGTATTACCAGATTCTTTTGATTACTTTTAAAAATGGTATTTCATATTGTTTTATTAATTTTTATAATAATCTTTTACCTGTAGAATGTGTTAAAATTGTTTCCGAAATTTCACTTTATGTAGGCGATCTACGTGCAAGGTTTGCGTCAACTACATGTAATGTAATCTGGGGAGGGGATTTCAACGCACAATTGTGTTCCCACTATATGAATTCTGATTGTGGCCTCCTAGATGAAAACGATTGCCCTATGACACATTTTACTCACTCCTCTGTAGGAGATTCTTTTAATGGTAGTCTAATGTCATTGGAATTGACTTTTGCTAATGAACTTACTGACCCCCCCCGTGGAATTTAATCCCACTTTTCAAGGTAGGGGCTGTTTTAGCACCATAGATTTTATATTATGTTCTTATTCATTAAAGGGTACTGTTTCACAGTTTAGTACAGGATCTGAAATCTCAGGAGACCACTTCCCCAACACAATAGTACTATCTCTAATTTTGAGTGCGCCTCAACCTTTTAAGAAAAGCCTTCTGACCCAAGAAACATTGTCCATGGCCAAAAATAATGGGTACTGTGTGAAATGGTCAAGAATCGAACCAGCTGAAACATCAACCACTGTGATCTCAAATGCACTCCCTTGGATTAATACATGCTTAAATGAGACATCCTCCCCAGCGCAAATTATCACCAGTTTTGGGGAAATTCTGAAAGTAATCCAGAAGGCCCTCTTTCGAACTCGCAAGCAGGGCCGTTGCAAGGAGCCAGGCTGGTTCAATACGGCTTGCAGAAAAGCTTTAAACGCCTTAAAAAAAGAGCTACATAATCCAATTAGGGACCAAGTAAAAATAGCTAAACTAAGACAGGAATATAAGCAGGCTCAGCATAACTGTAGGAGAGACCATAAGAACGACTTATGGGCCCAATTACACGAGAGTTGTAATAGAAAAGACAGCATTCTATTCTGGCAAACGGTAAAATCTCCCTTCCTGAGCGAGGGTAGCTCTCACCAATACTTGGATGTAGCTGTGTCTGCGGACGAATGGGTGTCCCACTTTTCAAAAATCTTTAGTGACCCCATCGCAGAAAGTGTCGCTCAACCAAATTTTGTACCCGAGCCCATTGAGAAAGGGGAATATCCTATTGACCTTAACTTCTCTCTTGATGAAGTTATAAGCGCACTATCTTCTTCAAAAGCCGGAAAATCCCCTGGCCCTGATGGTGCACCACTAGATATATTTCTTTTTAACATCGAGTTGTGGAACCCTATAATCACCCAGCTAATCGCTGCTGTACTAAAAGAAGGACTTTTGGCCTCTTGGTCTTCCTCCATATTGCTCCCAATCTTTAAAAAAGGCGAGAGAAACAACCCTACGTGCTACAGGCCCATATCCCTCCTGGATTCACTGGGTAAAGTCGCGGGCCGCTTAATCTTGGACCGCCTCCAGGACTGGGCGACAGAAAAAAACATCTTAACAGACCTCCAGTACGGTTTCCGGGAGGGACTGGGCACTGTTGAACAAGCACTAAATCTAACACTTCTAATAGGGAAATATGCTGGAGTTAAACGGGGAAACCTTTTCATGGTCTACGTCGACCTCAGTGCGGCGTTTGATTGTGTAATCCATGCCAAGCTCTGGTCCATCTTGGACAAGTTGGGTGTTGACCCACCTCTTCTCAAATTTCTGCGGGAGCTCTATACTGGCGCATCGGCTCGCGTAAGATTTGGCACAGGCGGTGAGTTGACCCCATCTTTTCCAATAAACCGTGGAGTAAGACAAGGCTGCGTCCTCGCCCCCTTTCTATTTAATTTATACACTAACGGCCTGGAAGCGGCCATGCTGGAGGGGAGCCGGGATCTACCCACCATCAATAAGCGCCCGATACCAGCACTCCTCTACGCGGACGACTCCGTAATATTTGCTAGGACCCTAGTGCAACTTCAGAAACAGCTAGATAAATATTGCACTTTTATGCTCTCACTTGGGCTAAAGGTCAACAAGACCAAGACCTTTGTCATGCAATCAGGCCCCAAGGTAAAAAGCTCGAAACATCTTTGCATAGATCAATCAAAACTGGAACGCGTTACGGAATACCCCTACTTGGGTATCCTCGTAGACGATAAATTATCATGGAAAAGGGCGATGGTAAATAGAAGATTGCTCTACCAACGTGCAACTTCTGCCCTCGTTTCCTTTTCCAGAAAAATGGGCAAACCATCTCCCTCAGTATTGCTTAAAATCCACCAAGCAAAATGCCTGAGCATTGCCACATACGGAGCCGGGGTCTGGGGCTACGTAAAAACAGATGAACTACAAAAAATACAAAATGGCTTTGTAAAATATCTCCTGGCTCTCCCGCAGAGCGCCCCCTCTTTTGGATGCCATATAGAGCTTGGGATAGATTATTTAACAGACTATGTTAGGTGTCAACCAATGCTACTATGGCACCGCATATGGACAAAGCCCCAGTGCCATCTTACACGTGCCCTGATCTCAGATTGTCTCGAGATGTCGGCCTGGAAAAACATCCCATGGCTGTCTTTCGTGGTCAATTTCTTGAAAGACCTTGACTTTACTCAGTACATCATCGAGCCTTCAGCCATTACTGAGATGAGTAGAAAAACCCTGAAAGCACACTGTCTTACTCATCTAAGGGAACTCCGTATGTCCAGTGAAGTATCTAAACAAGCCAATGCCCATATTCTGATGGTTCAGACGTCCCCAGGCACCCAACCATATTTATCATATCACATATCCAACCATGAAAAGTACCTCTTAACGAGGTTTCGGTTTAATTTGTTTTTCCGTTTAGTTACCTTTCCTAAAATGTCAACTTGGTCACACGATTTGGATAAATGTCCATGCGACAAGGTCTCCCCCCAAACAACAATGCACGTAGTACTGTTTTGCCACTACTACGCAGTACCACGCAGGCGCTGGGTCTTACCTTTGTTACGACAAATGGGGTTGAGGACCTGTCGCCCGGCGTTTTTAGCCTTGCAACAGCTTGACTCGCAATATGTGGCAAAGAATTTAGCTGTGTTTTTGAAAACTTGTATAGCCATCCGTAAAACTCTGGAAATGAACTTTGCTTGATTATCAGTACTAGTGCTGTAAATGAACATAAACTGTATTCCTAAAATGTATTAATAACAACTGTGATTTTTTAATGAATTGTTTTACTACGATGTACTTTTTATGATTGACAAAACGGTTAATCGAATAAAAGAATTGAATTGAATATGGCACTCTCCTTACTCCATTCTAAATTAATGTTGGCCTTACATCTCGCTAAATTATTCTGAAGTGCTGTGGTGTTATATCCTGCAGCTAACCAGTTAACTAATTCCTCCTCGGCGATCTTAAGCTCATCGTATAAAGCCTGCATTGCCTGTTTCACTACTTTACATTTTAAAAACCCAAAGCTCTGTGTTTCCCCTCTAAATCCAGCTTTGAATGTATCCCAAACAGTCCCCCAGTACGCGGAGTGTCTATTAATTTGGAAAAATTCCTTTATCCTCACCTTCATGTGCTCAATACATTTTTCATCCATCAAATACTTCCTGTCAAATGTAAACGTTCTTGTGGCTACACACAGAGCGAGCGCTGGGATTTCAACTCCCACAGGTGCATGATCCGAGGTCACCCTTGGGTTTACACAAATTTTCAGCCCAGTTAACCACTGATGTAGGTACAAAACAATAATCAAGATGTACAAGCCGATTGTGTTGGTGTGAATAAAATGTATATCCTGGGTCTTGCCTATGCAAGCTGCTCCACACATCCAATAGCCCATGATCAGTTAGTTATTGAAATAGAGCCTTGCTGACCCGGGGTTTCCTACCTTTATAATTTCGCCCCCAATTTTGAAAATCTTCAGAGGTCAAATTTATATTTAGATCCCCACACAAGAATAGAGGAGTGGGCCATGTAGCGAGATCCCCATTCAAATATTCCAATATTGGGGCTTCATCAAGGTTAGAATCATATATTGTATAAAGGGTAAATATAACACCCCCTGTCCTACATTCCTCAATGGCCCAGCATCCAAACATATCTGCCAAGAGACGCCCAGTAGCTTGAATATAAGGGCTTGCTAAAATCGCCACCCCTCTTATCATGCTTGACTGCCTTGAGGTTACTAATACTGTATAACCTAGTTCTTCTAAAACCTTACGCTTTGCCCACGGAATATGCATCTCTTGCACACACACCACATCGGGCTGAATCACCTGAAGCTCTCTGGGGACCCTCTGCCTTTTATTATGAATATTTAACCTGCACACATTCAGTGTGCATATTCAAAGGCCTAAATTCGCCATATATTCAAGGTTGCCACACCTACAGTCCGATACACACATCTTTTTAACCTTCTGTACATTTCTTTGCTGCTATGAATCTTCCTTTTTCTTTCACTTTTACCCCTCCCACCCTCCTCCTTCCCTCACCACCACCCTTCCCCCAACACCACCCCAACAGCACCCCCACCATCCCCCTACCTCGAGGCTTTAGGACTGCTAGTCCTAGCGATGGCATGCTCCCTACACCCAAAGTGCCTCCCGCACCCGTGAGATTCCCCAGCAATTAAACCTAACAACAAAAAATCATTAACCTACAGATCAGTAGGCAACAGACTGTAAACCACACTCATTCTCTTCACCCATAACATACCCTGTTGCAACCGCTGGAGGGTATTCAACTTCATAAACGAGGGTTATGCAAATACTTAAGCATAAGAGCACAAAAGGAAGCTGTAAATGACATGATAATTCAATAAACTAATTCCCTCCTTATCCTCCTTTGAGGGTTTGCAAAAACGTTTTCATCAAAATTTCAGACGTAAAGAACCTAGTATTCCCTTTCTGAACGATTTTAAGTTTAGCTGGTTGTAGTAAGAAAGCTTGAGCCCCCTTAGTTTAAAATGGTAGAATAAGTTGACGTAGTTGCCAGCGTTTCTCTACCGTCTGATGGCAGTAATCTGACAAAAAATTCAACCCCTTTGCCAACTCTTTTTCTGTCGGGGCGGGCCAGATCAGAAACGGCTTCTCGTGCCAAAAAGTTGTTAAATGAAAGCAGTATAGCCCTTGGTTTAGACACTTCTGCCGGCTGACCTGGCCATGCCCGAACAGAAAAGGGAAAATGGTGAGGTCTCTGAACCTCTGTCTGGCAGTCCCATTGAGTTAATTCTGGAAGAAACGCCTCAGTAAACATTTCAATAATAAATTTACGAGGGTCCTGCCCCTCAACCCCCTCAGGAATTTGAAGGACTCTCAGATTGTTCAGCCAAGCTCTGTTCTCCAAATCAGTAAGTTTCCATAGCATATCATCATTCCCTGCACGTAGAGTCTCATTCTATGTCTTTTGCGAAGCTAGCTCGTCCTCCAAATATGAAATATATGCTTCTGCCTCTGTAATTCTTGCAGTAAACTCTGAGCATGTTTTATAGATGCGCCATACTGAATTTTGTAATTTATGACAGACATTCTGTGTCCTCTGGCTTTCAGATTGCGTTCCTCCCTGTGAGTCATTATTTTTTGATATATGAGGCTCAAGGATACCTCTTCTGATGGCTCTAGAGTTCTTCACTCCACAGAGGAGTCAGATTTATCAGGGGTTCTAACCATTCACTTTTGCGCCGGTAAAGGGGAATTGGCAAAGTAGCAAGACTCCTCTGTCGAAGCCCTTTTCTTTCGCATTGTCTTCGTGCTTCCCTCTGACGAATCACCTCCCGTATCCTCAGAGGGTGTAGTACTATGCTCACTCAGCTCATCCCCATGTTGAGCCATAGGCGTTTTCCCATTTCTCATCATCTCCTCACTGGATATATCCGAATGATCCGAATGATCTGATAATGAGAAAAGCATGTCCACAAGAGATTTACCACTCCTGAGGCGAGATAGCCGGGAGCTCAATCGTTATTTTAACAAAAACTTGATTTTAAAAACTGCTTTTAGAAACAGAATTGTACTCTGCACTGTTGCACTTTACCCCTGAGCACTCCCCCCACCTCACCTGATCAGAACTCCCCGCGCTGCCGATCTAAGGGCTGCCGCGGGTCGGAGTTCTTGCCGCCATTCTTCCGCCGATCACAGGCCACGCCCCCTCCGCAGACCAGCTTAAAAGCGAGCTGAATAAAAGCCCGCAATCAGAGATTTACCACTCCTGAGGCGAGATAGCCGGGAGCTCAATCGTTATTTTAACAAAAACTTGATTTTAAAAACTGCTTTTAGAAACAGAATTGTACTCTGCACTGTTGCACTTTACCCCTGAGCACTCCCCCCACCTCACCTGATCAGAACTCCCCGCGCTGCCGATCTAAGGGCTGCCGCGGGTCGGAGTTCTTGCCGCCATTCTTCCGCCGATCACAGGCCACGCCCACGGACGTAGGCCACACCCCCTCCCCTTTCACTTAACAATGTGCCCCCCTAAAACGTGCAGCGGACGCGCGCAGCGGGCGCGCTGCCTGCGCGCCGAAGGCCGTCTGCGCCCGTCCGCGCCGAGACCGGGCCCAGGGCCATACCCCCTGTCCAAAACGATCCCGACAAAGGACAACGGAAGTATTCCAGTCAGGAGCTCCGAACACTAAGACCCAGCGTCACATGTGCCCGGATTGAACTATACAAGGAAGGTAAAAAATGTCCGTCCTGCACATGCACTTTTGAATTTTCACCTATTAATATCCTGACCATGCCCCAAAACAAACCCAAGATACCAAAATATAGAAACAGCACTCTGAAGGCCGGCCTAATTAATGTCAGGTCCTTAGTCATGCATAACATACATACAGCTGAATTAATCGAAAGCCAAAATATCGATATACTGTTTGTCACCGAGACGTGGGCAGACGAAGCATCAGATGCCGACTTGACCCTGGCCATTCCTGAGGGCTATTCTATTTTTAGAGCTGGCAGAACAATGAAACGTGGTGGAGGACTGGCAATAATAGCAAAAGAAGAACTCAGGATTAAGAGTTCAGAAAGAGGAAGCGATTTAGACTGTGAAACCTTGGCCTTCCAAATCAAAATCACAGATAAATACACGTTCAACGGACTACTACTTTACAGACCACCTAGCGCAAAAACGTCCTTAATTGAGCTGTTAAGTCCATTTTTGGAATCAAGTGTGACAGGCCCTGATTATACAATTTTAGGAGATTTTAATTTACATCTAGAGAAAATCTCGGACCCAAAGATAGCATCATTTATGGATGCAATGTCAAATTTTGATCTGGAGCAAAAGGTACACCTAGATACCCACAATGCTGGCCACACACTGGACGGTATATTTACCTCATGTCAGAGCCTAAATTAAATTGATACTCTCCTGGTCCCATGGTCGGACCACAAGTTAGACCGGTTTATATTAGAAATTAAAGAAGATACGGGGAGACCCGTGGAATTTCTTAAAAAAGCAACATACCCCGACTGGTCTAAAGTTAACCATCAGGCATTTGTTGATACCCTCCGATCATCTCATCCTACATTTGATGAAAACTGCAATATAGCCTGCAAACAATTCAACGAATGGTTGGATACCGCAGTTAAACTGACAGTCCCACAAAAAAAAGTTACTTTGAAAAGAAAAACCCCCTCACAACCATGGTTCTCGGAAGCACTGAAGGCCCAAAAACAGAAGTGCAGACGAGCAGAGAAAAAGTGGAGAGCCAATTATGATACCCACTTCAGACAAGAATATAAAGCTGCATTAGCCAGTTACAAAAAACTAATAATAACAGAAAAAAGTAAATATTTCGTTCAGAAAAACCCTCTTTGATACTGTTAAAAAATTATCAAAAATTGAAAATAACAACTCAGAAGAAATGTCATCAGACTTCTGTAACATACTAGGCGAATTCTTTGTTAGCAAAGTATCATCAGTCTATGACTCCTTTAAAAATCACAGCATGGAGATGACAGAACAGGATACCTTACACCTAATAAACCCAGTGGAACAATCAGTTCAACCCATATTGTTCCACTTCACTCCTCCTACAGCAGATCAGATCCAGAAAGAGGTGCTTACCACTAACTCAGGCAGCCCAATGGACCCCTGTCCACCCAAAATAATGCAAATCTGCTCAGAACAGCTGAGCCTGATGTTAGAAAAACTATTTTCCCAAATTATCGAAACCAACATCTTTCCAGATGATTGGAAAATGATATCAATCAGGCCGCTACTGAAAAAACCAAACCTAGACTGTGAAATTCCAAACAATTATAGACCAATAGCCAGGTTCCCTTTTGCCGCGAAAATTATCGAGAAACTGTTAAACAAACAGTTATCCCGATATCTGATGGATGGCGACTGGCTGGACCATTCTCAGTTCGGTTTTCGCGAGGGACACGGAACGGAGACTGCTCTGATTACAGCAGTGGAGGAACTTAGGCAAGTGTTGGACAATGGATCGAAGGCCGCCTTGGTGCTACTGGACCTATCGGCGGCCTTCGATACAGTCAGCCACAAGATCCTCATAACACGACTGAAGGCAGCACAAATACATGACTCAGCATGTACCCTCATTGCTTCCTACCTAGAGAACAGAACTTTCTCGGTAGAATCAGGAGGAGCTAAATCCAATCTATTCAACCTGCCATGCGGGGTCCCGCAGGGCTCCTCGATGAGCCCCACTCTTTTTAATCTATATGTTGCCCCTCTTGCTGAAATAATAAGGAACTGTGGATTCACTCCAATATCCTACGCTGACGATACTCAAATCGTGGTGTCAATCAGTAGGGATGTGGAGGACACAGCAGAAAAATGTCAACATTGCATGGTACAGGTCAGTCAATGGATGAGAAGGAACTGCATAAAACTTAACGGGGACAAGAGTGAGGTCATGATACTAGGAGGTGACACAAATATATGGTCCCCCGCATGGTGGCCAAAAAATCTGGGAAGATGCCCAGAATCTAGACACCAATCTCTCCTTTGACGCCCCAAGCCAGCAAGCTGGCATCAACACTTTGCTACATCCTAAAAATGATTAAAAAAAATACTACCTTATCTACCGCACGATTCGCGTAAGACAGTGGTGACAGCTTTAGCTTTGTCAAGACTGGACTACGGGAATGGCCTCTATGCTGGAGCCAGGACGAAAATCCTAGCCAAACTTCAACGCCTGCAGAATGCAGCAGTCAGGCTGGTACTCAGCATACCTAAGTTTGAACCAATCAGCCAACAAATAAAAGTCCTGCACTGGCTACCAATTGCAAAAAGGGTACAGTTCAAATCATTATGCCTGGCGTACAAGGCAATTAACGGAACTGGATCACAATTTCTGAAGTCACATCTAAAACATTATGAGCCAAATAGACTTCTTAGATCTGTCCAAAAGAAACTCATCAGGGTCCCAAGATTCAGAAGAGCCAATTGGGGCGGAAGAGGTTTCCTTGTACATGCAGCAAGAACCTGGAATCAGCTGCCTCTGGCCATAAAAATCAGCCCATCCTTGAAATCCTTTAGAAAGGAAGTTAAAACCTGGCTTTTGTCCGCACAGCTCTAATTAACATCTTCAAGAGCCATTGGTATATCTTAGCGCCAAGACGCCTTCGGGCATTCGTGCCCTCTACAAATTGATAAATCAAATCAAATCAAATCAAATCAAGATCCACCAACTCCGCGTCCTTCTTTAGTGAATCTAAACTGAGCGGTTCTGTACCATTAAGAGCCCCAGCCGAGCCAGCCAATCCATTTTCCCTTCTTACCGCGATGTTATTATCATTACACATCTTCTGCGTTACGACTGGTTCAGTATCTTGGCTACCCAGTTCCAGGGGTTCCCCCTCACTGTTGTTCACTCCTACGGGATTGCGCCCATCCTTTTTACCAGCGCCATTAGCCCGCTCCATATTACTGCCAGATATTAAATTGTCCTCGGCAGAAGCATCATACAGAGAAATCTGCTGAGCCCCTCAACTCTCGCTCATAACGTCCGGATGACTGGGGGTCCAACAACAGCTTCAACACTCAGTGTTCCTGGTAGCTTATCTATTTGGGGATTCTGAATACCTTGGTTCTCCGTTCTCCCACTCTTCCCACCTTTACTTTGTGAGAACATTTGCGGGATCGTGCATTTCGCGGGACTGACCATGCCAGTAGAGCTGCCACCGGCACTGCTCTCGCCCTTACTTGTTTTACCATTGAGATTAGAGTCTTTCTTACCGCTCAGCAGCTCCGCTTTTTTTTCCTACCATTCCGGAGACCGTTCCAGCGGCCACCACGGTAGCAGTAGCGATAGCAACATCAGCTGAGGTCCGGGCTTTCCCTCTGGCTCCCTTAGGCGGCATTATGTGCGTTCTGCGATATCCAGTGCTCAAATCTCCAGTAGTTTTGCCTGCAACAGTTGCTGCTCCTCGGCTCGGCGTCCACACCCGGCCCCTTGCGGCTACAATGTATCCTAAACAGATTTTGCTAAGATGATGAAACACAGCCGTCGCCGCGAAACTGAACATGCTGTTAATACCAGGACTGAGCTTCGCACATCTCGGTAAGAGCTCAGACCCACTTTCACCCTCTTGTCCACTCGCTATCCACATCACATCATCCTCACGGGTGTAGGAGGGCAGGAGCTATCAGCTCACACGTCTGAACTGGCGGCCGCCATCTTGCATTCCTCCTTTTCACAGTTTTTTAAGTGTCTTTTAGCATAGCACTGGCTCTAGACCTGGTTAGTCAAAGTCAGTTACCACCAGTACCCGTAAGCAAAAAGTTGAGGGCACTGGATGACTTTGTAACAAGGCCTCTTTCTGCTCCTCTGTCGGTTCTTTGTGCACATCTCTTGCTTCTTTCTGTACCTATCTTCATCTTACTGGACAGCTGTTGACTCTTTCTGCATTTCTGTTGCTTCTTTCTGCACCTTTCTTTCTCTTTCTGCACTTGTCCTACCTCTGTAGGCATAGTTAGAAATTAGCATTTAAAAAAACCTTTGAAATTCACTGAAAAAAACATAGGTTTCAGGGACGTTACAGTTAGAAATTAGCATGTAAAAACCTTTGAAATTCACTGAAATAACCACAGGTTTCAGAGATATTTTAGTTAGAAATTAGCCTTTAAAAAACCTTAGAAATTCACTGAGAAAACACAGGTTTCAGAGATGTTACAGTTAGTTGGACATTTCACTCGTACAAAACCAGTGAAATTCTGACGTTATAGTTAGTTCAGCTAACTATACCTCGCGCCGCTGCAATGCACTGCTGATGACGACACATATTACATCACTCATGACATGGTCAGTGACATCTCTGATGACATCTCTGGCTTTCGATATATCATATTCCATACTTGTATGTAACTTTTTTCAATTAATCTTGTAGCTAGTCCATAACCCTTCAAAGTCCTCAGTCAGCACCGCCAATTGAGACAAATCCATCTGGAGGGTGAATCCAACCCTGGCTTTCTCTTATCCCTTTTCCCTGTTTTGCATTGATTCCTCCGACGGGGGTGTATTAACTGCCTAACACCTACCTGCAGAGGTCGTCAGTGGTTCTTGATGGGCCTGACTGGTCAGAACTTGACTCTATTTCACTCTACTGTGCGGTGGTTCAGAAATTCTTTTTTCAGGCATTTCCTTCAAAGATGTTGCATTGAATTTCATTGCATGGCAGCAGGAGTGTGCAGCACAGATCCAAGACAGACGGATCCATGCCATATTTCTAGGCTAGCCTAATGATACATGTATTTAGAGTGAATCCACATGAAATGCATATACATATCCAGTGGTCTTCCTGAAAAACATGCATGGCTCTTGCCTACATTTGCGGCTCAGTTACTGCCAAAATCAGAGTTCCTCGTCTTCGCTTGCATGTTTTCAGTTATCTTTTTATTCTACCACCTGGGTTATGTTGTTAGGTCTCATCTAAGGCAGTGCATGCGCTGTCTGTTACAAAACAGGTCGTTAGCTTAGAGTGGCCCTAGACCTGGCCTACTGCTTACCATTGGTTGGCATCACAGTCACTCTCATTTGCTTGCTTCTTCTTTGTCAAATTCAATAGGATTTCCTTCCCCTTATTGTGTTTGTCCCTCACCAGGAGCATGGAGCATTACTCTTGTCCTTCCAAGTGCTCATTTTTCAGGTCCTACATTTTTTCTTTATTTTTAGGCATTCTAAGAGAGGGCTTGTGTTTCCAGCTGTCTCCCTCATGATGTTTCGATCCATCCGTGTTACTCTTTTTCACGCTCCCTCAGTTGCCATTCTTTCGTCCTCCCCATCCTCCTGCCCTTGCCGTTCTTGCTTCTCCACCATCCCCTTGTATGTTTGCTCCTCCAGCCCACACACCCTCTGTTGTCTGTTTGCTTCCCTCACCCTCCCTTTGTTGCCAGCCTGCTTACCCATCCACTCCCTTTGTTGTCAGATTGCTCTTCCATCCACTCCAACCTATCCTCAATTGTAGATTGCTGCCTCTGCCACTCCCGCCCGGCCTCTGCTGTCAACTTAGACCCCATCACCTCCTTCCCCCCTCTGTTGTTAGCTTGCTGCCCCAGCCCTTTCCACCAGCCCTCCGTTGTCAGATTGCTCTCCGAGCCCGGCCCATCTGCCCGCTGTTACCAGTTTGATTCACCATCACCTCCCACCCATTGTTAGCTTGATTCTCCATCGCCTTCCACCCACACTCCATTGTCAACTTGCTTCCCCACCCCCTCCGCTGATCCTCCATTGTCTGTATGCTTCCCAATGATCTCTTGCGTGACCTCTTGTCACACCCACACCCTTCTCTGCTGCGCTCCCTACCGCTGTGTTTCCCCAGGCCCCTAGACCACTCCCCCATTTAAAAAAATATATATATATTTTTTTAAACAACGCATTAACACTGGCAGCGTCATAGTGTTTTTTAAAAAAGATATATATTTTAGCCATGCTACTGTGCAGCATGGCTAAAGGAATAGCTCTCATAGGTGAAACCTATTGACTTTGCCAATACTTGTTTTTGGGATAGGTAACCTATTGAACTCACAGTTTCTGCCATGACTAAATTGATGTTTTTTTTTTAAATGTATGTAAGTCTGGTTTTATAGTTTTCATACTTTGTTGCACTGTATCATCTTCATCAAGATGGCTCAGTGAGTTAACTACTCATTGCTGACATGATCTGCAGGTCACAACTTTGAATCCCTACAAGCCCAGTTCAGCCTTCCATCCTTCCCAGGTTGGTTAATCATTAGTTTGGGTAATAGTAATGCCTTTTATTTACAGTGCATAGAAATTGCAGAAGTGTGGTACGAAGCTTTTTATAATACACTATAAAATAATAGTAATATTACTTCTTACTATTATTACTATTTTATTAATTATGGGAGAAGCATATACATAAAAGAATTGTATTCAAATTGTGCAAATTACAATGTGAATTATATCCAGCCGGCTGAATAAAATGTATGATGTCCGTTCTCCAATGCAATGTTACCGACTTTGTTGACCTTAGAAGGATGAAATTCTGAACCAGTCCTGCTCAGTTATTCGTTGTTGCCCTTTACCACCTGGGGCAAGGCCTTCGCTCACTTAGTCACCTTTCCAGTTTGAAGAACATGAGTGACAACTGCCTTTGTGTGAAAGAGCAGTCCACCCTCTGATAATTTTGCGTTCTTTTTTCAGAAATTCCCAAACGAAGGACTGGCAAGTGTTGTTCGAAACGTCTTCGACTTTGACTCCTACAACCAAGACATGCGAGAAATTTTGATAAACTCTTTGCATAAACATGGAATACCTATAGGCGCAAAGCCAACCAGCGTGCACCTGGCCAAGGAGTAAGCCTTACTAAAATCTTCCAAATCCGCATTTCATATTTGTGTAACGTTTGATAAATATGTCATCTGCTGCTAACTGATGGAGTCTCACCTGGATCACTAGAACCGCTGTTAAAATGCCAATATGTGTAAATATAAATAGGATTCATGAAGTGTCTTACTGGCAAGTGTTAAAAAGAGCAAACCCAGTAACGTTTTGTTTTACTATATTAAACATTACAATGAGGAATTGTTCAATCATTTTCTAAAGCCTAATAAAGGGAAATAATTGTTTCTTACTCAGTCTATGTGTTTTGTTGCTAGTATAGGATATTTCCCATAACGCAGCCTGCAAAGGCGTTAAGACTAAACTCTTCCTTCTTTTGACTTCGCTCAGGCACCGATAAAGGGGTGTGTGTGCTCGTGCCTCACTATCTGTAGTACACGCTCTGAAATAGTACCCATTTTAGTCGTCATCAAGGGACACACACAACGATATTCACTCTCACTCTGCAAAAACACTCATCCCAGTAGGTCCCTTGTGGTCTTGACGTTTTTAAATCCTGGCCGTGTTGATAAAACACAGCTATCGTGTTCTGAAGCACAGTGCTTTTTTGTTCCAACTTCCATATTCTTGTTACTGGCCAACATTTCTCAGTTCCACTTATCCGGGCAAATGCTTAACTCACACGGTGCGAGTACTGGAGCAAGAAACACATATTTCCCATCCAAGATGGAGGCCGGATGGCGGGGGCGCACTTTATCAGGGACAGGATGAGGCTCAAAGGACCGGAAGTTGCCAGCCCACGGCTCAGTATTGCGATGTTAGCCCAGATACCCGCGGCACAGCAGGGAAACGATTTTGTAGGGTGATTGCTGCTGTAATTTGTAATATGCATTGTCAGTCTTTTTTTAAAAACATTTGCATTACATTTTTTCGACAAATCAGACACTATTAGCTGCAGTTCGTTGCTTGTTCCACGCTGTTCAGCTTTGTTGTGAGAATATAAGGATTATATTATCGTAGGTTGGTCCTAGGTCTGCTCTTGAGTGTGCCGGATCATCATCGCGGCTCGGACTCCATATCACACAATTCTCATCTAGAGGTAGTCCCTGGGATTTGCAGCACCTGGGCAGCTCTTCTGGCGCTACATAGCACACTCAGGCATACCGCTGCGCGGGGTCATCATCATGGCTCAGACTCCATATACAACAATTCCGAGGGCCTCAGAGGCGGTCCCTGGGATTTCCAGCACCTGAATAGCTCTTCCCACGATACATAGCGCATCACAGCATGGGATGTGTGCGGGCTGCGCCCTGGCAAAGAGCGGGTCTGTCCTTGCCCATTATTGACCGCAAGAGGCCGGGCTGGGCCACCCCCTGAACACCTGCTCCAGGGGGAAAAAAACGTAAGCGGTACTGTGTGAAGTGGCTTTTGCAAAACCGGATAGTTACACTTGGAGATGAACTGGGGCTAAACACTAATTTCTCACGACCAGTGCTAATATTGAAACAAGAGCCGTGCTCAGTTTTTGAGTTTCATTTAGTTTCGTTGTAGGAGCGGCTTGGCCCTTTGTTATGATATTGGTGCTATTGGGGGTAGAGTTACTTCACTTTTATCTGTCCCCATTGTGCTGCACGAGGGCTGGGTTGGCTATATGGTTGTCGAGCAGGACCAAATCTCTTGTTTTTTTCTGGTTATCTGGTCACTTCAGGTTTTAAGCGACAGCATGGCAAACGCACGGCCGCAAAGGCCCCACCCATGGCAAATACTCCCCGCACCACAAATAACTCCTTCTTAGTGTGGGCAGTAAATGTCATCTCTAAAGAAATATATATGCCAGAAGGACATCTATCTTTGGGTGTAGAGGGGGGCTGGGGCGCCTAACATTGATGTAGTTTTGCCCTCTGCAGCAAGGGGCGTTGAAACATTCCAGTGTTGTTGAGTGCTCGGTGTTCCTACAGTTCCCAATTTGCCATCAGAGGCTGTGCCATGTTTCCTAAGTGAAAACCGTACATCTATCGCCTGCCCTCCGCCACCAAAGAGGAAATGAAAGTGTAAGAAGGCTCCAGAGCTAGCTGGTGGAACGTGTGCTGGTTTGCCCACCGCCTCAGTGTATCCTGAGGCCGTTAATGGACCAGTCCTTTTTGATGAGATACAACGGGCACCATTTATGACCAGAATTACAACTGTAATGAAATATCTATTATCCCCAATAAAAGAAAAGTTGCAGTGTCTGATTGGAGAAGTTGAAAAGGTTAGATCTTTCCAACAAAATGTTCCTTTTGGTAATATGAGGGTCGATAATACAGATAAGTCTTCACCACAAGCCATAGTACCCTCTTTGCCAGAAACTAAATCCAGGGCAACCCATCATCACAGGAAATCTCCCAGGGCCTAGCTTTGTTTCTGGGCCAACTCAAAGGGACTTTGCAAGTATATATGTATCGGAGGATAAAACACAGTCTACTCCTCTGCCAGGCTCAGTGATTAAGGCAAATTCGACATTAAGCCATATACATCATACTGAGTCGCAATTCCAGTGGGGAACAATGCTGAAAATTTGGTAGTGGACGATTTTACAATCAATTTGCCTCCAGCGTGTTGCCCTTATGTGGCCTATTTGGTTAATGCCCCCCTCCCCTGAAACCCCCCACCTCTTTGAGGCCAGGTCAAATAGAAACCCATGAACCCTTGAAAAATAGAGTGATGCACTGACTCCATAGGAATTGTCAATATCCAGTTGGAAGAGCACACCCAGTTTTACTAACCAGGAGAGTGGGATGGGTTGGTCATTTGAGCAAAGAGCCTCAATGGCGGACTGTATTGTTATTAATTTAATGGATCCTAATTGGGCGATGAAAAGTTTTCTCCAGGGCTATACTAGATGGATTCAAATATGTTCTTTCAGCCCTTTGGTTGTCTTTTATAGGCAGCTATGTAACCAATCTGTACATAATGATGCTGGTAATATGTTTAATGCTGTAGGTTAAGACTTTGCCCTCCCCTGACTGTATCCAACAAGTTCCAAGCTGTACAAGATAATGATTGACATAATTTGTGTATTTCTCTTATGAATAATGTTGTGTTTCCATAGTGAGGGATAGGTTGGTGGATACTAGTTTGATTCATATGAACTCTTGCATGGTACTTTCTTAGTGGCTGCTTCCTTATGATCAGGGAACAATACTGTCGATAATACCTCATCTACGAGCTCTCTGAATAATATGTCATCATCCTGTAAGCCCAGATCTGATAGAGACTGTTAGTTGTAGATTCCTTACCTTAGAATTTCCCCCAGGTGTAAGTCTGGATCCTGAGATTTTTTCTTCAGCAATACTCCTGCTTGTCTGTAGGTGACGTCGGTCGACTACGCATCCGTCGTGGACGTTATGGTTGCCGGGATGACGTTGCCGTCCCTACTGAGACGCCACCCTTGCATAATAGCGTCAGTTCTTTCATTTTCTGCGCCAGCCTAGCGAAGATCCAGAGAGAGCTACCCCTTATCTGTTTTTTGCCTAGCTTTTTGCAACTTTTGCCAATGTCTTTTTTGAGTCTTGAACTCCTGGAGCTCAACGGACTGGCTTTAAGCCCCGTGGTTCCTGTTACAAGATAATGTCTGTGACGGATTGCACCTCGTGTGCTTGTGGTGTATGGAGCGCGCCCACGACCCAAAGTCGTGCTCCGACTGCCGGGCCATGCACCTGAAGGCGTTGCGGGAGAGGTCCCGAAAGTTGTTGGAGGCCCATCAGTCTGCTTCACCTCGTTCCTAGTCTCGTCGGATAGGAAGGTCAAGAGGCTGTTCGCAGATCCCCCACTCCTTGTTGCACTTGAAGTCGTTGAGGTCCTCGGGTAAGTATAAGCACAAGAAGGCGAATAAGCATAAGCGTTCTTCACCTTCTCCACATTGGCCGGCTGGCACGACACAGGACTCGGAGTGTCGTCGCTCAAAGGCTCCGTCTTCGGTGCCTACTTCAGGGACTTCTCCAAGCCTCCCACCCTTTCTGGGGGCCACAGTGTCTGCTGCCCAACTTAGCCAATTTTACGAGGCCTTATACCTAGTCCTTGGGCAGCACGTCTCCGCCCGTGCGCCTTTGGACCCCACGGAGAAGGTCGGGGGTCCTGGGCCTTTGATGTAGAGGGGCCCGCGGATCCAGGCCTGTATACGGATCGACGCCGGTAGATCTCATTTGCCCTTCCCTGGCACTGATCTCAACGATGACTCCCCTGGCAGCGGCTGTCCCCCCGGCTGACTCGGTCGCCATACTCATCTCCGAGTTGGACACAGAGTCGGACCGACATCAGAACCGATGCCGGAGGGTACTTTTGTTCCCCTGTTCATCCCTGGTGTTCCCTATTGACCAGAGGGTGGTGATGAGGACTGGGAGGGGTCACTGGGCCCATTAAATGACCAACCGAAAGAACCAGACTGGCGAGAGGACCTGGGTGATGCCAGTGGTCTGGACACCTCTCCTGACACTGGTGTGCTTTCTCCACCTACCCTAGCTATGGAGGAGGGAGCGTCCTATGCTGTGGTGTTGAGAAGGGTGGTCGAGCTCCTGGGCCTTGAGCTCCCTTTGGTGGCAGTCAGGACTAACCTCCTGACAGAGAGGTGCTTCAGCCTGCAGCTTCTTCCTCTAAACCCCTATTGCCATTCAATGAATCCCTTACTGATGTTATCCTGGACACTTTGTCCAAGCCCAGCACCGAGGCTCCTGTGGAGAGGACAATTGCCTGCCACCACCTCCCCAGGCAACCCAGTGTTCTTGACCCAACACGCTTCCCCTGAGAGCTTGGTGGTCCAAGCCTCTTCTTCTAAGGGCGCATTCCCTTCTGCTCCTCCAGATAAGTAATCCAAGAAGCTCGGCCATCCTGGGAAGCAAATGTTCTCTTCCTCCAGCTTGGCACTGCGGTTGGTGAATACCGCGTGCCTCTTGTGCCCTTACTCCCAGATCATCTATGATACGGTCGCGCATGTGCTGCCTCAGTGCCTGGAGGAGGCCCGGGCCATTCTCCCCACGGCAGTTGCGGGTGGGAGAGACGCAGCCAAATTCGCCATTCAGTATGGACTGGATACCATTCACTGGGCAGAACGATTGCCACATCAGTAGCCCTTAGAGCCTAATCCTGGTTGAGGACATCTGGCTATTCGGGGTATGTTCAGTCAACTGTGATGGATATGCCCTTTGATGGCCGTCGTCTTTTTGGCAACAAAGCAGACTCGAAGCTTGAGGCCTTTAAAGCCTCTAGAGATACGGCCAGATCTTTGGGCCTCACTGCGCATTCCTGTCGACTCCAGTCTGCTTTTTCGTCCCTTTTGTGGCTGTGGAAGGGGCGCCCAACCACGTTCGGTCCAGTCTAGCCTCCGGTTCACGCAAGCTGCCTATCCTCTCGATGGCCGCGGACGTGGGACCCAGCGTCTTCGTGGGACTGGAAGCCAGCGGGCGGGACAGTCCACCATCTGCCCCCTGATCCTGCCTCCAAACCCTCCTAGTCTGACGTTCCAGGCCCATCTTCAGCCAATTGGAGGCAGGATTTGCCATCACCTCCTCCACTGGCAATCCATCACGTCGAACAGGTGGGTTCTGCAAATCGTCAGAAGGAGCTACTCCCTCTCCTTAGAGACTACCCCTCCCTCCATGCCACTGTCTTACGATTGCATGTTGGAGGATCATTTGGCACTTCTCTGACTGGAAGTCTTAGCTCTTTTGGCCAAGGGAGCTAAAGAGAGGGTACCTGCACCAGAAGTAGGTTGCGGTTGCTATTCCCTCTACTTTCTGGTCCCCAAGAAGGACAAAGGCCTATGTCCTATTCTAGACTTATGGGTCCTCAACCGCTTGCTCCGGAAGAAGTTCAAGATGGTCACGTTCAAGATGGTCATGTTAGCTCAAGTCCGGTCTGCCCTCGACCCCGGAGACTGGATGATGGTGTTTGACTTGCTGGACGCCTATTTCCACAGTCCTGTCCTGCCAGCCTACAGACGCTATCTACAGTTCACGGTGGCCCACAGGCACTTTCAGTTCACAGTGCTCCCCTTTGACCTCACCAGTGCCCGTTGGGTGTTCACAAAGGTGATAGCGGTGGTCACAGCTCATCTGCGCAGTTCAGGGGTTTCAGTCTTCTCCTATCTAGACGACAGGCTGTTGAAGGTGGCTCACTCCAGGCTGTCGTCTCCCACCTCCAGACTACGGTGGCCCTCCTGCATTCTCTGGGGTTCACTATAAACATGCCAAAGTCACAACTGACTCCCTCTCAGACGCTCATTTTCATCAGAGCTGTTCTGGACACAGTGCAGTTTCAGGCCTATCCTCCCAAACAGCGAGTCCGGGATATTCGGGCTATGATACAGATGTTTCAGCCTCTATCCCGGATTTCAGTGAGAATGACTCTGAGGCTGCTGGACCTCATGGCCTCCTGTATCCTTATGGTGGACCATGTCAGGTGGCATATGCGGGCTCTGCAGTGGGACCTGAAGTTCCAGTGGGCGCAGCATCAGGGGAATCTTTCCGACTATGTCCAGATCTCAATCAATCAATCAATCAAGACATTTATAAAGCGTACTACATACCTGTGAGGGTCTCAAGGCGCTGGGGGGACTGGGGATGGGTGCAGCTACTGATCGAAGAGCCAGGTCTTGAGGAGTCTTCTGCAGGCCAGTAGGCCTTGGGTCTGTCGTAGTTTAGTGGGGAGGGTGTTCCAGGTCTTGACGGCGAGGTGGTAGAAGGATCTGCCGCCGGCGGTCGTTCTTCGGATGCGAGGGACTGTGGCGAGGGCGAGGCCTGCGGAGCGGAGCTGGCGGGTGGGGGTGTAGAAGCTGAGTCGTCTGTTGAGTTATGCTGGGCAGGTGTTGTGGAGAGCTTTGTGTGCATGGAGGAGGAGCTTGAAGATGACCCTCTTGTTGACGGGGAGCCAGTGCAGGTCTCTCACGTGGGGGGGTGATGTGGCTGCGGCGGGGGATGTCGAGGATCAGATGTGCCGAGGCGTTCTGGATGCGTTGCAGTCGCTCAGGAGCTTGGCTGATGTTCTGCCATCACACTCTAAAGACACGCCTCCTAGAAGCCGGAATCCAAGAGAAGGCCCTGGACTGGACCACGTCCTTCCTCTCCGGTAGAACCCAGAGCGTCCGCCTCCCAACCTTCCGATCCTAAGCCACCGACATCATCTGCGGCGTCCCCCAGGGCTCATCCCTCAGCCCGACGCTGTTCAACATCTACATGGCCCCCCTCGCACAAGTGGCCCGCCAACACGTTCTCAACATCATCTCTTACGCCGATGACACCCAGCTCATCCTCTCCCTCACCAAGGACCCACACACTGCCAAAACCAACCTCCACGAGGGAATGAAGGCCGTCGCCAACTGGATGGGGAACAGCCGTCTGAAGCTGAACTCGGACAAGAAGGAGGTACTCATCCTCGGACCCAACCCCTCAGCCTGGGACGACACCTGGTGGCCGACCACACTAGGAACATCACCAACACCCACCGACCACGCATGCAACCTTGGATTCATCCTCGACTCTTCCCTCTCCATGTCTAAACAGGTCAACGCCGTCTCCTCCTCCTGCTACAACACCCTCCGCATGCTCCGCAGGATCTACATGTGGACCCTGACCAAAACAAGAAGAACGGTTACACAGGCCCTCGTCAGCAACAGACTGGACTATGGCAACGCACTCTACGCAGGAATCCCAGACAAACACCTACGACGACTACAACGCATCCAAAACGCCTCAGCCCGACTGATCGTCAACGTCCCCCGCCGCAGCCACATCACTCCCTATCTGAGAGACCTACACTGGCTCCCCGTCGACAAGAGGATCACCTTCAAGCTCCTCACCCACTCACCCAAAGCACTCCACAACGTCGAACCAGCCTACCTGAACAGCAAACTCAGCTTCTACACCCCCACCCGCCAGCCTCACCCTCGCCGCTGTCCCCCGCATCCAAGGAACAACCTCCAGCGGCAGATTCTTCTCCTACCTCGCCGCCAAGACCTGGAACACCCTCCCTACCCACATACGGCAGACCCAAGACCTACTTGCCTTCAGAACACTCCTCAAGACCTGGCTCTTCGAGCAGTAGCAGCACCTCCCTCGCTCAGTGCCTTGAGACCCTCATGGGTAAGTAGCGTGCTCTACAAGTACTATGATTGATTGGTTGATTGATTCCTGCGTAGAGGGCGTTTCCGTAGTCCAGCCTGCTGGTGACGAGGGCCTGGGTGACTGTTTTTCTCGTTTCGGTGGGGATCCACTTGAAGATCCTGCAGAGCATTCGGAGGGTGTTGAAGCAGGATGAGGAGACGGCGTTGACCTGCTTAGTCATGGAGAGGGTGGTGTCGAGGATGACCCCTAGGTTGCGTGCGTGGTTGGTGGGTGTTGGTGCTGTTCCTAGTGATGTCGGCCACCAGGAGTCTTCCCAGTCTGAGGGGTGGGGCCAAGGATGAGGACCTCCGTCTTGTCTGAGTTCAGCTTGTCGGCTGTTCTTCATCCATTTGGCGACATCTTTTATTCCTTCGTGGAGGTTGATTTTGGCGGTGTGGGGGTCTTTGTTGATGGAGATGATCAGCTGAGTGTCATCGGTGTAGGAGATGATATTGATTTTGTGCTGTCAGGCGACGTGGGCGAGGGGTGCCATGTAGATGTTGAACAGCGTCACGCTGAGGGGAGAGCCCTGGGGTACGCCGCAGATGATCTCGGTGGCTTTGGAGCGGAAGGGGGAGGCGGACGCTCTGGGTTCTGCCGGAGAGGAACAATGTGGTCCAGTCCAGGGCCTTCCCTTGGATTCCGGCTTCGTGTAAGCGTGTTCATAGTGTGCTGTGGCAGACCGTGTCGAAGGCGGCTGACAGGTCCAAGAGGATGAGGGCCGCTGTTTCTCCGTTGTCAAGCAGGCTCCTGATGTCATCGGTGGATGCGATGAGGGCGGTCTCAGTGCTGTGGTTGCTGCGGAAACCGGACTGGGATGGGTCCAAGATGTTGTTGTCCTCGAGGTAGCGGGTCAGTTGTATGTTGACGATTTTTTCGGTGACCTTTGCTGGGAACGGAAGCAGGGAGATGGGTCGAAGTTCTTGAGGTCTTTGGGGTCCGCCTTGAGTTTCTTGAGTAGGGTGTTGATCTCGACGTGCTTCCAGCTCTCCGGGAAGGTTGCTGTCTCAAAGGAGATATTGATTACTCCCCGGAGATGGGGTGCGATGGCTGTGCTCCCTTTGTTGAAGATGTGATGTGGGCATGGGTCTGATGGTGATCCGGAGTGAATGGTGTTCATGATCTTGCTGGTGTCCTCGTCGTTGACGCTGGTCCAGGATAGCAGGCGGTTGGTGCTGCTGGTGGTCGTGGGGGTGGTGGTTGTCGTGGCGCTGAAGCTGTCGTAGATGTCCGCGATCTTGCGGTGGAAGAAGGTGGCCAGTGAGTCGCACAAATCTTGTGAAGGCGGGATGTCGTTGGTGTTAGAGCTGGTGTTGGAGAGTTCCTTCACGATGTTGAAGAGCTCTTTGCTGTTGTGTGCTATCTAGGCGGTCCTTAATGGAGGCCCTCTTGGTGGCTCTGATGAGTTGATGGTGTCTGCGGGTGGCGTTCTTGTGGGCTGTCCGGTGATCGTTCGCGGAGCTAGTTCTTCTCCAATTTTCGGCGTTTTCGTTTGGAGGCCTGGAGGTCTTCGGTGAACCAGGTGGCTTTCTTGCTGGTGCAGCTTTTGGAGGGTGTCTAGAGTGGTGTGAGGGTGTTGGTGCAGTCGTCAATCCATTGTCTGAGGTTGCGACCGGCTGTGTCGGGATCGGTGGAGTCGGAGGGCGGGTTCTAGGTGAGGGTGGTGGTTAGCTGGTCTTCGGTGACTTTGCTCCAGCAGCGTTGACGCCTCTTTTGAGTGCGGTGGTGCGTGGTGGACTTCCTGAAGGTGAAGTGGATGCTGTGGTGGTCTGTCAAGTGGGGTTCGGTGGTGTGGTTGAAGGAGACATGGGAGCTTGCGGTGAAGATGGGGTCGAGCGTGTGTGGCCAGCGGCGTGGGCGGGTGTTGTCACAAGCTGTCTGAGTCCGAGGTTGGCTTGGTTGTCGATCAGGGTGGTGGAGTTGACGTCGTTTTTGTTCTCGAGGTAGAAGTGCAGGTGTCCTAGGAGGATGTAGTCTGTGGAGGCGAGGGCGTGCGTGCTGATGAAGTCGGCAATGGAGCAGCTGAACTGCGGTTAGGGTCCGGGGGGTCTGTAAACGAGGGTTCCTCCGAGGGTGGTGTTGGGGTCAGTGTGGATCTGGAAGTGCATGTGTTCAGCGGTGCTGAGGGTGTCGTCTGTGTAGGTCGAGACTCTAAGAGTGTTCCTGTGGACCATGGCAATTCCTCCTCCTACCCCATTGGTACGGTCCTTGCGGATCTCAGAGGGGACTGTGACACAGCTGCAGTGGTGGTTACCGAACCAAGATTGGGTCAGAGGCAGATCCTTCCCCAACCAGATCTAACAGTAGTGAAGTATGCGTCACTTCTGGGATGGGGCGGCCATCTGGGGGAGGCAGAGATCAGAAGCGTCTGCTCTCCGGCACCACCGCCATGTGGTACTGCAACAAACCGGGCGGGTTGGGGACCTGGACCCTTTGTCAGGAGGCTCTCTGGACATGGCTGGGACATCAGGGCATAACCCTGGTGGTTCAATACCTGGCGGGTTCTCTGAATGCCAGGGCATACAAACTCAGCCGTCGGTGCTTGGTTGATAACAAATGGTGTCTTCATTCGGAGGTGGTGCAAGGTAACTTTCAGCGGTGGGGAGAGCCTTGGTTAGATCTGTTCGCCACCGAAGAGAGCGCGGAATTTCAGGAGTATTGCGCTTTGAAGGTTTCAAGGGGGCACTCACTTTGCGACTCCTTTTGTCACGAGTGGAACTGTGGCCTCTTTTATGCCTTTCTGCCTGTACCACGTCTGCCCCGAGTGCTCAAGAAGATCAAGCGCAACCAGGACCAAGTTATCCTTGTGGCTCCGGACTGCACATGAAGAGAGTCTGGTACCCCGAGCTTCTGAGCATGGCCATCGATCCTCCTATCAGTCTGCCCCTTCCGAGGGATCTTCTGTTGCAGCAGCAGGGGACGGTTCTTCACCTGAACCTCTCCAGTCTCCACTTCCTTGCGTGGAGTTTGAGCAGCAACAGTTGACAGATTTCGACCTTCCGCCCGAAGTCTGTGATGTCATCTTGGCAGCCAGCCGTCCCTCCACTAAATCGGTATATGGCTGTAGATGGGACAAATTTGTGACATGGTGCACATCAAAGGCCGTGGATCCCCTTTCCACTCCACTTTCAGAGTTCCTTTTGTTATATGCTTTCTTTGGCTCAGCTGAGCTCTGCTCTGGGCACTCTCAGAGGTTATCTTGCAGCTATCTCTGCTTTTCTTCGGCTGCCAGATCAACCATCCATGTTCAAGGTTCCTATTGTTAACTGATTATTTAAGGGCATTACTCATCTGTTTCCTCCATCTCCATTCATAATTTCCCAGTGGAACTTGAATCTTGTTCTCACATTTCTTATGTGTGCTCCCTTCGAGCCTGTTCATAACTGTCCTCTCTGGCTCCTCACTCTTAAGACTGCCTTCCTTGTTGCTATCTCCTCTGCTTGCAGGGTGAGTGAGCTTCAGGCTCTATCTTCCTTGCCCCCTTTCTTCTCTCTGCATCCGGACAAAGTTGTGCTTAGAACGATGTCTTTGTTCCTTCCTAAAGTGGTTACACCATTTCATGTAGGACAATCTATCACCTTGCCCACCCTTTTCCCACCTCCCCACCCTTCCAAGGAGGAGGAGAGACTCCACCGTCTAGACCTTAAACGTGTGCTGTCATTCTAGCTTGACCGCACCAAAGACTTCTGGCTGGTTGATCAACTCTTTATTGGCTATGTGGGTGCCAAGAAATGCTGGGCTGTTCAAAAACGCACCAGCTCTCAATGTGTGGTCTTTTGCATTAAATATGCTATACTTTAACAAAGAAGGATCCTCCAGTGAGCTTGCATGCTCATTCCACTAGGGCTATGGCAGCAACCACTGAATTGCCACACGGAGTCCCACTCCTTGATATCTGCCAGGCAGCAAACTTGGCATCTCTGCACACATTTACCAAGGGCTATTTCGCCTGTTCGCACCTCCAGGACATTCTCGTGTGAACTTGGTTCGTAGATCCTCCTCCGGGGATAGTATTGCTGGGGTATCTATTATAGCCTTATAGCCCGCCGTAGCGGGCTATATCGGCTATTAAAGGCCAGAGCCTTCGGTTCGGGCCTTTAATAGCCTGTATAGCCCATCTACGAAGGGCTATTAAGGCTATTAGAACATTCTGCCACCAGAGGGAAGACTGTTCTAACAAATTAAATAAAGGCCTCTCGTTAATCCCCTCTGGCTCCGAGAGGCCTTTGTTTGAATAAAATTGGAATGTTACTCTGCAGGCCTTTATTGGCCCGTAGAAGCACGGAGCACACCATTGTCTGCAATGGAGTGCTCCGCATTCCAATGTTCTAATCTAAGGTAAGGAATCTACAACTAACAGTCTCTATCAGTTCACAATGCTTGGAGTGATTACCGCTCCCAACCACCCTTTAGATTTGCAGATTAACTCATATCTGCATTTTCATTTCATTCAGCCAAGAAGCCAAGCAGGCATCCTGGTGTGAAGTATTGTTTTACCTGTCTTCCCGTTTTTTTTTTCACAGCACCGGAGATTCAATTAACTTCAGCAGAAGTGTTTTACTGACCAAAATCAAGGGTCCCGGATGGTTGTCTTTTTCCAAAAGGAAAAGCATGTTTTGAATTCCAGGCAAAAGTGAGGCCTGGAAATGTGCGACCCCCTTTTCGTGGCTCCAGGTTCCCCCTGGGGGTCTCGCCCCACAGATTGACCTCTGCCCTAGACCCATTATTTGCTTCCCTGCTAAGTTATATGAGATTCTATCGAGAAGCGTTCATTTCGGTCCCCAGGGCAAGTGCACTACAAATTTCAACGTGAAAAGAGTTACCTGGCAAGGTTCCGTCCTTGCACCTGTATGGTTCTCCCTATTCATTAATGAGGTGGTCAAGGCCCCACAAGCGGTTCAAGCAGTTGCCCCTCGAGTCACCGGGAGTCCAATGCCAGTGCTACTATACACGGATGACACAGTTTTGTTGTCTAGGACTCCCGTTGGCTTACAGAGATTAATGAACACATTTGGGGATTATTTCTGCGAGGAAATTGGTGGTCAATAAAACTAAAACTTATACTATGATTTGCAGGGCCAAGCCAAAAAAGATCTATTTATATTTACAATACCCCAGTAGCAACTGTTAACACCTTTTACTATCTGAGTATTACATTGGCAAGCAATGGGTCATGATCCCATGAAATATCCAATGTTAGAGCCAAAATGAGCAGAAGTGCCCATGGGATTTTTAGGTTTTCAGCAAAATTGGGTAGTCGCCCAACTAGAGATATGTTAGCGATATACAAGGCTAGAGAAGCTGCTATTGCTACCTGTGTGTGTATGTTTTTTAAAAAAAACAAACCATTACAAGTTAGACAAAAATTGTTTCCTAGTGCGTTTATTATATTTACACATTTCAATGTCTACGGAGATTGCTCACCAGGAGGTTGGGCTACATTATCTAGAGGACCTGATTACACAAAGCTTTTGGATAAACTTTGTGCATTCCTTGGTTAGGCTACATGAATAACATCTTTAGTAGTTTGTTTAAGATGCCAATACGGTCATATCCCTCTCAGGTGACCTCAGTAACCACACCTTTTATTAAAGATAGCTTTATGAATGATAGAAGGGTATCTCGCATGAGGTCAGAGTGGGTAAAATCAGCTGTTAGGTTTCATATGTCACTACTGTTGGAAGAAGGCTGCCAAAGCTATTCATCCAGGGTTACTCATTTATCGCATCGTTTTGTTTTAACTAGATTTGTTTTAACTAGATTTGTTTTAACTAGATTTGTATTAACTAGTTTTAACTTTATTTAAAACCCCTTTTGGTAGCACGAAATATTAGATCACATATTGCCGCTCTCAAATCTTTGCTTGACCTGAGTGAAAGCGGGGTCTGTTTTAATGTTGCACTTTTTATCTTGAAAGCAATTAATGAACGAAAAAGTACTAATTTTTAAATAATAAAGGACTGTACCACTATTCATAGATTTGACGTTTATTAATTATGTTCTGTGAATAAGGAAGAAGTTAACTATTTATTCTTAAGTAATGTTCTGGATCGTTTTTATAGGTTTTAATTGCTTGTATTGGTTTATATCGGGTTTAGTTGCTTGTATTTGTTTTTTTATAATTGTTTCCACGTTTATGGCTGTTTATATATGCCGAATAAAGTGTAAAATTAATCAAATCGAATTGAGTGTGCCATTGAATCATGGCGCTACGCTGGTCTGGTCAGAGATCACACAGTAGGTCAGCAGGAGGAAAGATGAAGGCATTAAGCTCTGTAAGGCCAACAAACAGTGGATACGCGTGGGAAATCAAAAGGCAAAAGAAAGATGATGGATAACACTCAGCCACCGCAAACAAGCATTGGCATTGACAATAGGTGTGTGGCACATACAAACATGCACATAGACGCACAGTAGTTTGGCACATATGCACAGAGATTCATACATTCATGCTCATATGCAGACACATTAATGTGTGCACCTATTTTCATAGGCCTGCTAGCACCCATACATACAGACTGCAGGCATTTTGGAGAATAGCAGTGAGCTGCTGTGGGCACAGAGTTCACCAGGAATTCTATACATATTTCTAAAGTTGAGCTAGTTTTCACAAATTAACTAGCTTCTAATGTCAGTAGTACGCAAAGCTATCCTCAGGACCTATATTTATTATCGAGATTCGAGTTGACCCAAAAAGATAAACAAATCTAGCTGTGAATTGTATGAGAAACTAGCTTGCATGTTTTTGGTTAATGAGCGAAATAACTGAATCAGTTAGGGGTAAATCAGGAAGATGTACTTGCAGTGAAAGTCATTATCTAAACGGCTTTAAGAACAAATTATTCTCCACAGAGGCTGAATCAATGGTGAGCAGCCGGTGATTACTTCATGTATTGGCAGCATAGGCTCATTATTGACACTGGAGACTGAAACATTGACTGCTGCTCTAGTTCTCATGTGTAGATCCTTGGATCGCTGTCAATTGATGCGTACGATAAACTTAATTCCACATATACAGAGTGGACTGTACATTCAGCGACCTATGAATTTGAAAAAAGATTTTGTGTTTACCTTATACGATCATGATTAATTTATGCAGGGTTATTTATGTTTTATGTACCATATATTCTGCATTATTTGTAAACATAACTAGTATAGATAATTCTGTTAAATCTTATGTTGTATATGCCTGTTCCTTCTTTGATTAATTCATGTGGCCATTAATTTGGCATTTATGCCTCTAGTTTAATTCTTCTTGATTGATAATTTTCAAATGATCACTTTGTTGGCAAATTATCTTTACCTAGGTTGATACCCAAGCTCTCAAGGGGTTATTGGGTTGCCTAGCTTTTTGATGTGCAACTTATAGTGTGGCACAAAAGAGTAACTGCAAAGCTATGGCATTCAGAAGCCGGTGCATCAGAGATTAATGTGAATAAACTCATTTGCCTCCTATGGCAGTGTTGGACCTGGCCCTTTCCGCAGGGTCATCCCCAAACCTTTTACATTCACTCCTCCTTTTTTTGCTGATCCGCTTTTTTCTTTGCTTTTGGGAGTCTTTATCACTGCTAAACAGTGCTAAAGTGCTTATGCGTGCTCCCTAATACATTGTAGATTTGGCTTATACTAATTGGCATATTTGATTTACTTGTAAGTCCCTAGTAAATTGGCACTACCTGTGCCAACGGTCTGTAAATGAAATGCTGCTAGTTGGTCTGCAGAACTGATTGTGCTACCCACTTAAGTAGCCTTTAATCATGGCTCAGGCTTGCCATCGCAGTCTGTATGTGCAGCATAGACTCCGTCAAAATAAACCTTTTTCCAGGCCCAAAGCTTCCTTTTCATTTCATATAAGTCACTGCTAGGATAGGCCCAGTGGAGCCCAAAGTGCAGGGTGCAGTGTATGGAAATATAAGACACTCCTAGGGTAGGCACTGGGCAGCGTAGATGGCAGGGTGCAGTGTATGAAAAAAGTTGGACATATACTTTTAAGTCTTACATGCCCTCATAGTGAAAAACTCTTAAATTAAATGTTCACTACTGCAAGGCCTACCTCTCAGATAGGATAACACTGCAGTTACCTTTATTACATTTATTAAGCTGTAATGTCTGAATGGGAACAGGTACCTGGTTCGTGTTTGGTGTCTTTGGAATTGTAATGAAAAATCCTCTCTTGTGGTGAAGTCAGATTTTCAATGACAATTTTGAAAGTGCCGCTTTTAGAAAGTTGGCATTTATCTGCTTTAGCCATTTAGTGCCCGCAGCCTGTCTCTGGGTCACATAACTGGGTGTTGCTGATAGTTGGGCTTTGTGTATTCCTCCTAGATAGCTACACACTAGAGAGATCATAGTTGTGCCTGGTTGGGCCATCATTGGGACTGGCACAGCCATACTAATGCTTGAATAGGCTGTGTCCTGTCTCTGCACAAAGGGATGCATACTCCTTGTAGTTATTCTGGAGCTAGGACAGGGAAGGCAGGATGCCTGGGAACTTCAAAAGGAAACCTATAGAAGCTTCTCACACTTCAAAGGAAGGTCCATTTATAAATATAGGTCACAAACTCTTCTGTACACTTCTAGTCCTGTGAATTATTTGCCAGGAAGGACTGCTGTGCTGCTGAAATGACTGCTGCTCAGCTGGATCGCTGCTCCGAAGGACTTCTGCCCTCTTGCCTGGGTGAGTTGGACTGGACCCGCTTCTGTTGAACCCAGGACCATGGTGTGACTGCAAGGGCTAGTTGGCTGAACTCTTGACTAGAGCCTCAGGGTCAGAAGGCTCCAGCAACCTTGAACCAAGCACCTGGACTCTGCTATCTGTGAGTATTACCCTGGCAAGTGGGTGCCACCCCAGCCCTGGACCCTCAGAAGTGGGCCTTAAGTGCTCTGCCAGCCCCTCTGTGGATCCAGCAGAACTGATGCATGTCCTCTGCTGCAAGACTTCTCTCAGTGCAATGACTCCTCATCGACCTCACAGCCTGCATCAGAACCACTGCTGTGCAAAGCTTTACTGACGCAGGCCCTCGCATCGCAACTCTCTCATCGATGGCAGCCTCAATGATGGCACAGGTTCTCAGTTCGCAGCCTCGCAGCTCTTTGGAACTGATGCATCGCCGCAGCTGCGAGACGCAGGATCTCTCAATGCCCTGCAACCAGGATTTAAGGTATTCTTAGTCAGTGTGCCTGATTGGATCCCTGTAGCCAGCCCGTGCTCCATCGCGATCAGCTCTAACTAGTGACTTTGTCCTGTTCCGGTGCGACCAGATATTCTCAGTTGACGCTTTGTGTGAAATCTTTGCAGTTGCATAGAGCTCTGGTACTACTGATTGGATTATTTTTGTTTTAGCCTTGTTTTATTTACTAAAATCAATTTACTTTTGTTTCAAAATTAGTGTGAGGTGTTTGTTGTGTGGTATTTTCTGCTTATTACTGTTTGAAGTGCCACATAAATGCTTAAACATCACCTCTAAGTTAAGCCTGACTGCTCCGTGCACAAGGATTGTGGTTGCTGTTTCAGAAGAGTTTCACTCCCCTTCCCCCACCAAAACCTGTAACCCAATTGCTCACAGGCAGCATGTAGACAAGCAAACTGCCAACGCTCAAGGTACTTGAAGCCAAAATATATATATGTAGGTATTTTTTTATGAATACATTACAATATGTTTGGCAATAATGGTGCAAGTGCCATGTCACATAAAAAGGGTCAGTAGGCATTTCTAGACTACCCATTTTTTCATCCTATTGTAACAGACGTAGAGTACCCGAATCCCCAGGCCTGTCCCTGCCCCCGCACTGCTATCCATCCACCATGTCTGTTCAGACCTTCTTCTATCTTGGTTTAGAAGAACTGTCTCACACAAGATTTGTCAGAGGGTAGCAGTTGGCAACATTTTGTAGTAATGCCTTTGTGGTAAAGAGGAATTTTCTCTCACCATCCACTCTGGCAGTTTGAGCTTTCCAGATGTACTAATAGCCTGATATCTGGTTTCTGGTGGGGCAAGAGGGGGACTGAGGTATCAGGGGTTTGAAGACGAGATCCCATCCTGTGTGGGTGAATGTACCAACCCCGCTCTGCTGGATGGGCCTAAGGTAAAGTTAGGTGTCTAAGTTTTGGCACACACCTGGTCCCCTGAAAATGACAAGGCAACACGCTTGATTTCTACACAGTATTTCTTTCTCCTTCTATCTCCTTTTATCTCCTTTTTCTGCTTTTTCTGCTTTTCTCTCTTTTTCTCAGGGTCAAGGTTTAATGACAAAAAATATGTCTCGTTCTCCAAAATGAGTGCCATTGCTCACCCCCTCCAAGCAAATTAAGCCCTGACAATAACTTTCAAATACTTGTCTTCCTTCTCTCTTGGCGGATCGCCTTTCCCCATGACAGAAGTATCCTTTCCCCATACCAGAAATATCATTTACCCCCTAATTCCCTCTGTATGGTTTATGATTGGAACTTTTGGAACACAATTAGCTGCTGAGAGAAAGCTGCAGGCTGTATTATATGCAGCCAAGTCAGTCAACACCTTGTGATAAAGCTATTTTATTAACACCTTTTGACAAAACGATGTTATTAAAGTTTGTGTCTTTTTTTTGTGTAGCGGAGCACAGTCACAGCTTGCACATGATTTCCATAAAAGAAATGGCTACAGTAGGGGGGGGCGTGTAGCTGAGGAGCACCTGCACCACGTAATCCAGCCCTAATCACATTCTCCTGACGCCATCTGGGAGCCGGCCTGCGGTGCAAACACCATGGGCCATGTAAGTACAAAAGAATGTCCCACTGAGTGGATGAGCCAGCTGACAGCAATCTCCGGCCAAATGGGCCGGCAGCCACACCGCCCTGCTAAGATGGCGAACAATGCTTACTACAGCAGCCGATGAGGTCAGCTGCAATTTCGCGATCCTGGCACAGTCCTGACTTAGAGAAAAGAGACCTCGGACCAGCCGGCTCTCGTCCCACTGGGGAGCCGATGTCAGTGTCGACAACTACTCAACATGCCGGCCAGCGGACGCATTGCTCTGCTAAGACGGCGGGTGGCAACTATCTCCTGAGTCCCTGCCTCCTATTAACACCGATGGTGTGCACCGAGACCGAAGAAACCCTTGTCACTGGCCAAGGGGTGTTAAGGTTGGCGAAGCTCCACATTTGCCGACCGGTGTGTGGGAGTGCCTGGCATTGGTCGCACCTCCTATGGAGCTATGAAACAGGCTGCTACGGTTGTTCCAGATAGGCACCTGGTCCTGCTAATCGGCTTACACTGCGCACTCCCATCTCCCTGTGCGACCGAGCTCTTCGAGTGGCCTGTAATGGGCAGTGGTCTCTGGTGAGCTGTCACTGCTGATTGGATTGTGGGGACATAAAAGCGTGGACCATCCCCTGCGTTCCAACTTATTTGCACTGTACAAACGCAGAGCCCAGCCCCCCACTAGCATTTAAGCTGAGAGTGGGTCTCTGTGGGGCTGCTGTGAGTGAGGAGGGCGGCTTCTGCTATACCCTGTGGTCCCCAGGTCCCTGTCATCTCCCCCTCTCTCTCGCTCTTGACAAGCTGCCGGGAACCCATCTCCAACAACTTCTGGGTCCAAGATTGTGTGCAGGGGATATTTGGAAGATCGGTGAGTTGCTGTGTCTCAGGGCCCTGCTGACGGCACAATCGTGAATACTGGCAAAGTGATTACAATTAAGAGGGCTTTATTCAGGAAACAATTGGGACAGTCATCTCTCTTCACTTTTGAACATGTCCTACCACTCCTGAGGTGTGAGCCTAAACTGCTCCTGCCCGTGGCCCTCGACTGGAGTTGTGGGCCACCAGTCTTTTCAGCAGTGACACCACAGGCTTGTTGGCCTCCTGTTGGTTTTATGAGCCCCCCAACTACAGTTTACCATACTGAACGGACCTCTCAAGGAGCTCATGGTAAATCCCCCTGACCACCTTCCAGCGCTGTCCTTGCCAGCCATCAAAGTCCTCTCTCTAGTCCCTTTTGGTGAAGTAGTTGGCAGTTTGTAAATAAGGGGTGCACTAGGACAAAAACAGACAGACCAATAGTACCAACTCTCGCCCAGTGGCCTCCTCTAGATGGCACTCTGACAAAAAACTTGGACACCAATTTGCCCTCTTCAGGTGCGACACCTCCTATGGACAAGCTAGACCTTACCCTGCAGGAAATTAGGGTATCATGCCAGGCAATAGAGCAATGTCTGGAGGCTATTACTGCAGATGTGAGACTATTCAAAGATGCCACCATAAATTGTCAAACAAGGTCAAAGCAACTGAAGTGGTGCTCTCAACATTATCTCCAGGTCATGGTCAAATTATTATGCAGGTGGCCCTACTCCAACGTCAACTGGATCCCCTGCAGGATCGAGTGAAGGATGTGGATGGGAGGGCTCGCTGCAACAATAGTTGTATTATTGGGTTTCTGGAAGGCACGGAGAGAACACGCACAACTCAGTTCATCGAGGAATGTCTCCACTCTTCAGTGGCCTCTACAGGGCTCTTGCACATGTTTCTAGTTGACAGAGCTCACAGGGTCCCTACCAAGAAACCAATCCCCGGTGCGCCTCCGAGACGATCATGGGCAAGATCTTTAATTACCGGGATCGTGATGTCTATTGGCAGGCAGCCTGAGACCAAGCACCCATTATGATTGACAACATGAAAGTATCTCTCTTCCTAGATTATATGTTGGCTGTCCAGTGAAGATGGGTCTCATTTCAGGAATCCAAGAGGCGACTTTGTGACATGGGCCTCACATACCCTCTTATCTTCCTGGTCAAACTCAAAGTGGTACGAAACCAACAAGCACACTTTTTTGACATCCCGGAACGAGTTATGGACTGGCTGGACAAACTCATCCCTGACTTCCAAGGAAGGGAATGACCATATGTAACTCCATTGAAGACAAATCATAAAGTAAAGAGGAGACGGAGTGGCTTCACTCCTTGCGGAGAAGGTGGTGTTTGGGGAGGTCCCTCCATGCAACAGGTACTGTAGGGACAGTTGGCAGATCTGCGGTCGCCGACCACTCTGCTAACACAACACCCCCTCATCAGCTCCAGTTAGTCTCAGACACAGTGGGAAGCATATCACTTTTCACAGCATTTACCCCACAGACAATAGACAAATTAAAAAAAGACTAAGGAACAATCATCTAGTTTAATTCTGGGTATGACAAGGTGATCTACATAAACATTATGCATCATCCATCTATGCACACATCCTCGATTTTATATGTCATGCATCTCCACGGATTGAGATTATGACCTGCTCACCATCACTGCTGAGCGGCGCAATGGACTGTGTCGGACGGCTTTCAATGGCTCAGTAATGTTATCTATCATTGTTAGGTGCAGGTTCAGGCCAAAAGGGCTGATTAGTCCTTGCTTGCCTTCTGGACTGCGCTGTACCACTACAACATGTCTTACAGATTTGGCTGTTTGCGCCTGTATAGCAGGTGCACCTGGTTCTTAATTTTGGTATTGTTAATTTTTTTCACAGGTTTGGTCGAATGACCAACAATCTCTGGACTAGGAGTATGGATAGTTAATTTTGCTAACAATTATACTTTTGTCACTGCTATTATTGTGGCGGGGGTTGATTTTGGGAGTGCTACACTCGGAGGTGGGCTTATTTTCACAATCTGCCCGACTCATCCTAGACATCCCTCGACGCAGCCACATCTCCGGCCACCTGAGGAACCAGCACTGGCTCCCCGTCAACAAGAGGATCACGTTCAGGCTCCTCACCCACGCACACAAGTCTCTCCACAACCTGGGCCCCAAGTACCTCAACGACTGCCTGACCTTCCACACGCCCACCCGCCAGCTACGATCCGCTAGCCTCGCCCTCGCCGCCACACGACGCATCCGAAGAGCCACCGCCGGAGGCAGATCCTTCTCCTACCTGGAGCCAAGACATGGAACTCCCTCCCCATCCACCTTCGGTTGACCCAGGACCACCTCGCCTTCAGGAGACAACTCAAGACCTGGCTGTTTGAGCAGTAGCGGCCCCCTTCCCCCAAGCGCCTTGAGACCCTTCCGGGTGAGTAGCGCGCTATACAAGTGATATGATTGATTGATTGATTGACAATTACACATATGTCTTTGGTGATGAAACACTATAATCTGGTAACCTGGATTGAATGGGGTATGGGCTCTATTCAAAAGAGGCATAGGATTCTAGCTCCGCTACACTGGCGCCAAGCCCATATTGCGTTTTTCCATGACACACACCTGGTCAGCACGGAGACCTCCAAATTGCACAAATGCAGGTGTGGCCAACTATTTCATACTTCCTAGTCTGCTTCCCAGTCCGTGGGGCTGTGGTCTGGGGTGCTGTTTGGACTACAGGACTCAAAAGAAGATACACAAGGTCGCTATGTTTTGGTGAGGGGCACTCTAGATGAGGACATAATAGTATTTGGTTGCATCTATGCCCCCAATACAGAGCAAGATGCCTTTTATGTACACTTGTCTATGTTACTTGCAGATTGGACCCCATACCCCTGGGTACTTGAAGGAGATTCTAATACGGTGCTGGATAAATGTAAATGTAAATGTATTTGAGCTTATATAGCGCACAGCTACCCGCAGTGGGTTTCCCGGCGCTTACTTAGGGAACCCGTCCTGGTATTCCCCTGTGAGATAACCCCGGCAGGGTATCCGCAAGGTGAAAGCCAGGCATACCGCCGCGAGGGGCCGTTGTGGAGATTAAGCAAGCTATTGCCCAGAGTCGCAAAGTGTGAACCCGTGAGTCGTGAAGGCACCGAAGCGAGAATTATCGAGTCCGTGGAATTTTTAGCCCAGGGCCGATCTCAGCTTCCGGGTCTGCCGCCTCTAACCCCTGAGCCACACTTCTCCACTTACATTTGATAGATCAAACAACCCCCCCCCCCCCCAAGCCCCCCCACCCCACCACCACCTGGTCCACACTGACTCGTCAAGCCTGAATGTGGAAACAGTGGGTGGATGGCTGGGAATTGACCTCTGTATGGCGTGGACGAAACAAAGGTATGAGAGAATAATCCTTTTACTCGCACCTGCATACAAGATTAGATCATTTTCGGTGTCCAAAACACCTCCGACCTCGTATAAGACCATCTTGGAAAACAATCCTTTGGAAATATATCTGCCATTGGCCTCAGTACTAGCTCTGATTCCAAAGTAGCGGCGGCAGCTGTTTTATTGGAAGACTGTCATTCACAAAACCCTAGCAACTGCAATAAACACATATTTTGCAACTAATGCTGGCAATGTCTCCTCTCCCATTGTAGAATGGGAAGCATTTAAGGTAGCAATCTAAAGCACTGCGAGTTATTCAGTAGTAGGAGGCAGGAGGGAGATTCTTTGTGACCTCCGGGAGGTGGAGAGCTCACTGGGACCCCTTGAGAAGGTTGCGTCAGACAACACAGAGGCAGCACCTCGCTTATAGGAGACTAGGGTGCAAAATGGAGACTTGCTGGAACGTCTGCGGGTAGTAGATTATCGTCAATATACACAGAGAATGCATGCAGAGGTGAACCAATCAGGTCAGTGATTGGCGTGTATGATATGTCCAGATCTTTCTACCACACCGATTCTACCGCTAAATACCCTTAGGGGTGAGGTAAATATGCAGCTCGTGATCAATGCAGCCTTTTGAGACTACTACACAAAACTATACTCTGCACACCCTACACCCAGCTCCTCGGTGCTCAATGAGTTCCTGCACAAGGCACTCCTACCCACAGTGTTAGCCCCAGACAGGAAAGACCTCTCTGCACCCATGAAGTCAAATGATTTCAGAGGGTCCCTGAAGGAATTGGCACGCAACAAGATGCCTGAATCAGATGGCCTCCAGGTAGAATTCTACATTGCATGCTCTGCTCAACTGATACCAGAGTTAGAAAAACTATATAATGTATCTCTGATGGCAGACCTACTTCCCCCCTCAACTAAAGAGGCCCTGGTCACATCATTATTAAAACCTGGAAATCCCCCGGCGGAAGTTAACCTCCTATTGTTTACTATTGATATTAAACACAAAGTAAAAGATACTTAGCAAGATCCTTGTCCGTAGGCTACTCACATTGCTCCCTCCTTAGACATCCTCCAAGCATTTGATTCCTTGAAATGCTTTGGAATTATCCTGGCTAACATCAGATAGTTAAAGTTATTATATACGGACCCCACAGCAAGAGCTAAAACAGGTCCCTATACCTCTTTCATATCCGATGGGCTGTGGTACTAGGCCGGGTTACTCCCTGTCTCTGCTTCTCTTTATTCTTGTAATGGAACCAATAGCACAACGTCTTAGACAAGAGGCAGGACATAAGGGGATATTGTTGGGCAACATAACCCATACAGTTTCCCTTTACGTTGACGACTTGATTTTGTACATTAAAGATATCCACGAAGAGCAGTCCGATTTGGCCCAATTACAACCCCCCTTTGGGACCCTGTCTGGCCTCCATATAAACGCAGATAAATCCAATGCATATTCCTTGCGGGCACATATCCCGAGCCCAACATGTGCTCTGGGGAATGTGTGATTCTGGTAGACCTTACTACGTACCGATATCTCTGGATCCACATATAAAGGATATCACTGATTTACTAGAAGGCAACATCTCAAAAATGATTTTTATGTTGGATTGGGATCCAGGTGGGGTGGGTTGATCATTTCCCCAATTGATTTTCTGTCCATGGTAGTTATCTGTATATGTTCTGACACCCCTTTAACTGAAGACTAGTGCACTTAACATGTTAATGTTGTATGGATAGTACACCAGTATACATGCTTTTGAAGTGGACATTATTATCCTATAATATTGTCTGTTATATATAACAAAGTGCAATAAAGTTTGTGGAAAAAAATGTTTACAGTTAATCTGGATAAAAGACATAATAGGAATAGTGCTGGATGCTAGTCTGTAAAATATGTACAAATGCATGTCAGAGCGGGTGGGTTTCTCGATTCTCAAAAAGTTGCCCATGTACACGTAATGTTCTTACCCAAAATATTTGTGTACTAAAAGGTGAGTAGGCAGTGTCTATTAGTATAATGGCCCGACAGGCTTGGAAAAGCCTCAATAAGTTGTCAGCATTTGATCTGCCGTACCTTCGCTCCTATCACTTTCGAGACGTATAAACCTCTTGAGACATGAAATGCCCTTGCTCCTTACTTCTTAAGCCTCAAAAAGTTAAGAAAAAGATAAACTACAACTGATCCTTCTCTGGAATTTCCCCAAAAATGTGGAACACTCTCCCCACTGAGATCAGATGCAACCCATCCACATCCATCTTCAGGAAGGAAGTACACATTTTACAATCCAACAAATTCCTCTCAAACTGAAGTCTCTCCTCAGTCTCCCCATGATCGATCTCCTGCCTATGTGTCCCTTTCTCTTGTCGCACCAAAATTTGTCTAGGCATAAACTTATGCTATACTACGTGCATCTATCTCTCTGTTTACCAGTTTTGCATGTATATGTATTTATATAGAGTTTATTTTCATATAATGTTCCTGTATTTCTTCTTGTCCTATCCCATGTTTTTGTACACTATCTGTAAAGTGCTCTGTCACCCGAAAGGTTCTTGTTCGTGCTGTATAAAACTCCAAATAAATGAATAAATACAAGCTCTTAGGTATTTTAAGCTGTTCCTGTTGTTAGAAGCGCTACAGAAATGTCAGTTGTCGTGCAGTGCACTTGTGGTTATAGCGAGGGGATGCTTCTTCTGTTTTGGAATGTACATTGGTGCGTAGGGCTTTTCTCTATCACTTATTTCTATGGCTATTCAAGAAGAAGAATGTATTGGCACACAGGGTGCAAAAAGAGCTCTAAGATTTTTAAATAGGATCTACTTTTTCAGAAATAACTATCAACTCTCTGTTGTTTGTTTATCTAGCAGAGCATTTCTCCAAGCTTTCAACCCCCTGGGGCACAACTCTTGAAAAACAAATACGTTTATGCCCATTCCCGAAGCCTTTCATCTGTTTAGTGCAAATCACCAACTTAACAGATGCATCCAAGATTGTCCACTATTAATACAAATGCTCATTTGTATGTTTATTTTCTATTGTATGCCGTGAATAGAATCATAATTGGTTTGTATTAATCATTACAAAAAAATCTTGAATTAAATTTGTCAAATGTCAACAATATGAGAGACAATTAAACTACAATGGTTCAATATCAAGTAGGCAGCAGGATTTCGAGTGTCTTCTCTGCAGTTTATTATCAGTGACCCTGTCAAAGCTGAGAAGCAACGACTAACTTTCATACATTTTGAATTAAAATAAAAAAGTCGAAATGGCACTTCCTGCTGCTCAATGTCGTCTGTTGACATGTTCTCCTCAAGAAGCACACAAAGAAGAGATTATTACATCTTTCACAATCACGTGATCCCCAGAGATCTAAAGAAGCAAGCACCTTTCAAGGCGTGTGAATTATCTTACAAACATTTGTAATTTAAAAGATCAAAAGTAGTGTCATGCCAGTCCGCTTTTGAACAGATTGTGACATACTGATTATAGAATATTCAGTGATGCTGTTTTTGTGGTCTCTGTTTTATTCGTGGCCCCCTGACCCCCTACAAGCTTCCTCCTAATATACTTTCACCCTTGAAATCCCCAGCAAATATTTTATTTTTTCTGCCCCATCAAAATTGATCACGTAGGCGGATATGATGGTAAGCCCCTTCCCACTTCCTCTAGTTAACATTTTTCCCACAGCAAAATTCATCCTAAAAAGAGCCCATGCACAATCTTATGATATTAAGGGATTGAAGAAACCCTCTCAGTGCTGGGCTTCCACTGGGTCTTGCGTTTGATGTTTCCATGTCTTTAAATTGGGCTACACCTTAGGTGCAGTCAAGGGTTCAGACAACTTTTGGGATTTGTACTGGGTTTGACCTAAGGAAGCCTCAATCACCCTAAACTGAGCTTTGCTTGAAATACGGATTGGCTTAAGACTGTCCAGAATTTGCTGAAAGGACCGGGTCAGTTCTTGTACTCGTCTTCTATTGGGTCCTTCAGCAAGCCATTACTAGGAGATCCGTTCAGATACTGCAAAATAAGATCCCAGATGTGTCCAAAAACGTATCACCGCAGGGCCTGAGCCCAATGTGCCCTTAAGATTCTCTCACAGGCCTAGACATTACACCAGGGACTTCCATCAGGTCTCATCTAGAGCATCCACACATATCTTAGACTGGCTCCACCTGAGCTGCCTTCAGAGGCGTTATTGTCTTGTCTTGTTTTCCACAATGTTTCACCTACGGCGACAAGCTTCACAATTGGGGTCCCCTGAAGTCCCCGATGGGCTTAAGCACTGCCCAGGATTTGCTCCATCCATAACACCTTCATGAGCCCCTCCCAGAGAGCCCTCATGGTCACCCAAGCTCCTAGTAGCCTTTCACTGGGCCTTGACCAAATTGCTCAGCAAACATAGTACCACTTGTGCAGCTTCCAGGGTTTGGCTCTATGTGGTGTGTTTCTTTTGTAGCATAGTGAAACTCTACAGGACATGGTCAGGTCCTATATCATTATGTCTGCATGGTCTGCACTCCCCTGATCGTTTGGTATTGCCTCGTCTGAGAAGCCAGGGCTCTCCTGAGCTGAGGTGCGCCACACCTTCTACTGCTGTTGAAGCGTCCAAAGAAATTTGTTTTCAGAGGCTCTACCACAAGCTGGCTTGGTCATGTTTCTACTCTAGGATTACAGCAATGCCTTGTGATCTTAAGTGCATTGACTCTGTTGAGACCTCTATTTTCCTTATTTATATCTGGCTGTACATTAAATTAAAAAAATCATGGGGCCACATGTATCGTTATTATAAGTAGCGATTACCTATTTGCAATTTTCTCCGAATAGCAATAAGGTTATCGTGAATCCTAATGTAGGAAACTGTTTTATGTTTCATTAACGATGCTTAATGGGTCGCAAATAGACCTACCTTATGCATATTAATGAGATAGGTCGCAATTGGCGCGCCATTAGTAATCTATGCCATCACAGGTCAGCAGACCGCCATGTCTGTGATTGCTTTTGAATGAAGCAGTCTTTTTTGTTTTGAAATGCAGCCCATTTTCCTTAAAGAAATTCGGGATGCATTTAAAAGGAAGAAATTGCTCCCCCGTTTGTATTTCCTCAGTAACACCATTACATTGATATCGACTTTAGATGTTAGTTTTATGGAGCCTTTTGTACCAAATCACATTTGGGTGACATTGTTCCCAGTATTTTGTGCTGACTATAAATGCCTCCCTGTCACAATCAAAAATCTCTCAGGGGGCTAAGGAATACCATAAAAAGAGTCACAACAGAGTGTAACTTTGACAGAATAGCTCAGAGTTATATAAAGATCAGGTAAAATGTATGTAGGTCGATTCATACTTCTGTGTCCTGAAAAAGTTCTGTCTCTGAAATGGAGGAAGGTATAAGTGCTGGTTCATTCATACTGTCTTTTTAGGTCTCGCCTAGCCTTGCAGTGCGCATGCGCTGCACGCTCTGCGAGGCTTCTTGTACGCTGGCTTTCCATTGTACGTGAGGCTTTTTATTCCCTCCTTGTTGCAGCCCTGTCTCCTTTTGGCCCCGCACTCCTGGACTGGATCGTTTACTCGTGGAGTTACACCGTCTCCTTTATAAGTCTGTAAGCGCTCTTTCCTTTTCATTTTCAGCACGGGCCGCTTCGGCCGCTCTTGTTTATGTACTTAATTATTTTCCTGCACAAGCGCAGTCCGCTTCAGCCGTGCTTGTTTAAAGCAGCAATAAGCGCTTGTTTATGTACTTAATTACTTTCTCACACAAGCGCGGTCTGCTTCGGCCGTGCTTGGTTAAAACAGCAATAAGTCTTGCTGGCAGGCAGATAGTTCCCAAACCCTGACCCCTCGCCTTGCCAAGAATTCAAACACAAAGCTCGCTTCATGCTGCCTGCAGCCAGCACTCCCAGATAAGGCGGAGGCAGCTGCCGGGCGAACCAAGGCTCGTCGCAGCCTCCTGTTCCCGAGGAGTTCCACTTTTAAACGACAGCTGCCACTGCTGCTGTGCTGCGCCGGAGTACGAGGGACCCGGGGAACCCACCAACAACCCCCAGAAATGTAAATAGAGCAAATCGCGACACACTTCTGTCTGCTTCTGTCGCTGGTGCACCCACAGCGCAACAACAGGTCAGGGTGTGTAGTAAGCATCAGAGGGTTTGACTCACCGCGCCCACAGAGGACCAGTTGCTCGGAGTGAGTCTGTTTTCAGGTCTGTCCGTTGCCTTACGTGCCCCCTGAAGGTTGTTCCAAACTTGCCCGCCTGCTGAAAGCCTGACAAACAGAGAGGCCTCTCTCTTTCAATGAGCCGGCTTATTTGCCTGTCAATCTCGGGGCCCACTTTCTGCATTCTGCAGCTGTGCACTTTGCTAAAGTTGCAATAGAAATTTCCATAAGCTCCCCGCTGTCCGACTAGGCAATTTGTTCCATCAGGTCAATGAGAAACCGAAATCACATTTTTTTTTGCTTTCTCCCATGCTTCTGAGCTGCCAGTGTCCTGGTTAAGGAGCACTTTAGTGAGAATGGGAGGAGAGAGAAGCAAAGATTACCACAAGGAAACTGCGTATCATCTGCACTCAGAGATGCATCCTCCACCTCCCTCCACCCTTGCGCCAGCAAAAGCTGCCTCCTTCACAGAATTTAGAAATGCGAAGGGAGGACTCCAAGGGGCCCAGCCAGACAAGCCTTTCTCAATCCATTAGCTTTCAGCCATTACTTGTGATCCGGGGTCCCCCAACATAAGAGTGTACTGGGTATTCCTTCAGGGGGCATCAGGCGAAAATACATTTTATAAACATTTTGTGAACGAGACATATACGAGGAGAGCCTGGGTGCTGCAGTGTCTCCACTCAGGAGTCATTTTTTTAAAAGCTTAACATTTCTCTTCAACAAAAACACCTTTTTGCAATATGATGGAAAATGCATAGGCACAAAATATGCATGTTAACTATATATTTGGTGATTTAGTAGACTGAGGCTGGGATATTGCAAAATGTGACATGGTGCCTATTATTGTACTGTCCTTTGCACTGGGGGCTTCCCACACTGGCGCTGGTGGCTTCACACTCAAAATAAAGGCGTCCCTCTCGGGTGCGTGCTTTACCAGTGCACGGAGAAATACAGTTTTTATTCTGCAATATGTGGGTCCAAATACCCCGCCCCCCAATTTTTTGAAATTTGCTTCTGCTACAATGTAAGAACACGTTACATGTAGGGTACACCCAAAGGTACTGGGACCTGGGTGTTCAATAGTACAGAAAAAAGTGGTCACAGTACACAATCTTTAAGGAACAAAAACTCTTTCACATAGTATACATAAATAAATTCATACACTGAATTATTGAGAGATGTTATTTAATGACATCCTCGTTCCAGCAGAAATATGAAGAAAACACTTTTAGTATCACATAAATATTGTGCCCAGAAAAGAGGAGGGGGGTAGTGGGGAAGGTAAGTGATTCAGTGAAGGATACAGTGGTGTAAACAGTTTAAAAGATTGGTGCAGTCACACAATTGACAGTTGACGTCCAAAGACGCATGTGATTTAGCCACATAGAAAGTTGAACAGTTGTTAGCGTCGCCCATACAATGAAACACAGCACCAATAGATTGTTGTTTGTGGGGTGGTCTGAATAAAAAAGTCGAAGTTTCGCCCCCGTACAGCGTAGGTTGATTTCCACCTTACTATGGGGTGTTCTTCAGGACTCAGACGAGGGAGGGGAGTATGGTTTGGCACCAAGGTAAATAAAATTAAATGGAAGGAGCGAAGTTGCAAAAGGTAAAGAAAAAGCTAGGGGCCAAAGCTCCAAATAATTACCGAAGGGAAGCCCTACACAAAGGGCTGGGATACAGGAAGGTCGGGCACATAGGCTCCGGGAAGCAGATAGCGCTAACAGCACCTGCAAAAATAAGGTTTTTTATGAGTGGCCATTGTGTCCAAACATGCCACCTGAAATGCCGGCCCTCAACTATTGCCAGCAGTAAAGTATGGTAAAAACCGTTAACTATACAAAGTGACTTACAACAAAGACAAACTAGTGCTTCCCTCTAAAGAGGCCGTATAATTTTAAAGCCTGCCCATTGATTTAGGAAATCTAAAAAACGGAGGTAAGAGTTTGTTAATATGGGCAGAGAGTATATTAATTATAGCAAGTAAAGCTGCTAGCGCTAATACACAGCATGAGGTATAATATCAATCATTAAAGTACCTGATCTGTTGCAAAACAATACTATGTGAAATCGTTTTTGTTCCTTAAAGATTGTGTACTGGGACCACTTTTTTCTGTACAATGTAAGAACATGCATTGGCATGGCCAATAGGTCTCGCCTTTGGGACCTTATAAGTGTTTAGTTATCCACCACAATATCCTCGGTGCAACAACATCAACTGTTGCGATAGCTAAACACTTATAAGGTCCCAAAGGCGAGACATATTGGCTATGCCAATGCTTGTTTAATGTTGTCCATTGATACAGTACAAAATCAATATTTGAATGTCATGTTACAAAATACAATTTCCTTAATTTTAAAAAGATCCTTTAATGGTTCCATAAAATAGATGCTACAAAATAAAATTTGCAAATAAGATAAACAGTTTATTTTGACTGTTATTTCTCCAAAGTCAAATATCGATAACCTAAAGTGCAAATATGCAAATCTAGTGCTTTTTAATATGAGTACTGAATAAAATAAAATGCTACTGTTAGAATTTTTTTCAAACGATCCTTCTAATAACCCAGCCCATGGCTGTTCAGAACTAGAAATGTTCATAGTATCCTGGATAGAGTGTATTCTTCTCAAAGGCCCCAACTTTCCCATTAGCACTTCAGACAGTGGTGTTTGTAAACCAAATATTCATAAAACATTGTTTTGTCTCATTCAGTCTGTGTTAGGGGGTGCTACTACATTTTAGGGACGGGTGTCCGGACAAACACTAAAACAATAATATGATCCGCAGAACATGTTTTCCTTTGCTCCCTGGTTCTGCACAGCTGCTTTACTCTGAACCTCCTGAGCATACGTACCTTAAGGCGCCAAAGTGGCGGATGGGGTGGACAGAATGTGGCACCGCCTGGAAAGAGTCTTCACAATTCTGATGGATTTGATACGCTAAACACAGAAGTGAAGACAAGAAGGACTATAAACTCCTCCATTTTGAAACTCTTGTTCCATCATCAATTATTTTCTGCATACTAGGACCCTCCCTAGCCATCTTATCTCCACTGAGATTGGCTCCAAAACATTGCAGTATTCCAGAGAAGTGTATTCCAGAGAGCTGTAAACCTATGCACAAACCTTTGCACAATGGAAACGAGCAAATCCATCTAAATGCTTATCACATTTGTGACTCTGGTAACGTAAATATAATCTTTTTTTTTACTTTGGGGCTTCAGAATTTAAATAAAATTGCATTTGACTCTTCAGTTTTCAGAATTAACCAACCAATATTAAAAGCAGCGGCTAAGCTAGTGCCAGCAGTGTTTGTGTGTATGTTGCTGCAGCAGCAAAACATAACTCTTGTAGTCGGGATGGTCAACCCGCACTTCCAAATGGAAGAGTTTCAACCTATCAATTCAGTGAGTTCTCCTGCCTCACATACATCATACAGCCTTTGTGTTCAAAAGGGCATACATGTTTTTCTTAAGTATACAGCACTAGCCTGGAATGGAAAATAAAGCGAGTTTCATCAGAAATAAGTATTTTTTTGCCAAGATTCCAATTGCACCCTACCTTTAGAGAAAAGACACTTAAAGTTCAGCTCATTGAACTCTGGTTGATTTTCTGTTACCCCAAGCTATGTAAATGTGTGAGATCTATTACCCCCTTAAAAGTATCGGCATCAGTATATTATCAAATGCATAAAAAGCTATAATCACTTTGGTTTTTGATTGACTAGCCCTGTAGCTAGAGACTGGGCTGTAATCTGCACCAGTGATCACTATTTTCCAGATTCTGTAATGTGGGGGCAAGACATCCCTTTGACATTTTTTGCAGAAAAGGCCATTCTTAGCCTCTCCAGGGTGCCCGATTTGGCAATGACATGCAGTCTCCCTTTCAACATAATCGCTAACTGTTCAATAATCAAAACAAAGCGGCAAGAGAGTAGCCCTCTCTATTGCCTCCCCAGATTCTTAACTCATCTGTAGCAGCTCCATTCACGTGGAGAAAAGCCAAGGCCCAATTTTGTAATCTGGCAATTGACTTGTGATCTGAGAGGGGATACCAAAATGATCTAACACATCCTCAAAAACTCCCAGATGAAATTCATTGGCTTCCAAAATGACAGTTGCCAGAGGCATCTCATTAGTTGCTTTCACCTCCAAAGCCCCAATGATGTGGTTGGCGGCAAGTAAACTTTAAGGGATGAACCCAACTTGAGCTACCTGGCCCAAGCCACGTGTCATCTCCCCAGGCAGCTAGCTAGAATCATCATCACCATCATAATAACTTTATTTCAATCTCCAGGATCATAAAAGTACATACATACATAAAAACATAAAATCATCCTATTACTACTGTAATGGTTTTCACCAGAGATCAAAAACATTTGTACATTGATGAGAAATTCCATATCCTAAAAGCCAAAATCTAGATACACATTTTATAAGATTATAAACATGAAGCCATCATACGTAATATAGATTTAAAATGCAATTTGAGACCACAGAAAATGCAAGTGCTCATAAAATACAATTAAAAAAATACTCAAGAGTAAAAGAGCAGCAGCATGGTGCCGGGCAAAATCAGTCATGGGCTGCACAGCATCAAGTAAATTAAAAGTTACAATCACAAGTGCCAAATATAGCAAGCATGGTGTTGCCTTAATGGCATTCTGGCACAAGAACTAGTTTGTAACTATGGGTTACTTCCCCTTATTGAAAGATGTGCAAACTAGCATTAAAGTTCTGTTTCAAAAATCCTACATAGGATATAAAGTCTCACAATTCATTAATCACATAAAGGTCGAAAGATTAAAAAAAGCAATAAGACCATGAGTAAGTTTGCTCCAATCAACATCTCTCTCTTTTTTGCAGAACCAGCAAATAGCCATTTACTAAACAGCTACTGTTTGTATATACTTGATATGCCAGATCCAAGCTGACATTAGGAATTTGGCGATTGAGAGGAACACCAATCTGCTTGTATCCGTGCAAGGGATTGTATATGCCTCCATATATCGTCCAATGCCAAAGTCCCTACAAAGAGGAGTACCCACTTTCTTCTCTGGTACCGATATGCAGAGAAAAAAAAAGAATATGCGTAAGGGATTCCGTGGCCTGTCCACAGGCAGGGCATAAATCCCCCCCCCCCCCCCCCCCTCCCCCCTCCCCCCCCCACCCCCCCCCCCCCCCCCCCCCCCCCAGTGCAGCTCTAGACCAATTGCTACAGAATTATTTTGTCTGGAGAGTCCTGTACCTGAACTGAATATACAGTTTGTATGCCAAAGGGGGGGGGGCGGGGGTGGATTCAATCTATGGTAGGCTCATAACAAGAAAATAATTGTAATGAAAACTTCAATGTGGAATTCATCGATCAAGCTAAATCAACAATAATATAAAACAATATATTGTCATATTTTTTTGGGGAAAGAGTTGATGTTACAAACACTAGTTTAATTTTGCCAATTTTGTAAATTTAATGTTAATGTAATGTATATTGTGTAAACAGGAATAATACATGTTGTTTGAGGAACACATTTGTGTAGGAGTTGAATTAATTGCATGTTAACTCAGTAATACATAACATGTTATATACATTTAGCAGAGCACGCAGGTTGTTAGGGTAATTTTCAACCTGAATTATCCTTTGTAATTATATGGTAGGGAGATTAGTAGTTCCCCATCCCTGCATAGCACGTAAGAACTAAACTAAGCATAAGTAACAGTGGTTGAGTAGAAGCAAACGGAGTGCGCCTCAGGCATTATTTTTCTAGTCTTATTTGGATGTCTTGGTGTGCCATGTAATTTGTATAGGACCACCATGGATTGTTTGGGTGTAGTATGAGAATCAGCGTGCCACTGCATAGGAAAGCCCACTAAAGGCACTTCACTTTTTGGCATCTTTATCTGTAACTACGTATTTCTGTGCCGCTTATTTAAGAAATAAATTGACTGCGGTTAAGAAAATGTTATTCAGAAAAAGAAGATTAAATAAAATTGCATGGGTGTTTTAGAAAATTGCTTTAACGTGCTGTTGAGTCAAGTGTAGATACAATTTGCCACTTACCTTGACACTCTATTTAGCAAATCATGCAAGCATGTATTTTGTGTGAATGCAGTTGGTTAATTTCCAGATCTGATGCAAACTTAATACTTTATTCACTAATGTCTGTTAACAGGTTACCCCTACCTGAAGTCAAATTCATTGGCCACTGGGTCACAAACGAATCAGGAAACACATGTCAAAAGCTCTTGTGTCCAACAGAAACGTGTCAACTAACTATAAAGGTTAGATTTATTCAAGCATTGCTTCTTTTACCTGTTTTGCATAATGTAATGTCTAAAAAAAAATTCTGTCCCATTAACAGAGGAAAATAGTGAAAAATGTGAGCTGCCATATGTAGGGGGTAATTTGACTTGCATACTAAGCATGAATATTATCAGGTCAGTATTCCACGCCTGTCTAATGGGAGGGCAACCATCTTTTGAGATATAAATGTCCCTTGAATAGGACGCAACCTATACCACTACACTGAGTGACCAGGCTTCACTTGAAACTGTATCCTGATTTTTGCTGGGCCAACCAGTACGCTGCTCAGCGATCACGCAACTCTATCATGTGTACTGGGGCCAGAACTATCCATGGTGATTCCAAGGTCCAGAGCCTGTTATGTAATTTGTTGGGGGCGCCAAGTGTGGCCTCTATACTGATATGAGACTGCCGGCCCTGTACTCGATTGTTGACATCAAGTGGTGGTGCCAGCATACCCATTGTTGTAGCTTAATGATACCGAACATACCTTATTTCTGTTTCAGGAATTGTGCAGCCTATCAGTCCCACTGATGTAAAGTTCCGCTATGATGTAATACACAAACCCTGCCGCTAGCATCCTGTGTGTGTGCCAAGTGCATGTTGTAAGGTCGGACTGGATGCAAGACTACATGTTGTGAGAATCTGATTTGCTGGGACTGGTGGTGAAATAGCCTTTACAAGATGGATGGAACCATGCAATACTATTGATACACATCCATTACAACGCATGCGTCTTTACCATGCATATTTATGCAATGCATAGGCCTTTACCATGCATGTCTTTACAGTGAAAATGAAAGTATTTCGCAGGTATTGTCTGCGGGGGCAAGATGAGTGGTTTCAGTACTGACAGCGGTATTAACCTACAGACAGTTGCGGCAGAGTAAAGACCGAGGCCGCAGTGTGGCAGCACCACTTGATGTCTTAAATCTCCCACCTACTAAAGGGGCATTCACTAAGGACTCCACATACCAGCATGCAGCAGTCTGGCAAGTGCAAGGTTGAGGAGGGGCCTTGACAAGGCTCCACTGGGAGTGGCCATCGTAGTATTCAAAGGACCCGCAAGTGAAAGGATCTGCCTCAGTAACTGGCACTGAAGAAAGCTTGCCAGCTGAAACGCGTATGCCACAAAGGTTACTGAAATTTGGGAACCCTGCCCTTGATGACATCAAATCGAATAAATCCACTTGAACTTAACCTGGCGGTGTCTGACCCTTTCTGGAATGGAGAGTGAGGATTGGTCTATATTTGTGTGTGTATATATATGTATATATAAATATAGCGGCTGGGGTTCAATCTGAACTTTATTGCAAGCAGCAAATTGTGCATTTTAAATAAAAGGTGATATCATTGCACTACAGCCCTGTCCAAGCCCGTCCCAGTAACCCTGGGTGTACTGCAAGGATCCGCACTATCCCCAACACTGTTTAATCTCTTCTTGGAACCTCTCACCGAAATTCTACAATCCTCTAACGTGCAATATCACATGTACGGAGATGATACACAGCTATACCTCAAGATACACACCCTAGAGGACATCAAATTACTTAACACAGCTCTTAAGAATACCCAAACATGGCTGCCAGAAAATCATCTTAAATTGAACGCCCTTGAGACCGAATTCCTGTTAATAGCTCCGCCAGCTCAAATACCGAAAATGCAAAACTTGATCAAACATATCACGCCGTTTAACGTACAACCTACCATTGTGGACTCGGCTAAGTCACTTGGAATGACTTTAGATAGTAACCTTAACATGCAAAAACATATCAGCAATGCTACAAAGGGAGCTAACTTCCAGATAAACACTTTAAGGAAACTGAAACCCTTCCTACCACATAATGACTTTCAGCAGGCAGTTCAAGATCTGGTTATACCAAGAGTGGAATACGGTTGTGTCTCCCTATGTGGCCTACCCAAAGCATCAACTGCACCTCTCAGAGCCTCTATCAACGCCGCAGCAAGACTCATAACTGGATCTAAACGCAGCTCCCACATCTCCCCGGACCTTCAATCCTTGAACTGGCTAACCCTTAGGGGAAAATTCATTTGAAAATTGCGTGCATGACACACAGAGCCCTACATCAAAAGACACCCAGTTACTTGGCACAGAAACTTACGATCTCTGGTGGGGCCTGATCCTCAAGAAATGCGGAAAAATGACTTCTGAAACCACAAAAATTCCAGAAGAAAAAAACTTATAACAGATCCTTCTCTGGGATGGCACCCAGAATTTGGAACGCCTTACCCCCAGAAACCAGACTTAACCCGTCCTCTACTTCTTTCAAAAAGGAGGTTAAATACATCCTAATGGCCCAATACACATGACTAGGGTCTGCTGAATCCCTGTAATGAGATGCTTTTGCGCTCTCAACTACAAGACACTTATTGATGCTAAATCTAACTATGCTGCTTTTTACTACATTTTATGTACATTTAATTTTATATATTTCTGTTTCCTGTATAAGTAACATTTATTGTCTGTAAAGCGCTCTGATATCCGCTAGGATCTTGTTTGCGCTTTATAAAACTCTCCAAATAAATAATGCCTTCGCACTGTCTCTTTTGAGCTGCCTCATACAGAGGCGTGTCATTGGGTGAATAGATATGAGGGAGTGTGCACACCGAAGCACGTCACTTACCGTGAATAGCCTTTGAAAAAGTGTAAAACGAAACGCGTCAGGTAACACGAAAGTCTGCTTTTCACCTACTGGCCTTGAGAACTGTGTCCATACCTAATGATTGATGCTGGTAACCTCGCAGTGAACTTGTGTGCTTCTCAAGCAAAGGAATACCGTGGTTTTGGTATAAATATATACATGTATATATATAAATATGTATATGCATATATATATATATATACACACACACATATATATATATACGTATATATATATATATATGTATATAAATACACATATATATGTATGTATATACATATATATGTATGTGTATATATATATATATATATATATATATATATATATATATATATATATATATATATATATAATGTATATACTTATATACACTTGCATACATGTATATAACCTTATCCACACGTATTCCCTGAAGCCTGGCCCACCCTAAAAATACACTTGCCACCCAAATATCCCCACCCACCCTAAAACTACCCTTGCCATCCAAATACCCTTACTCACCTTAAGCCCCCTAAAAACACTTTTGGCACCCAAAATACCCTAGCTACCCAATAACATCACCCACCCCTACACCTTAAAAACGCCTCTGCCCCAGTTGTGCAAGCCATTACTTTGGTAAAGACTGTGTTTTTAATGCTGCCAAAAAATGCCATTTGAAAGGAAACTATCTAAAACCAATTTCAGGACTAAAAATTCTCTGCAAGTAAAATGAGTTTGACGGTGGGATCCAAACATCCTACTTTGTTCCAGTTCCAAGTTCCCCATGACCAAGTAAACGAGAGCTCCGTGGAGTACTCAAAGAGCTGCCGTGCTCTAGGGCTGGTATTGGCAGTAGAGCCAGTCTCCAAGAGGTATAGGGGCATCACCTGAAGTCTGCAACTTGCTGGACAAGCTGTGGGTCTGCTTACTCAGAGTACCTAATCCTTTAGAAAGAGAGACTGTCAAGGAGTCGAAGACCAGCAATGTTCCGGGCTTGTGGAGCACCTAGAAGATCCAATTGGCACGAGAAGTGAAGCTGGCACTAATTGAGCTTTTACAGTTCATCCGGCCTCCTTGCATGGTTCATGTGGCGAACTGCATGAAGCATGTGCAAACCTGAGCAACAGAGTGCTGTCCAGTATCTCTGCAGCTTGCCCGGGGGGGACTTATACAGCCGCTGTCTTAACGGGCCGTGTACTGTGCAAGAAGCAATGTCTCCACAATGTACCTTCTCCACAGCTCGTAGCCAGCAACTGCCTAAGACGAGCACCCGCTGACTAGGCCGGACACGCTATTTGTTGCTGACAATGTCAGTGTGACTGCAGCAAACACACATCAACAATCTCTGTGCTGCATCCCAGCGAAAGGGTAACATAGGGCCTGAGAGCAAAAGACTGTGTCTTGCCAGGGTGAACCCTTTTTCTTTAGATCTGAACGAACTGACCTGTGGGTTACCCAATATGGTAGTTGCTTGCATACCCCGATAGTATGCTTGCACCTGTGCCTGATTAATGCCTACAATCATGTTATCACTGTTATGACAGCCTTGATATTGGGGACAATCAAAATGCATTGTGGTACTTGTCTGTCTAGAACCTATAATCCGTATTTGTAAAGCTATAACTACTCACCCTTACGGGTCTCAAGGCGCTGGGGGCCGTCATGGAAATCAAGTGAGCTATTGCCCAGCGTCACACGATGCTGAGCTGAGCTGCCGCTGGAGCTGGGGATCGAACCGTGAACCCTGTGCTCCGAAGTCAGCTTCCCTGGACACACCTCTCCACTTTAGATAGGTTCATAGAACCCTTTAGCTGAATCCACATTAATGTCTATAATATTTTGTTTTGTTGTGACATTAAAGTAGTTCTCTCTTTATTGAGACAAGCATTGGGCTGAGCAGTGAATTATTGTCTCTCGCTTAAAAGTTTGAGTTCTGGAGGGGAGGAGAGGGGGAGCGACTCTACAACGCTAAGCGGACACGCATAGGTCAGGGATGACCTATTTGCCTGTCACAGGGGGGGAGCAATCGGGGTGGGGGGTCTCAAAGGGGGGGGAGAAGGAAGGGAAGAAGTCACGGGTGAAAGGTGGTGGTGTAAAATAATACAGATTTGTAAAGTTTGGAGTGAAGCAGATAAAGAATGCACAGAAAAAGACAAAAAAGTAGTTGTGGGGCTGGCAAATGCTAAACTAGAACTATGGCAGTTAGGATAATGACGATTAATATTTGTGGGCTAAATAATATGGAGAAAAGGCAGAAGCTTTCTTCACTGCTGCGATTCTGGAAAATCGACATAACTTGTCTACAGGAAACACACATAGCAGCTGAAGATAAATTCCTGCTTGGCCAGATGGGTTTTGAGGTTCTTGCTAGTACAGGTCAAGAGGGAAGAAATAAGGGGGTGGCAGTTTTGGCCAGAAAAGGCGCTGTTAAAATTAAAAAGAAAAAAGAGGATGCTGAAGGGAGATGGGTGATGCTAGACATAGAAACATCTGCGGGAAGATGTACTTTGGCTTCACTATATGGTCCAAACGATGATGAACCGGAATTATTAGATTTCATTGATAGGGAGTTAGCCCTGTGGCCAGAGCCTGTGATCTGTTGTGGGGATTTCAATATCAATGGATTGAATGGAGTAATAGATGCAAGTGGAGGCATATATCAGGGAAGGAAAAAAAAGGTGCATAAAGCAGTACAAAACCTTGCTAGACATAATGCGTTGGTGGATATATGGCTGGAATTTAATCCCCTAGGCGCAGGTAGCACTTTTTTTTCAGCGCCACATCAAACAGTAGCCCAACTGGACTATTTCTTTATCTCTAGTTCATTAGTCAGCAGGGCTAAAATAGAATGTCTCCCAAGAATAATGTCGGACCATAATCCGTTGGTGTTAAGTCTAGCAATGACACATAAAGCAGAAAAAGTAAATTCGACATGGACGTTTGAGAGAGGCTTGTTGAAGGAGGAGGACTACATTATAAGGATGCAAGAATGGATGACCCAATTTTGGGACATAAATAGATACTCAGCCTCGGCAGATATGGTGTGGGACAGTTTTAAAGCAGGAATAAGGGGAGAGACACTAAGCTATACCCTGCGAAGAAGTAAAAAAGAAAAGGAAAAGGTGGAAGAGGAGATTAGAAATCTGATTGTGCTGGAAAAAATGCTATTGGACGCGATAGAAAGACAAGATCCCATTGAACAGATTTTAGTGGCTATAGAGGTGCAGAAGGCGGAAACAGGGACCACCTTGGCACAAAAGACAGCAAGAAGATATCTAGCAAATAAAGAAAAATGCTATGAATGTAACGAGAGGGTGGGGCATTTGCTCGCAATTAGAACTAGGCAAACGCTAGCTGCAGGCGAGATCAAAGAAATTAAGGACTGCAATGGGATAATAGTTAATAAAGTGGAAGAGGTGCAGGAGGTGTTCAGAAGATTTTATGAGAGGCTATATGAGCAAGATAAAAATGATGAAGAGACAGAGACGAAAAGCCTGGAATACTTAAGGCAAGGCTTACAAGAGGGGTTGAGTATAGAAGAAAGGGACAATTTAGATATGCAGCTAACGGTACAGGAGATAAGGGATGCAATATTCAGCTTACCATCTGGCAAAGCAACGGGACAGGATCAGATCCCGGTAGAATTCTACAAAACTTTTTGGGAGGTACTAGCCAAAGATATTTGGTCAATCTGCTGCTTGGCACAGGGAGGCAGAATAGTTCCTCAATCGTAGGCGGGCGCTGATATAATTGTCATCCTGAAAAAAGATAAACCCCCCACTGAGCCGGGCTCTTATAGACCCATCACACTGCTTAATGCTGATGCAAAGATATTCTCTAAGGCATTGGCCAACAGACTGAGTAAGGTGATAGAGAGGGTGGTGTCCCCTACACAACATGGGTTTATACCTGGCAAAGGAACAACTGAACACACCAGACAGTTGATTACTATATTGGATGCTGAAGCGGCCTTAGGTGACCCCGTCGCGGCTATCTTTTTGGATGCCGAGAAGGCTTTTGACAGGGTCTCTTGGGTGTACCTATGGAAGGCTATGGAGTGGGCTGGTATTGGTCGAGGGTATATAACCGCAGTCCAGGCACTATATAAACATCCTAGCGCTAGGATACGCATTAACAGATCATATTCCAATGCAGTACAGATCAGACGGGGGACTAGGCAGGGATGTCCAGCTTCACCTTTACTATTCGCAATTTATCTAGATCCCTACCTGAGAAGGCTTGCAAAAAATAGGTGGATTAAGCCAGTCTTATTACATGGAAAAGAGTATAAAATATTTGCCTATGCAGACGATGTGGCTGTTATAACACCGACACCAGAGGAGTCATTGGTTGAAATAGAACAGGAGGCAAGAAAATTTGGAGAGGTGTCTGGATATTTAATAAATAGGGGGAAAACACAAGTAGTTCAGAATAGACATACTACATTTGTAGATGCAAGAGTTGTCTCAGATACAAAATATTTGGGTGTTAAGGTGACGGCAGATTTGGAAAAGTTAGTAGAGATAAATATGGAACCACTACTAGCCAAGGTCAAAAGCAACTTGGAGAGGGTCAATAACTTACACTTGACTCTAATGGGCAGAATCAATTTTATTAAAATGGTTACTTTTCCGAAATTTTTATATTTGTTTAGGGCAATTCCACTCTTTATTGAAAGCATATGGTTTAATAAAATAGAATCAGTAGTAAATAAACTAATTTGGGCACAGGGGAAGACACGTAGGGCGTACCGGTTTTTAACTCTATCACGAGAGAGGGGAGGTTGGGGAGCACCTGATTTTAGATTCTATTATTGGGCAACAGCTCTACAATACTCCAAAGGATTATTAGGCGGAAGTGCTCAGGGGGAGGGGAGAAAGTGTCCGGCGAATGTATATGAAGCACTCTTAGGTAAAGCGGCTGAAAACGCTCTAGTAACAACTGTGGACTTCGCATATTTTAAACATACAAAATTCAAGACCCTTAGTGCGATTTATAAAGTTTGGAAAGCAATAAAGAAAAAACTGGGACTGGGAAGGTACAATAGGTATTTAAGGCTCTACATGAATAATGATCTCCCCATGGAAATTTTCTGTGACACAGTTATGAAGGAATGGGATGAGAAAGGGATCAAGAAACTGGGGGATTTAATGGACGCAGGGGGAGCAATCTTAACATTCCAAAACATACAGCATAGGTATAATATAGCTGGGAACAGCTTCTTCAAATATCTACAAGTGAGAAGCTACTTCCATACAAAAACAGGGGGTGCAGGAGGGATGGAGAGATGTAGGATAATGGATTATCTGGGAAGTAGTCTCTTATGCTCAATCAGACAGTTGTACGCAGAGCTTCAAGTTTATAAAGTAGATGACAGAGAGAAATACAGTAATAAATGGAGAGAACAGGTAAAGGCACGACCGGAAGACCTACAAACTTCCTTAGATTTTGGGCGAACTATCTTATGCTCAGCCACACTCCAAACCCAACACTATAAAACAGTGTATTCATTATATTTCACACCGGCCAGAATAGCCAGCTGGGGAGGCTCCACTGGAATAACGTGTCCAAGGTGCAATTCTACTCAGGCTAATATAACACATATGTTTGCAAACTGCCCGCAATTGTATACTTTAAAATTGGCAATAGAAGAGTTTCTGGAGAAATCACTGGGAATAAAAACTAAATTAACTGAGGAGCTGATAATTCTGGGGGTAAGCTTAGAGGAAAATACAACTTATCCAGAATTTCTATTCATGGCTACAGCAGTATATAGGATAATTGTCGCTAAAGCGTGGAAGGAGAAATCTGCACCGTCGTTTCAGACTTGGGTAGCAAGATTACTATCCACATACAACCTAGAGCCATATATGACAGAAAAGGAAGGAAGGCAAAAGCTCTGGGGGGCAAGATATGGTTTCCCATTGAGCAATGGAAATGTAGGAAAATGTAGGAAAATTGTTTGTGGTAGTAATTGAGAAATTCGTTAGCCTTATAAGTTTAATGGAGAGGATGTAGGATGTATTACCCTTATGTTTAGTGGCTTTTTTTTTGCTTTAAATCTGCATTTCTGCTTCCGTTTTTTTTTTTTGTTTCTTTTACTTTTTTATTACTACAAATCTGTATTTGTTGTAAAAGACTGTGTAACGTTGTAAATACACCAGATGTAAAAGAAAAAAGTGGGGGGGGGAAAAACTTTTGAATAAAGATATTTAAAAAAAAAAAAAATTAAAAAAAAAATAAAAAAGTTTGAGTTCTGAGTCTGTGTCACTCATACTACTTCCCTGAGAAGCCGTTGACTGCTCACCCTCGCTACCCTGAGAGTCCAGTGTGGAAAGGGTGCATTTGACCCAGTTTGCAGGGCCATAGTAGGACGGACCCCAAGACACCAGAGACATAGAACCCGAACCCACACAGTTACGGATCAGAAGCCCCTGCTTGACCCAGGCCCCCTGAAGTGGGGCTGACACCATCCAAGTATTGCTGGTTCACTGAAGAGCCCAACACTACTAAAAGCTCACTGAATTGTCAAGACACTTCTCTTCAGACTCTGAATTTCAGTGGGTAGTGAGGTGGAACAGCCACGTTTTATTCTTAGAGGGTGGGCTGTAGTAGAACGCATAGTTTAATATAATTACCATAATATCCAGTCAGTAGTAAACTTTTTCTGAAAGAAACATGGCCGTAGTTTAAATAAAGGAACTCTGCTCAATTACAACAGGATGTCTCCTTGCAAAGTCAACACTCAGAGAAAAGTTCTTCTGGAATCTGTATGACTAGACTGAAGAGTGAGTGGGAGGGTGACACTGACTCAATGTTTCTAAAAACTGAATCTAGCCAAAGCCCTCTGTGTGGCATCTGAATCTAAGTACAGTTCTCATACAGCTTGTTAAGTGCATAGAGTGACTCCCTCGTTCAGGGTTGTGGGTGCAGGAGCCCACAGCAGATTAGATATGCAGTTATCTGCAAAATAGAGGGACTTACTCTTTCCTCAGAAACCTCTCAGGTGGGCTGGGCAGCCAGCACTTGCCTTCATTCTACACAGTATTCCATGAACTGAAATTGCCCACAAAAGCACAGTATCGGGTGAACCTGGGCTTCTATCCTGAAGCAAGGACTGTTTTCCACCTGCCAATCTCTCACCCCTCTGCTTCAGTTTGCAGCAGCAGCTGGTTTCTTTATCAGATCAGTCTAGTCAATGTCCTCCAGGCAAAAAACTCAAAGATTCTGCCTCTGGCCCTAGCACTCCTCCATGCGGGCATGTAGAAGTCTTCCAAGAAAAAATGTCATCAAGGAGACAACGTGTATCAATTACAGAGGCAGTCGGACTATAGCCAACTCACCACTCAAATTTAAAGTTGGCACCAAAATTTTGGAAGCGTCCAATCGTGTTAAATGCATTACTTTGCTTTTTAGTGGTCCACAACTCCTTGTCAACCAGCTACAGGAGTACTGTCACTCCAGTTTGTGGCTTGAAATCCAGGCATTCTCTGGCCACAGAAGTGCAGCGCTTGGGACTGCTGTTTCTACACCAAGGAGCCCATCTCTTTGTAGTGGGTGTGCAGTTTTGACGCTGCCCATGAGCACACTCTTTGGGTGAGTGTTGACTCTCTGGTAAGTGGCTGTCCTACTGGATCTGTCTTGGTCCATGTAATGTCAACAAATAAACGCCTTTGTGCGCCGTTCAATGGAAGTACATTCGAAATCAGATGCTTGTAGGGGTCTGGAAAGGCAATCCAAAAACCAAGAATCCAGAAAAATGGGGAAAAAGCATGAAGACAGCACAAGACAGGACATTTGTCCTCAAAACATTGGTTAGAAAATGGCTCCCGGTATATATAATGTTTTTAGGATATTTATGTGTTTAGCAATGCTGTTTGAGTTAATAAACGTGAGTGCCTGAAACTACTAACGTCAGAAATTTGAGAAATGTAATTGGTCTATTTGACAAGTGAATTAGCTTATTTAGCATGACTTAGTGGTGTCCTATACAACAGTTTTTGAGTTGCAATTTCTCAAAGGAGAACACGTGGGAGACCTGGAGCGTCAACTGCTGCACTTCTCTGCATTGCTGATATGTCGCAGGTTACATCACATGGCTATAGCACAGCCCTGGTTTCCAGAGCTTCATGTTGAAAGGACACTTCTTGATGCACAATGCTGCATTAATTAATTGCTTGTAATGTAATGTAATGTAAACTGGTACTTATACCGCGCAGCTGTCACTCCAGGGAGCATCTAGGCGCCTAAACTGACCAGAGAGATCTAAAACACTGGTCAGACTGCTTTCAAAGGTCCAGCCCTAGATGGTCACACTAGTGCTCTGGCGCAGGCATCAGGGAGATTAAACATCCAGGTTTTCAGTGCCTTTCGGAACTCTGATTCTCGTTCCAAGGCACGCAGATGAGGGGGGAGTTTGTTCCATGACTTTGACCCTAGAACAGGCAAGGATTTGCCACCTCTAGAGCTGAGTCTGAAGGCAGGGACCGACAACAGATTAGCATTGGAGGACCTCAAGGTACGCAGAGGAAGGTACCGTGAGAACCTCCTTTGTATGTACTTTGGTCCCCGAGAGTGAAAAGCTCTAAAGGTAATTAGCAAGATCTTAAAAAGGACCCGTTTAATTACTGGTAGCCAGTGCAGGGTATTTAATGCGGCAGATGCGGACGATTTCTTTGGCCATTTAAGCACCAACCTGGCCGCTGCATTTTGCACCATCTGCAACCTGTACAAGACCACTTTATTGGTTCCCTCATATAGGCTGTTACAATAGTCAAGTCTCGAGGTTACAAGAGCGACTGCTACCATTTTCCTGGCTGACAAAGGAAGTAGGTCAACAAATCTTCTTAGTCCCTTGATGACATTAAATCTTGGTTATTTGGTTTAATCTTACCACTAAAACAATTTACTTTTGTATTTCTTATCTCTGACCAAACACAAACATATATCCTGAATTTACATGTTTTGAGGGTCATTTGAGCTACTGGAACTTAGTGAATTGTTATTGACGAGCAAGCCCAACCCCAGAGAGACTGCTCATTTAGAAAAAAACTATCTTTTCCTCACTGGTATAAGGCTCCTGTGTTACCTATCTTTAGTCCTTATGCTTACGCTGTATTTAAGCCCCTGGTACAATTTGAACACATACCTTTATTGTGTCAGAAGAGATTCCTTGTATGTATAACGTGGCCACTCCCACAGACTTTATGTTATGTTACCGAGTTTTATATAGCGCGCAGCTGCCCCAGCAAAGGGACGTCCCGGCGCTTTTAGCATCAGTAAGGTGGAGCAAACACAACACCTGAGCAACGGCGACAGAAAACCACCAGGGCTAAACTAATGGAAAAAGAAAAGTTTTAATGGCGTTCCTGAAAACAACTAGACATTCTGTACTGTGTATCTGCACAGGCAAGGAGTGCCATAACTTAGCCACCAGGCAGCGAAAAGAACACCCGTCAGCACGGCAGCGCTTCACCCGGGGAACACTGACCAGGTGCTGCCCCGCGGAGCGCAACTTGCGAGGGGGAACATAGGGAGTAAGCAGATTACTCAGCAGGCTAGGCATAACGAATTTCAAAATCTTAAAAGAGAGAAACAACGTCTTAAATTGAATGTGCTTCTCCATAGGGAGCCAATGAAGTCTCCGAATACTGCTGAATCCCGAAAACCGCGGGAGCCCCACCAAGGCTCTGGTGGCAGCGTTTTGAACACTTTGCATCCATAGTATTTCAGCCTTATTTGCCGCCAGCAGGAGGGAGCTGGCGTAGTCCAGACGAGATAAAATAGTCGACTGGACAATCAGCGGACGTGTCGATGGTTCAAAGAACTTCAGAAGGGCTTAAAACCCCGCAGAAGGCCAAAGCACGTACCAGCAACTTTCCTAGTATGGACCTGAAAAAAGAGAGAGGAGTCCATCCATACCCCCATATTTTTTACCACTTCCTTTGAATTAGGGGTCTTACCTAGAACACTCTAATACCAGCGTTCGCTCTACAAGCTTGCGCGCTTCCCGACCAACAAAACCTCAGTTTTGTTGGAATTTAGTTGCAAGCAGTTGGTAGCCATCCCTTCAGCCACAGCCGCCAGCCCATCTCTAAACCTGGAGGCATTCCGAGAGGAACCTTCAGCCAAGGTCACCACAAGCTGCGTGTCGTTCGCATATGAGACCATAGTAAGGTCTCACTGCCTGGCGACCGCTGCCAGAGGCTGAACATACAAATGAAATAACGAAGGACTCAACACCGAGCCATGGGGCACCCCCTGGTCGATGGAATGGGCCTGAGAAAGAAACGGGGGGCACACACACGGAAGGATCTTTCGGTCAGAAAGGATCTGAACCATTCCAGAGCCAAACCAGTCACCCCCGCCTCCTTTACAATCCTATCACTTAATGGGAATGTGCTTACTCACTACATCAAGTGCAAGAAAGTGCTTACCTACTGAAATAGTTTGAGTTCAGGAGGCCTATCTCTTGCCTTCTGTTCCACGACACTCAAGAGGAACAGGGTGGGTAAGGTCCTCTTTGTTGTAATAGATTGAGTTTGGATTCCTCATCATCCACTTCACCATAAATGAAGGCTGAGGTGGCAATTCTGATGGAAAAACACTAGCTTTCTCTGTTATGAAGGTTTGGTGTGGTCAGTTCTGGTTGAGAGGTATGCGCTTGCAAAGATACCACTGCAGGAAAAGTTATTGGTAGTGGAACATGCGTATTGTCAGGGTTCTAATGGAAGAGTCCATGTCCAAAGACATTCCTGGGGGGTAGACTGGAATAGTACTGTAGACCGAGTCATTGTAAGATCTGACAGCCCTGATGGTTGTAACAGTTGAGACAGAGGCCTTCTCTCTCACTTAATAGGGATCATGCACTGACAGCTATCTGGAGGCTTTTCACCCTGAGAGAAAAAGTTTACTTTAACTTTATGTATGCAAAGCACATGTATATGTATAGATTACTTTCTGTAAACTCCTTACAATGTGTGGTAACCAGTGTAATTCTTGTGGGCAGCGTCCCCGATCACTCATAGTTCTTTTGCATATTGATCTGAGTCTTTATGCCTGCCAGGCCAAATGGTGGCACATAAACATCTTCAGCTATGAGATTGTTGAAGACAAAACTGAAACTGCAGAGAATGCTCCTCGATTTCCTTGATGATAACGAGGTTCTGGGATATCTATTCAGACACCCCAAGGCCTACATTAGGGGCACAATGATGAGGGAGACAGCAGTGTGTCAACTGATGACCGAACTGACACCCAGAACCTGGAAAAGGTGATTACAGACCTTGCAATGAAGTGTAATACAACTCCCAACCTCATGAAAGATCTGCAATGAGCGACGTTTATGAAGACGGTAGGTAGACTGCTTGCCACCGAGCTTTGGGAGCAGAAGTCATTGTTTGTAGTTACTGGAATTTGTAGTCGTGAAACATTCTAATTCACATTCAAATATAGATGTGGAAGAATTTGAAATTGTGGAAGAATATATGACTCTGACCAATTACTGACTTAAGACCTCAAGTTCTCCTTCCTGGCCGATATATCTTTGCCAAAACTAACAGGGGAAGCCAATGCTGCGCTTGAAGACAGCATATCCAAGGAATAAATTGCTAAGGCTATTGATTTAATGACTTCTAGCAAGGCCTTGGGAGATGATGAGTCTTTGGACGAGTTTTATAAGATCAACAACCCAAAGGCTTGTCTAAAGTATTCAATGAGGCCAAATCAATGGGACGCCTGCATCCTGAATTCAACCGAGCCAATATCTCACTCGTCCCCAAACTTGGCAAGAATCCTTTCAGTTACACCAATTATGGCATGGTATTCCTTTTGAATACAGATATCAGAATCTTGACTAGAGTCTTGGTCATCAGGTTGTGGACACTATTCTCCTTACATACATGAAAAACAGGTTGATTTTGTATGTGGTAGGACCTAAGGGTTAATATATGAACATTCTTACACCTAATGTGGTTGGTCCAAAATTATCACAATGACAAACTCCTAATCTTGTTGATAATATTTGTTTAAAATATGTCATTATTAGTTCTAGGGAAGCCCTGTTGTCTGCCAACTTGAAAGCACAATGTTTTAAATATTTTTTTAATTTATATTATACGCCGGCACGCATGCTCAAATGGGGGACAGGACAAGATGGCAAATGTTTTCGGTGTGGAGGGGATAATGCGGATATGTGGCATATTTTTTTACGTGTGGTCATTTGACAAATTATATTACTGGTATAGAGAAATTTTTGTCTAGAGTTATTGGGGCTCCGATTGTTATAACACCTGCAACTATGCTTTTGGGTACGGGGCCCGAACTTGAGAAGGGTACTCCCCTATATAAACACTGTTATTTGATTTTTATAGCTATAACTGTCGCCGGGCTTTGTATTGCAGCGGAATTGCTACAAGTTGAACCTCCCTCTTTCGAACGATGGAGGGCGAAGATGTACAATTTATTTCATTTAGAGTTTAGTTTGTATTCTGTTAAAGGGGTGAAGAAACGTAAGATCGGTTTAGGTATTTGGGGGTTGTTATCCGATCATATGCATATATGATGATGTAATAAATGTATGTATTTTCTTTTGAGTTACAGTGGACAAAAAAAAGACAAACTCCTAATCTGATTAGATGCATAAAAGGCAATTGAATGTGCTGAGTAGGACTCAAAAACGAGCTGGATTGAGCCCTGACTTTACACAAAAAGTTCAATGGTTGTGCATAGAACAAATTGTACAAATTAATTAATGCAGTGCTTCTTCATATACTTTACAATTAAAAGAGGGCCTAGGTAGGAGGGTCACCTTTCCCCACCACTATTTCTCCTTGGTCTAGATCCGTTGATAGCTAAAATCCAACAGTCCAAGGAAATTGCAATCATCAATTTCCCCAAGAGACAACAGATGCTGCATTTATATAAGCAGATGTCATTCTGCTCCCCAAACCAAATTCCTCAATCCTCAATTTTTGGTTAGTATTCAAATTGTTGGTGTTCTCTGTATAACCTGATCCAAAACTGAGTCACTGCCCATAACAAAATTCACTAGGGGCTCAGTAGTGTACAGTCTCTCCTTTAAGTGAATGCCAACCTGAACCTGAGTTCATGCCAGACAATGTATCCCCTTTATTACAAAAAGCATCATCTTATCCTCCGTAGGTGGTCCGTGTGCTATTATGAGTGAGGCAAAGTGTACACTGTAAAATTGAATATAGCGTCAAGGTTCAATTATGTGTTTGTAATATTTCCTCTACTAATCTCTTGGACTCTTTTGACTGAAATTAAAACACTGATCAAAAACTAATCTGGGGCGCCTCAATTCCCAGGCGCAGTCTCACAAACTATATGTGTCAGTGAAATCAGGGGCCTTCACCAATTGAATATAGGATTGGATTGTCGGGCTCACCAATTGACATTCAGCTTAAGACTGCAGCAAACGTGCACCTACAAATCAATATGGGTGAGCATTGAGATATCACTACTATCTTTCGACGGTGACTGTGCCATACCTATGGGAAGTAGAAGGACCCTACAGGGGGCTATAATCCTACCATCGATTCAGCCGAATAGGCATGGCTCCCAGCACATAAACCCCCTTAAGACACGCTATCAGAAAAAATAATTAAATTGTTCCATGTGTAGTCCTTTAAATATGGTCTACCCCTCTTTCAGTGATGGAAATGTAAACTTATCTGTCCCTGTGTTGGTTTAAAACTAGACTCAGCACTGGTTACACAGTATTCAAGACAGATCCACTCTTATTTCAATGTTTTGAATCAATTTTATAGTGTTGTTTCTGGACTGTACGGCTGATTTTTTATGTCTCCTTATCCAAGAAAGCAACTGGCTTCAGGTCTCACTGTCAGTATAAACTATTGATACAATTAATTGATGATGACAGATTTGATATCCTGATGTTTGATGATAAAGCACGCTTATAGGTCAGGCTGAAGTGCAGTTATTTTAAAACCCTGCACAAGTGGCACTGACTTACACCATCTAATCTTAGTCTATATTCTTGTTGTTGGAGATATCAGCAGATGGATTGCAAGCAACATAGTCAATATTCTATGGTCATGACCAGTTTTGTTCCATTAGTGGCCCTAGACCTAGGCCACAATTGTAGGGTTGTCTGGGTCAAACTTGCCAGTTACTGGTTCACTTGCATGATATGTCTCTATTCCAGATGTGACTGCACTCAAAGGGAGATGGATTGCTCTGTCCCTGGAAGTAGGGAAAATATACATTTCAAGATGTTGGAAAACATCGTTAGAACCGACTCCTTCAGAGTGGTTTGCAGAAATGCTGGTGACAGCGGGGCATGCGTGCAGCTTATATGGACTCAATGACCAAAGTCTAGATTTCTAGAAACATGGAAACATTTTCTTGATGATACTGCTAAGTGTTGGGACACCTTATAGCTATTCCCTCCACCTAATAACTGGCCTTTTTAGGATAAGGTTGGCCCCACTGTCCCTTCGCTAGGTCTCAGTACTACTTTCGACTAACTAGGGATCCTGGATTTCTTTACTACCTACAGTACTAGATTACTACCGTAGGATGAAGATGTCTTTTATATGGATGCAGTATCTTCCATTGCCCTTGCCCCGTCTGTACTTCCTTACAGCCCTCCCTCAGAGCCTTCCAGGTCCAGCCTTTCACAGCATCCTTCCGCCTCCTTTTCTGATAGCATTTGGCAGTGGGATTGATGTTAACTCTACCTTTACTGGTAGGAGCTACAGGGGATGTGAGGTGAAAGGTTGTTTCCCTCATTAGTTTTCTGCACAACAGTGCACGTGATCCAAATGCAGGATGTGTCCTTATTTAATGCTTGGTGACCATTCATGTTCTGGTCCCCTAGGTGGCTACTTAATATGTGTATGATGTCACTGTACATGCATTTGACAACACTGCATCTCAGTCAATCCTATTAATGTGATACCACTTTGTTGCTCCACTTCTGCAGTTTCTCATTTCACATAATGGAGCAGATTAGACATTGTGGTGCTTGGTATGCTGCCTGTGTGCAGGGGAGCCTAGAGGCTTCACTTTATATCCCCTTTTTTGTGACTGAATCTCCGCCGTTATGTGGGAAAGAGTGGGATTGGCTTGCTACTGATGGGTTCAAATGGGTGGTACTTTTGTAGTTCCTCATTGATACCTTAACCTTATTTTAGTATGAAAAATGGTCCAAACAATTTGTGGCTATGGGGTTTGGGTTCCACTGTTGTATACTTTGAAAGTCTCAACAAATAATTATTTCACAAAAAGAGAGAAAATCCACATGGAGCTTTTCTCTACCCAGCAACAGCCCCATAGTCTTTAACCATTACGTTCTATGGTAGCATTTCAGATGTCTGGATAAAAATGACCAATACACATTTCACAGGACATCTGTTGTCCCTTCTATTATTAATCCTCTCTCTTAGTAGGAAACCTGTTAAGAAGCCTGCAGAATTGTTCACTGCATAACCCTTGATTGGACACTCACTTTCTGCCGATGCCTTGAGCTTCAGATAAATCCTGGCATCTGCAATGGGTATAGTTACAAGAACAATCTCTTACCCGACCTCTATTTCTTTACCAGTGGCTTAGTACAGCTCTAAACTTGGGGCCTACTCAAATAATACTCTCCACACACCAACTTTGATATGTATTCTTTCATTTTTTATTACGTTTTATCTTTTTGTTATTTTACATTTTTCAAAAGCACATGTATCAAAATGTGAAAGTTAATTTCATCGACATTTCATTTTGTGCAACAATCGCAATACCATTTCAATTTTGTATTCAGACTATGCAAACTGTTACTACAGAATAAATAAAAATGAAAAAACAACAATAGTCCCCTGCACTCATACCACAGTCAAATATTCCACAACCATATCACTAGCATACTGACACTATCATACTACTCCCCAGACCAACACTGCATGCACAGATGGATAAAGAGCGAGGTGGCAACATCCACACTCGTTTCCTGTGCTGGAGTCTGGGGTGTCACACTCGCTGGCAGACATACGTTTCAATGGACAAAATCAATGGTCATAAAAAGCAAGAACTCCTTTTCCTGAACTTTATAACCAATTTCTATTACTTTGTCCCCTAAAGAGACATTCCATAGGTAGGAGAAGGGATCTCGTCTATGCGCAGGTTACCAAATTTACAAACTTTTTGAGTGTCAGACAAGGATTAACATGAATGTATTTACAAACTAAAATTTTAAAAAGTTCTCATTCATTTATTAAAAATATTTAAAAAAACAACAACAATACATTGTCTCATTTACATTATACATCTTGTTGTACACAAATCAATTACAGATATTAGTTGACTTAGTTTAAAAACTTGAGTATCTAAACTTTGCTAATCAGCATAGTTCAAAAAATCTCACTCTAGTGTTTTTTTCTTTTTTTTATATAAAAACAGAGAACAAACAAACTGTCGACGCGGCGTTTCGGTGCCAAAGACAATCTTGCACCTTCTTCAGGACTTGTTCATTACAATGATATCCAGGTTTCTATTTCCTTCCTGGCACACCATTCTCAGTCTTAGGAGCAAGTAGTCTCCAGTTGTATAGGCAAAAGATGTTCGTTGTTTACTCTTCTGTATACTTTGACGTTTGATTCATTATGTTTCATTCAAAGTTGATTAATGGAAACTATTTTCAATCCGATCTTTCCTTATGTTGTCATTGGAAGTTTGGGGGGACGCCTCTAGGAGCTACCACTTGCTGCTCTTTAATCGTTCTTCTCTCATTTATTAAGTAATGGTCTGCTGATGAGTTGATATCCTCTTTTTCTTTTGTTAAATATGAAATCAGGGACCACTGTTTTGGAGTATTATCAATCTACTGCCAATTGTTTGTAGGAGCTGATCTGCACGGCGTCCTCCCTCTTCATGGATTTAAAATCCATGCACAGCGTCCTCCCTTCTGACCAGGACCAAACCCAAGATCCAAGTTATGTAGGTGATCTTGAGCAGTCACTCTACCTTTTAAGCTTGCTTAACAGTGTAATCCAAAGACTGAGCACATCCACCAACCTGGGGCTAGAAGTAAATGCTGGTGCACCTGTGGCCCGGTGCGGGCTGAGCATGTGCCCTCTTGTTTGCCAATCAGTATGTAGTGAAGCTGAACATTGGACCGTTTTTGGACCATATTTCAAATGGTTCTCAAGTTAAACATTTCTAAAGTCTTGTGTCATCCTGACCCTAAACTAGGATGTTCAACAATCTAGGTGGATGGACCTATTTTCAGTAGGTGAACTTAGTCCTGTGGTTGACCAAAATATTGACTACAACCGTTATAAATTGAGGTGTAGGCTCCTTACTTTGATTAGCACCCCCTTGAAGTGTTGACCCATTTTCCAGCCCTCTCGTGCACACAGAACTGGCAATCCTTGATTGTGTGCCTGTGGATTGGGTCCCTTTCATTGTGTTGTGGGGTCCGACCCATCATGGAGTCAAGAGGCATGGTAAACTGTGCATCCTCATCGAACGCAGCACTTGTTTTTTTTCAGAACCCACTGATTCAACTTGTTGCCTGTCTCGAGATGCGGTTGGAATGAAGTAAAAGAGCAGACAGGCCAGAATATTCTAATAAATTCTCAAAAGAGTTCAGAGCAAGATGCTTGTTTTGTTCTAAGTTGTTTTAACTGCCCTGCCTTTCCACTACTTAAGTAAGCCTTGACTTTTCACCCTATATACCTTTGGAAAGTCACATATGCAAAGCAGATGGCAGTGAACCAGTATCTGATGGCCTGGGACAGTGAGGAACAACAATAATGCTTAACACTAATGGTGCCTAATATTGTTTTGTTCTACCCCATTGAAAAGCGAAAGAAAAGACCAGGCCAGTGAATTATTTTATTGTATTGTGAATTTTACTTGAACACGTTTATTGAATGTCTTTATATTTTGACTTGTGGTATGTGTAAGGTCCAGCGTATATGTGAAATGGAATGTCCAGTTGTATTGAGAGGCACCACAGTTATGCATTCTGTGGAACTGACATCACCAATCAGAACATCGTAGGATTTGGGTAGCTTGAGAGAGAGTTGGGTTGGTACTTCATCATAATCTGCTGTGTTTTTTGTTTAGGGTCCTGTGCATTTAAATGTTCAGGGATTTCCGCTTGAACGTCACGAAGCGAGGTCCCTCAGCTTCACAGAAGAGCTTGCTTTCTGGAGCTTACCCATAAACGAGGTGAACATAGTCTGTGATGTTACCGTTGCTCAAGGTATGTGAAGTTTGAACCAGACCTAGTTTTTTTAATTCACCTGCCTGCACTCTGTATTACACTGAACCGTTACAGTTGAGCCTGATTAATTACAGCACATCAATGCTAAAACAAGCTGACTGAAAAAATTGATGAACAAACATTTGGAAAACAGGAAGAATGCCATATGTACTTTAAGAAATACTACAGCATTAACTCTAGAGAAAAGTTCACACTAAAATACTGTTGTTGGTATTATTGAAATCCGTTTTCCCTTATCCTGGCTAATGAGATTCCCCATAAGAACTTGACGAAGAAGACGATGTCACATAAAAGCAGAGTGAGCAGTTTTGTTGAGAAGCTAACTCCACATTTGACATTTGCAACGGGTGCTGGAGAATGGTTGCCCATTGTACTTTTTTAAAACACTTAGGGCCAGATGTAGGTAACTTCTATTTACCGATTCCTAAATACCGAATTTAACCGAGTCGGTATTTAAGAATCGGTAAATAGAATGTAGGTAAACAATCGATAAATTTTACCGATTCGGTAATATTTGTTATTACCGATTTGGTATTTACCGAATCGGTAATAAGGAATACCTTCCCATTCATTCCTATGGGCCTGGAGCCTGGAGAAATGAATGGGCAGACATTCACTATTACTGATTCGGTAAACACCGAATCGGTAATAGGAGGAGCATATTCAAGGGTGACAGGGTGTCACATTGACACCATGTTGCACCCCTGAATCGTGCATGTGTGCACATGTGGCGCACATACTGCCACATGGCACTTTTAAAAAAGCACAAATTTGCTTTTTTAAAGGTATTCTGTATTTACCACCAACTTGTAGTTGGTGGTAAATAACGAATCCTTAAACCAAAAATGCACTCACTTGAGTGCTCCCTACATAGGATTTAAGGAATCGGTAATTTACAGATTCCTTAAATTAAGGAATCGGTGTTTTACCGATTCCTTAAAATAACGAATCTGTAAATTACCGAATCCTTAAATCTAGCCTCCTACATCGCAAAGGGCTAAATACCGGTCGGTAACGGGAAAATTACCGATTTTCGGCCGTTACCAACCGGTATTTGCCCACCTACCTCTAGCCCTAAGATAACACCTGTAATCATTTGAGAGGAACTCTCTGCCACTTTCTGCTTTGAATACCAACATCTAAGAACTTAAGTTCATGTTTAACCAGAGGAATCTGGCAACTAGTTCAACTATATAGTGGCTCTTTTCAGAAGGAGTTATGGCAAGGTGTCACCTCTGTTCTTGCTTTTTCTACTCATTAAAATTCTTTTGTGTGACAGTTACAGATCTGTGGTGTTTTCTCGTAACACTGTGGCCAACATACCATACTTCGCGGAGAGCAATGTCACAACCTTAATGCCTTGTCACGCTCGACTCCCGTCCAACTTCTTAATGGCAACCAGCCTCCACCTAAAATTGTTTTCATTAATATTCATTAATTTCAGAAACACACCTTGAGTACCTGAGACCTACTAACCAAAATAAGCAGCTGCATATGGGCTGCCTAACAGAGGCCTGTTTTGGAGACAACTCAGTCACCATCTTCAATGGTACTCTCCCCCAAGGATGATTCAAAATGTCCCAACAGAAAGGCAAAAGGAGAGGTGAGGTAGGCCTTCTTCATGTGGAGGAGTTTACTTCTCAACACATATTATTCAGTGTTCTGGTGGCTAGTGTCCAGCTGCTAATGAATCCTATAGATGGTTCATCACATCAGTGGTCTAAAGGCTCCCTGATATACCACAAGAAATATGTGCAGTTTAAGAATGTAGATCAATCTGACTAAAGACCAACATGGGCTACCTTGATAGAATGCCTTCACAATTTTAACATGTATAACATTGTACTGGAGCTGCAGATCTGATTAAATTAATTTCTCACCTCCCAAACCTACTGTACCATCCTCCTTCTTGTAACAAAAGGGATCTGCCACCCATCTTTGCTATTAACTTCAAGGCACAGAATAATTTGAGGAGACCTATGATATTTTAAAAGGGATTCTCTAAGTGTCATAGAAGCCTTGCTTGGAAACATCTCTTAATGTATTAAATCCTGAAGCCTTGCTTGGCAACATGTACAGAAAAATATCTACCACACCTGACACAATTGCATGATTCAGAGCAAGATGGACCAAGTCAGGCTTTTGATCTCTCAAGGCGTGGTACAGTAGGGTTATTGCACAAATCACAACATCGAACATCTTGCCTCTGGAAAGACTCATTAAATAGATGGGTGTTTCCTTGGGGGAAGTGGTTCAATCCTTTTTTTCATATGCAGTCAACTAGTGCTATTTGGAGTATTTGTTTTGCATGGTGGAGTCCAACTGGCCCATGAACTCATCTCTGTTCTGTCTACTTTTCACCAGCTATGTATGCGCACTTTGCACAACTTTTAGAAAATGAGCAGTTGAACTTTCAAATATATGCCAGTGCAAAAGAATACCCTTCAGATAGAAGACAAACCTAGGAACCGGACTGACATCACAACTTGCTTCGACCATGTGCTGTACTGAATGAATGAATGCTTTGTGTAATGCAGCCAAGGCTAACTTTATGATTTTGGGGGGGGGGTCTTAAATAGACTCACTGTCTCCTGAGAGATCTGAGTTAATGTCAACAAAGTGATAAACCTGTGGGTTCAATCTTTCACTCTTTATTTTGTAGTGGTCAGGATCTTCAACATGCAGTTCCCCTTCTCAAGGAAGTCCTAGACCCCCTTCAAGTTGACAGGAAGTCTGGTTATGGCACACCTTGACTACTGTTAAATAATCTACTCCTGAATGCTGGATAAACTCACAGATAGGCAACAAAGACTACAAAAACACCAGGGAGACAATTTGTGCCTTTACTCTGAAAGTATGATTGCATAAAACAGTGTAAAATGATCAATGAGTAGGGTTCTGCAAAGGAAGCAGACTTTCATCCCTGCATTCGCAGAATGACTACTTTTTTTCACTGCAGTTCACCGGACCCCTTTCTGCTCTCAACTTTTCCCACATTCACAAAGTGGAAGCTGCCCCTCGCTGACAAGCTCCACTTTGCTAATTCATACCAGCCCCTTTTGTATGTTGTTAGAGGTAAATCTATTAATAAAGTAAGACCGAACAAGTTTACACAATAATATGGGTTTAATCAATCAATCAATCAATTGGGAAAATCAGCCAGTCTCAAACAGAGACCACAGTCTGACGTTCAAAGTTCTGGATTACACGCAGTATTATATATTCGAAGAAAGCCACAAAAAACATGAGTTGTAAATTCCTCCATGACGCAAATAACAAGCTGAGCATATAAGATTTTCCCAAAACACGTAAGTATTTCCAAGAATTGTGTACATGCCCATGTTTAGCAGAAACCCCTCTTTTGGGTTTTTCTTTTATTTCTCAGAATAAGGGTGAGATAACATAGAAAACACATTTCTGTTTTTCTGCATAGCAAGTGATTACCTTTTGTTTTATGTCAATGGACCCAGCCCAGCCTATCTGACTTTAACATATTCTGAACAGGCTAGCACTAGAGCAGAATCCACACTTGTTTACAGCCTGTACTCAATGCTCCATGGCAATGCAAAAACAATTTCTACAGTCGGCTTCTTGTAGTGATTGTTTAACAGATAGAAATGTGGTTACCTTTTTTGTGACATCTGTACTAATTATTGATGATTCGTCAAGTTTGAATTGCAAAGAAATATAATCTATTTATGTGTTTCAGCACAGCTAAATTGACCTTGCAACATTCATGTATGTTTCCTAAAACGAATGTGCCCTGTGACCTAGGTATTTCTGCATAATCCACAGTTATCTTTTTCAGCACCTCCATTTATTAGGCCTTGGCCGGTTCACTACGTACATAGGTTTAAAACTATCCCTCACCAGAAATGTTTGTATTGGGGTTTGGGATTTTATATTTGTGTGTGTGTCTCTATAAAATGTATTCCTATCATTTCCCTTCATCAATGTCAGTATCCAACCAGTGGTCTGCAACTGTAGTTACGGTCAATGATGCATTACAATTTGGAGCGGGAGTGTTGGGACCCCTTTCACGCCCCTTCCTCTTTTTGAATTGCAGTGAGTCACAAAGTGTACGTTATGACCCGTAAACACATGTTGTGCCTTTAGTATATTTTGACTTGTAGTTTTGCGGTCATAAAGCATGTGATTTTGTGAATTGTAGCCTTTGTGTATGGAAATTGATTACATTGAGCTAATTCTTGGCTTTATCGTTCTTGACTGTGTATATCTCTTCCACGTCATATTTCCCTGTTACTTTTGCAGGCGATGCTGAGAGTACTCTCTATGTAGCAGCATGCAATCCAGTTTCCCTTTACTCTATGAAAATACCAGGAGATAAAGGCTACCTCGTGGATTTGTATGATATTTTCCCCAGAACAGTTGGCAGTATATGGCAGCCATTCGTGATGGTGGCACCTCTTGGAAACCCCCTGCAAGGACAAGTGATACTCCATGAGGAGCAGGTACATTTATGATATATGTGGTCCTGTGCGTCATATGTGGAGGAAAGGAAAAACAGTGTCACATTTCAGAAAGTGCATCCACAAATTAGTGTTTTTGGTGCTGTTGTTTGTAAGGGTCATATGTGTTGTGTAGCCTCATCTTTCTTGTGGGTGAACTATCATACAACTCGTCGATGCTTGAAGGGAACTATCATCCTGTGCATCATCACTCGCCAAGGTAGCCATTTCACAATCCATGTTATGCTCCTCACAAATACAGCAACCATCAGAGAATTCAAATGATCATTTATTTCCAAAGCCCTCTGTTGTAGCCTCAGCCTGCTCTCTGGCTCTTGCCTCTCATGCTGTGATGAAATGTTGAGTTTTAATACTTATGCATTCCGAATCCGATCAGAGTGAGGGTATGCAACGACGAGATGACGGTTTCGGTCTGTCTCTTTTCCAGGTCAGCTGCATCTATTGCTCTGATATTTTTTCCATAGTACACGTTTGAACAATAAATCTTCAGGTTGTTGCCTCACTTCTATTTAACACTTGCCACGAGTTGTGAGTATTTTAACACGTGGATACACTCTGCTGTTCTGGGGTGCGTGCTTTCTTGCTCATATTTGACCATCCTACAGCGCGACCCTCTGTGCACATTTTGTGTGCTGCTCTTCAAAAAAGTAGATCATAAACAGGTGCCCTGCAGCCAATATTGTTTCTTTTCAACATTCCAAAACACCACCATGTTGGCGATTCTTCATCACTGCGTTGGATTTCATTGTGTCCTTGTATGACGCTGCGACCCACGCACACGCTTAAGTCCAACGGCCATTTTAGGATTTGCCTGGCTTTGTCCCAAACAAGAGTCAGGAACATCGGGGACTTGTTGGATTCTGGTGGTCAGCTTAGAAGTTGGCTGGTCTTGTCTCACGCAAGGGTCAGGTATATCGACATATGTTTTCTGCATTCTTACTCTACTGTTGTTGCAGATGATATAATAGACCCAAATAAAACCCATAACTCACTAACCTATTAATTACTAAAATACTGGTACTGTAAACAACAACTGAGCCACAAATATACTCCTTATGCTACCACATGGATTCCCAACCAGGCTACTGCGTATTACGGTATTTTAAAAATCTGTGCGAGAAGCACTTCTAATGGCACAGTACATGCTATATACATTTGATTAACATAATATAGTACAACATAACATTATAGTTCAAAAATGTCTTTGGCATATTGCCTGCCAGGGTATTGTTCACTACAGGTTGACATTAAAGCCCATGTCTGAAAGAACATGTGCTTCACCATCATTCATTCGCTGTGCTACATTCTTTAACTTTTAATAGTGTGTTGTCTGCCTCCATGCGTTCCTATTATATAGTTCTATAAAAATGTGATTAACATTATCTCGAAAGATCACTACATCAACATGTACATTACTTTGTCATAGTTGTTTTAACAAAAATATCCATGGTTGGATTAAAACAGTAAATCTACTTGGTCAATGTGATGAACAGGTCAAAGTAATGGTCAGTCACAGTGCTAGGGGCAAGGTATAATTATTATTATTTCTAGTAGTAGTAGCAGTAGTAGTAATAATAATAATTGTTGTTTTGTTTGTTGCTGCTCTTAGTAAGAACATTTATTAGGCGCTTTAAACAACAAGTCTTCCATAAACTCCAGTCATCTTCCATGTCTGGGGAAAAGTTTCTTACGTTTTATGTTCTTGAATTTACTCAAGTTTGTCTTATATGTTCTAGTTATGTGTTCCGCCAGCTTGCTCCATGGTATTGCTGCTTCTGACCACCCACTGAGATCAATCTGCATTTGATTTTGCTTAGAGAATTCCCCTTGTTTGAATGCAGTCTTCTGATTGGGATGTAAGGTTTACACCTATCAGTTAGTTACTTAGGGCAGTGCCTTCAGGTATTTAAATAAGATACAATAGTATTAATGTTTCACCCTGGCCTCCACCACCAACCAGTGGAGTGGGGCTCAGCATGAAGCTGGCGCATGTTCTCATTTTTTGATGCCAGCTGCCATATATGTGGCTGTTTGTTCTTGGTAATCCACAAATATAGTGTCCAATCTGGGATTTACCATGGATTCAATAAGCAATTTACAAAGGTTCACTGGAATAATATAAACCACTTTAGTTAAAGGCCAGCAATGGAAAATGATGTGCTTAATTGATCTTTTATGTTATACAAAGGGCATCACCTAGCCAGCATCTCAAGTGCACTTTCCTGTTTCTTGGGATAGTCTGCCCACATATCTGAGGAATCAAAGGAAGGCTGTCTCGTCTCACTATCCACTACACATTGGTGACTAATTAAACTCCGTTTGCTGCTGTCTAGCAATAGATAACCCTTTGCCACTTACAAGCAGAGACGAAGAGAGACAAATTGTGGATCATGTTCTTTTAGCTGTCTCGATGTCTGTGTGTTATCGGCATAGGACCGGAACTACAATCTGTTGTTCCTCAGGATGGCCATGAGAGGTTTCAAGTAAATATTGAATAAACAAAGAAAGTGGTGATCTTTGTGGAACACTACATGTCAAACAATCGAATAAAGATACAAACTGGTCCATATGCACTATCGGGCGTTTTCCTGAGAGAAGAAATAAGCATCAGAAAACTTGAGGACATAGTACAGTCATTTTAATCAAATGATGGATCGAAATGTCATGGCCCACAGTATTAAAGGCTGTGGAGAAGTTGAAGAGGTTTAGTAGGCCAGCAAGCAAGTTATCCGAAATAAATAAGGCTTTCTCGGTTCCATCCTTTTCTTTTTTTTTATTTCAGTAATTTTTTATTGAAAAGAAGAGTTTGTATATACAAGGTACAGTATACAGGGGTACAGACAAAGGAGCGCCCCGGGGGGGTGGTGGAGGGGGGGGGGTTGGGGTGGAGACATGGCGAGAGTTTGTAGTGGCATTTCGGGCCGGTTACATAGTTACATATTGCTCGTATAATCGGTGATCGTTCTTGTCTCGGCCTCCTGGCCGTCTCCCCCGCCCTTACCGGTTCGGTTGGGCTGCGTACAGTTCGTATGGCCGATGGTTGATCATGTCTGCGGCCCCTTAACTGTCTGTCCCCCCGGCGGCGAGAAAGGAAAGAAAGAAGGTAGAGGAGGAGAATTGTATGGTTGTGATGTTGGGTGGAGCACAGTGCTTGTGTGCGATTGAGACTGGTCAGGATCTTGACTCGCTCGGGAGGTTTAGCTAAGTCTGAGCGGCTACGGTGGCTTGTGTGAGGACAGGTAGTTGTCCAGGGAGAGCCACATTTCGCTCTTTGTGTGGATTTTGGGTGTATGGTTGGCGGTTATGGTGTCCGCTCCATGTAGGAAGATGACCCAGTTAAACCAGGCCTTGAAGGACGTCTTCCGTGTGTCTTTCCAGTTGTTCAGGACCGTCTTGACCACCGCCGTGAGTAGGAGGTCAGTCAGGTCTCTGTCCTCTCTGGATTGGATTGTTGGGGCCATGAAGCCTGTGGCTAAGCTGTGGAATTCGAGCTGGAGGGGGATGCCTAGCACGTTGTTTATAAGTTCACTTATCTTGTGCCAGAATTTTTTTACTTTGGGGCAGTGGAAGATTAGGTGGGCCAGATCGCCTCTCTGCCCATTGCAGTTCCAGCAGGTGTCGCTTTCGCGGACTCCGATGGACGCCAGGCGGGCGGGGATCCAGTACGCGTTATGTATTAGCCAGAATTTGGTTTGGGCTAGGGTGGTGGTTACTTTCTTGTTCGAGGTTGATGTCCAGAGGTTGGACTTTTCTTTCTCGCTAAGTTTCTTGTCTAGTAGTGATTCCCAGTATGCTGTGGCCTTGTTATTCAGTTTGGAAGTCCCTGGGCTCAGTATTTTGTAAAGGTGCGATGTTTGGTGTCCTATTTTGTTTAGGCTAGTGGCATATTGCAGGATTGGGGGGGGGTTGCTTATTGAGGTCTGCCTTGGTGATTGCCACTTTTATCTTAAGGAAGTTATACAGCTCAATGTCTTCTAGCTTGTGTTTGTTTTTAAGTGATTCGAAGGGGGTGTGTGCGCCCAGGGTGAACAGTTGGTTAACAGTGGAGATGCCGTGCTTGTACCAGAAGTGCATGTCTAGTGTTCTCTCCCGGTATTTGATCTTGGGGTTGAACCATATAGATTCCCACTCAGTATTCCTAATGCCTGTGTCCATTTTCTTGTCAATTGTAAGGAGGGCCATCTTGGTGTTCCCGAGTATGGGGTTGTTGGTGATCTCGGGGTGTTTGTTCGCCGTGAGGAGGGCGATGGGTTCAGGTCCTTTCAGAAGCCTCTTCTCTAATGAGAGCCAAGCTGGGGTGTAATCTTGTCCGGGGGTAAGCCAGTGCAGTCCTTGTTTAGCTATGCATTCGTTTGGAAGGTTTTAAAATTTGTTAGATTTAGGCCGCCTAGGCTTTTACTAAGCCTAAGTTTTTGTAGGCTAATTCTGGGTTTTTTGTCCTTCCACAAGAATTCGTTGATTAGTTTATCTAGTCGTTTGTGGAAATCTACCGTGTTGGTCAGCAGGAGCATGTTGAGCATGTAGTTCACCATCGGGGTCAACATCATTTTGATTGTCTCTACTCTGCCCCACCATGTGGTGAATTTGGGTGACCATGCCTCTATTCTATCTTTCAGTTTGTTGAGCAGTGTTGATTCGTTCTGATCTAGTGTAGTCTTAAGGTCTCTTCCAAAGAGCAGGCCTGGGTACTTTAGGGATTTTTTCTGCCATGACAGCCCAGAGTTCCCCAGTACCATCCTCGTTGTGTGCACGTTCAGGGGTTTGCATTCTGATTTACCTCTGTTAAGTTTGTATTCTGATACACGTGCATACTGCTCTATGGTGGCCATAAGTGCGGTTATTGACTGCTCTGGGTTCTCGGTTGTAATTAGGATGTCATCCGCATAGGCTGCCAGCTTGACAGTGTCTTCCCCTATTGGAATTCCTGTGATGTCTTTGTTGGTTCTTATCATAGTGGGGAGTGGTTCTAGGGCTAGTAGGAAGAGGGCCGGTGATAGCGGGCATCCTTGTCTGGTGCTGCGTTCTAAAGTGAGTGGCTCTGATGTGCCTCCGTTGACTACTACACGTGCTTTTGGCTCGCTATAGAGTGCTAGCACCATCTTCCTAAAGTTAGGTCCCAAACCGAATTTTTGCATACAGCGGTCCAGGAACGGCCAGGACACCCTGTTGAATGCCTTTTCCGCGTCTAAGGCAATCATGACTGCCACATTGTTGCTTCTGGAAGCATGATTGATTAGGTGGCAGAGCAGTCTGGTATTGTTATGGGACATCCTGTTTTTGAGGTAGCCAACCTGCGAGCAGTGTATGAGTTTGGGTAGGTATGTGTTGAGTCTGGTCGTTAGTATCTTCGCATAGATTTTGCAGTCCACATTTATCAGGGAAATTGGTCTGTAGTTCTTGGGTTATTGTGTGTCTTTTCCTTCTTTTGGGATTACTATAATGTTTGCTTCTGCCATTGTGGGTGTTATGCGTCCTTTTTGGATGCAGCTTGAGAAGACTTCTGTCATTGTGGGTCTGAGTAGGGGTAGGAATTGCTTATAGAATCTCGCTGTGTACCCGTCCGGGCCTGGGGCTTTGTTATATTTGAGGCTCCCTATTGCCTTTTCTATTTCGTCACTTGTGATATCTGATTCAAGTGTCTCCCTCTGTGTGTGAGTGTGGGGATTGTGATCTTATCTAGGAGAGCCGCTCCTCCGACTTTACATAGGGTCTGGTCCTCCTTGTAGAGCTGCTCGTAGAAGTCTTTGAACACTTTGAGGATTTCTTTGTTTGTGGTCTGTGATTTGTCTTTGGCATCTGTCACTGCCGCTACCGCGTGTTGCCTTTGCTTGCTTTTGAGGTATGTGGCAAGTGCTTTCCCTGCTCTGTTGGCGGTGCAAAGGTTTATAGCTTTATACTTGTTTAGCCATGTTCCCGCCCTTTCGCTAAGAATCTTGTTTAGCTCATACTTCTTTTTCGTCAATGTTGTGAGGGTGTTCCTGTCTTCTAGGTTGGCTATATGGCCCGTCTCCAGGCCTTTCATCTCCTTTTCCAGGTCGGAAATCTTATTGTTCCTCTCTTTATTTATTCGCCCTTTGATGGAAGTATTTTACCCCTGATCGTTACTTTTAGGGCATCCCATAGGGGACTTCTATCTGTTTCTGGGTTGTCGGTGAGTTCGAGGTACTCTCTTATGGCCTCTTCTATTTCTGCCTTAGCTGTTGTGTTCTTGGGTAGGTCATCATCAAACCTCCATCTGCGTGTTAGTCTTTCGTTATGTCTGCCTGATAGAGTCAGACTAATGTGTGAATGGTCTGAAATGGTCCTAGGGCCTATTTCCGTTTGGTCTGTGAGATGGGGGTGCGAGTAGAAAGTGTACTCTCTGCCGTCCGGATTCTGGAGTCTCCAGGGGTCTTTGAGTTTAAGCCTTGCGCACATGTTTTTCAGAGTGTTCCCCTTTTGTGAGCTTTGGCTATGTCTTTGTGGGTGCCTGTCTATGGCCGGGTCGAGGACCTGGTTTAGGTCTCCCGCCACTATTAGAAGGTCTTCTTGCGGCAGTTTGCTCAGTTGTACTTCTACCCTCTCCCAGAAGTGTTTGTCGTCTGTGTTAGGCCCGTAGATGTTGGCTACATGTATTGTCTCCTCTCCCCGGGCTAGACTGGTTATCAGGACCCTCCCTTCTTCATCAGTATGTTAGTCTTTTAGTGTTAGCTTTTACTTCTTGCTAATTAGTGTGATGACTCCGCTTTTTTTATTGCATGCTGGTGAGCCTATTGCTTCCCCTATCCAGTTGGCTTTGAGACGGCCTATGTCCTCCGCAGAGAGTTTTGTCTCTTGCAGGACATACACATCACTTTTTAGTTTGGCAAGGTGCTCGAGGACCTTCCTTCTTTTTACCGGATGGTTGAGACCCTTAACGCTAAAAGACACTACTTTGATGTTGGCTGAGAGATGGCTATGCTGGTTGTGTAATGAATGAGGTGGAGTGCACACCTGTATTTGTCAGCATATTACATTGAAGTCCATCACTTTTCATGCTTTAACAATTGCGTGCGAACTGGGTTACGCAATGCCCTCCTGCAAATATAAACATATCAACAATGGGGAGCGTGAAAGTCACGCTCCACACCCAGATGCACTGCAGTTAGTGGATACTAGATCCAACTCATTGTAATCCATTTGTCCTTATTCTATATTCATCCAGTAATTTTCCAAAAGTTTGTCATCTTTGTCTTCTTTTCTTTAGATTTAATCCACATATTCAACATATCGCGTTTTAGGAAACTTGACGTATTAACTTGTGCCCATCCAGGCTTCTTTGTACATACGAATCCAACGCAAAAAGTAGTTCGAAGCAGTATATCTTTATTCATGACCCAATGCATTTCGGGCAATTCTTTTGCCCTTCGTCAGGGGTAACTGTGAATCAATGATTATAAACATTCCATTAATAATCTTTTAAACAAGCTTAATTTCGCATTTCACAAATCATGAATTTTGTATATAGTTCTTACACAATCGTTACGTTAATTAATTACACAAGTGCATTTGTTATGCTATCCGTTCTTTCTATCTCAACTATATTAAAAAATATATATAAAAACCAACAGTACAAGCAAAGTCATATTTCAACTCAACACCCGTGCCTCTTTCATCCCTAAATCATGTTCATTGCATATCTAATGGGGAGAACACTAGCCCTTTATCTAGACTTTTTCGCGTTGCATATTTTACCGCGTTCGTGCTCCTTTCTATTAAACGCCGATTCAGCTCACGCTTCACAGCCTCCCGTTTATACTACCTCCCATGTTCATGTTCCTTACTCTTTGCACGCCGATAGCTTATTTCAAAAGATATATATACACTTCGTAGTTCTGAATGGTCTACAAAGTACAAGTTCTATCTGGTAAACTTAATCTAGCCATCACGCATACCTGCTCACATATTTCATTTCCTCATTCCACCGAGTTCATCGGAGACTGTCATGCTTCTGGCAGCATTTTCTGTGCGATTTATTTATTGGCAATTTGCTGTTGTGTTCAATATTGTACAAATACGGTAAGGCATGAGTACTTGTAATTGATCTACGGCAATTTGCTGGTGTGTACAATATTGTACAAATACAGTAAGGCGCTTGTACTTGTATTTGATCTACATGCCGCTGTCCGGTTCGTCTTCGTATTTTACCATATGAAGTGATTTCACACTCACAGCAGTGTACTGGACATGCAGTATAGTCAAACACCGCTAAGCTTTTCAATTTCCTTTGGTCTACCGACGTGCTTCCACACAGTTGCTTCTGAATACCGCAAAGTTGCTATTTTTGAGTGTCTGCAGCTCAGTCTTCCTTTGTAATAACAGAATTTAAAAAAAAAAACATAGAGGGTGCCCATGCTCTATTATAGGTTAACTATTTCCCAAAATATAGAAATGGTTCATCAGGTGAAATGCATACATAAAATAGATCACATTACCCAATCCTGCATTGCCAGTTAACCGTCAAGAAAACAAAGTCAGAACATCGGCATGCTTCATTGTGTTGGACTGTCTCTACGCCCAATTGTCATATTGTTCATTACATTGAAACCATATAAGATGATGATGCTGGGCTCTAACAAAGAAGGTCTAAATCTGTGTGGCCCTCATTACGATTGCTGTGTCACAGTTTCGCCGTAAAATAACAAATGCAAGAATCGGGGCACGAGCGTAACTAAGAGTCTAACTGCACCCTTTGTGGGACACCTTTGCTCATGAAAGTGCTTGATCAATCAACCTTTTTACTTAATAATTCTCTACATATATTTATTTGAATTATTTTACACTCTTTAATTGTTAAAATAATTTTGAAAACAGTTTTCAAATGATTTGTTATCACGTCTCAAATATTTAGTTGTGGCCTTCAAAGGTTATTTGCCATGCTTTATAAATCCTGATTGATTGATTGATTGAGGCACATAAATATATAAATGAAACAGTGGCTTCTTCCCCGGAATGGGGCCGGTGAGGCGAGAGGTGAAAAATAAACTTACTTATGAAAGCCGCCATCTCTTCTCTCCTCCATCCTCTCCCCTTCTCTCGGCACTGGCAGCAGGAACTGAAGCACTCAGGCTCCCAGACTCTCCCAGCCAATCACGTTTACTTTACAGCAGCGTCCTAGTTGGTTTGAACAGTGTGGTTTGGCGCTCAGACAGAGACTGGGCGCTCGGGCATGTTCTCCACCCAGGCTGTGAATTACAGCCTGGTGGAGAACAAGTAAAGTGTGCATGACTGTTTGGCCGGCCCAAGAGGGCCAGCCAAACCGTTATTCTAACTTAGAGAATGCAAACCACTCCTCCCTCTACTCTGGCCAGCCCTGCCCTAACCTGGCTCAGAGTCCGCGGGGAAAAATAAAATGATAGTAATGCCATGTTATTATCATTTTATTATTATATTTTTTGCACTTCTCAAAGATCAGTGGGGCGACGCTTCTCCACCTTAGCGGAGGAGCCGCCTCTGATATGAAATAAGCAGGCGCACCCCTGGCATCCTGGATACAGAAGGATCTGATGATACGTGGACTCAGATGGGCGGACACGTGGTAAGGCCGTATCTCCCTGTACGCTGATGATGTGCTCCTGGCTTCCCCAAAGGCATCCCTTACAGCTGTGCTGAACATATTCACAATCTCTGGCAGGTTCTCCGGATATTCGATTAACTGGAGTAAATCAATACTATATGTTTTCCATGGACCCCAGCCTGACCTTCCCAGGGGGTGTACAATGCTGATCACCACAACAGGCTTTAAGTACCTAGGCATCTATATCACAACCGACCCCGCTAGTAGATGCTCTCATAATCTCCTCCCACCCCTACAGTAATTACAGAGGGACTCGAAACGCTGGAAGGTGCTTCCACTCTCTTTATTGGGCAGGGTGTCTTTATTTAAAATGATGTCCTTGCCTCGCTTCCTGTATGTGTTGCAGAACTCATTGGACCTTGTCCCTTCTAGCTATGTTAAACACATTGAAAGCCTGCAGAGGAGCCTGCTGTGGAGTGGCCAGCCACGTACAGCACTCTCCAAACTGAATCTCACCTGGTATGATGGGGGCATTGGCCTCCTCGACCTCCGAAGATACTACTGGGCAGCCCACTTGGCTGCCATCAATTATGGGACATATAGGAGGGCAGATGATCCTTGTTACGCAATGGACAGATGGTTATTGCCGGGGGGGACATATAACATGGGTCTGTACACACGCAAAGGGAAACTCCATCTGACTGGGCCGACCAAGCACTCTGCACAAATCTGGCAAGCAGCTACGAGAAGTTTGGGGTAGAGGGCAAACCAACATTAGCTACCCCCATGTGGGATTCCGACATACTTGGGAATTTGTGGAAAATAAGGGGCTTCGACAAGTGGGCCCTTATAGGCATCTCTAGGATTGGTGACCTCTGGGTGAAGGGGGAAGTTAAACCATTTCCCACCCTTCAGCAGCGGCACGATCCGGCCGTAACAGAACACTTTAGATACCTACAGGTTCGACATGCACTACAGTCATGCCTCTACAGGGGCGAACACCCTCATGAATCCTCACCCCTGGAGAATAGGATTTTAGATGGCTACTTGCCTATGAAAGCCATTTCCCTGACCTATAAAAAGTTGGTCAACAAGTCAGCTGAACCCCTACAGCAACTACGGGGGAAATGGTAGAGGGACGGAATTATATTGGATGAAGAAGACTGGGTGGAGGTGATTGCTTCCCCGCGAAAACTGGCCATATCAGCCAGACTGCGACTAGTCCAACTTAAAATATTGCACCGCATCTATATGACCGGACCCTGCTTGCTGAGAATGGGGAGGGCGGAGAACAGCAACTGTAGGAGGGGCTGTGGCAGTGAAGGCACATTCCTACACATCCTCTGGGAATGTCCGCATATCCAGAGATATTGGAAGAAAATACACAACCCCATCAGTGAGGTCCTTGCACTTACTTTCCCATGGAGGCCAAGCCGTGTCTCCTGAATGTGTGGGAGGTGATGGATCTTAACAACAAAAGGATTGAATGGGTCACTTTGGGGTTGATGGTGGCTAAGCAAAATATTGCCCAAATGTGGGGATCTGTACAGGTACTGGCAGTGTCAGCTTGGAAAAGGGACATGGATTGGTGTATGTTCCAGGAGAAGACGGTGTATGTGTCTAGGGAATGTCCTAAAAAGTGGTCCCACATTTGGTCTGATTGGAATGTATATCATGGTAATATCTGTACTTCCTTGTGTGGACACCCCAGGAAGATCTCCCATCGCCTTAATAATGTTACCAACCAATACATCAGACCTTAATTGTAATGTAAGTTCTGTATCGAGTCTAAAGAATGCCATGACCAATGGTGCCTTGTAATGTCAATTTTTTTGTTTAATAAAAAGATTTATATAAAAAAGAAATAAGCAAAGGCATTTCTGATAGTAAGCAAAAAAATAATTTTCTATTAAAAAAACAAGTAAATGTGCTCTTTAATGTGTTTAATTATTTACTTATTTTAAAAGTTTTATAGCGCGCAAACCAGACCTGTAAGGGTATCAGAGCGTTTTACAGGGTTGAAGGGTGGAATACAAAAGACTTAGGAGGGTAGGATACCATTGGGCTACAAAGGGGTAGATAATCATTTTTATTATTTAATGTACTGACATATTATCGTGTAGCACTCCCATTGCTATTTCTGAAAACCGATTGGCTATGCCAATGCTTGTTTCAGTTGTCCGTTTTACCGCATTGTCTGTATACTTAAGGAAAGTTTCTGTAGCAGTCAGCTTTGCAGAATATGCATTTTCAGCAACAGGCCCACCAGCTCACATGTTGCAACTGAATATTGAAAGTACGTCAGTGGAATCAGATATGAATGTATGGTCATAATTATACCTCGTTTCGCTCATCTGTAATTGTATAAACTGCTTCTACTTTTTCCGTATTTGACTTACAATTATTCCTAATACTGTTTCAGTGGTGCTGGTTACGTTTTTAGTGTACACTGACTGGAAAACTGATTCGACTAATATAAAAATAAAACTCGATCTGTGGCTGTACAGCTCGTCTGCAGAGCGTCACCCGTTCTTCAAGTTATATTTGAATAGTTTGCGTAAATGTTGTTGTAAGGACTGGTTATGTCCATACGTAAGGAGCTGCGGAAAGTAACATTTCACAGATTCTCCGCGAGGAAGACGGGATTTTACAGGACTTTAAATAACTCCCTTTCGATCCCCGCCCCTCACGCGACGTTACTTACAGCATCTGCCTAAAAGTTTGACGTTCCAAGTATGTATGGGATGTGAGGTCGCCCAGAGGTGAAGTTTCTCGCAGTTACGTCCGCTTATACTAGCTCTACACACAGGCCTTTGTCTCCAGTCTGCTTGAAAAGTTGCCAACGCCACGGTTGGATACAGCCGGAGATGACGTAAAAATCTATTATTATCTACAGGCTGAATATACAATTCGTCACTTAAAGCCAAACATAGTAGTTAAAATCTAAAGGGCGGGGAAGGAGCTCTTCTTTTTGCAAGTACAGGCTTATCTCATTAAACTTCACAGTAACAGGATACATAAGGGCCTCGGTTGTTTAGAACGTTTTTATTACCTTCAGAAGAGAAATGTGGCCCTTCCCTGCAGCTGTGCGCAGAAACACCAGCTCACAGCTGCAAAGAAAACCACATAGGAATTTTAGACGGTGGTATTTTTAGCCTGTTTCTGTTTTCATGGTCACGTTCCAAAACCTATCTTGGCCTTTACAAATATTAGAATTTACGCATCCCTATTTCCAGATGGCTAAAATATAACTCAATAGTGAATGTTCAGTTTTTTTTTTACAACTGTATTACCCACATTTGTAAGCCCTATATAGATTGCCAAAGATTTACCCGTCGCTCCTTAAAGAACTTGTTTAGGGGCCCCAATAATAACTCTTAGGTTGGATGCCTACTCGATATGTAAATATCTTGGGACGAAAAACGAGCATCCGTGAAGGTGTGGCAGGAAGATAAGTCCTGCTCCATATGTCATGTGCCTGCAGTGGCTTGCGTTACATTCCACATTTTCTTATTTAACCAACAAAAATGGCACAGTGAAAGGCAGGATGCATATTGAAATGTATTATAGCCTTAGAGCCCACCGTAGCGGGCTCTACCGGCCATCAAAGGCCCGCTGCCGTGTTATTGAGGGCCTTTAACAAGGGAGCAGGCCTTTAATGGCCGGTAGAGCCTGCTGCAGAGTGCTCTAAGGCTATTAGAACATTCCGCCCCTAGAGGGAAGAATGTTCTAATTTGTAAAACAAAGCCCTCACAGAGCCCGAGTGGGTTGAAATTCCCTCTGGCTCCCTGAGGTCTTTGTTCACCGAAACAGCTGTGAACAAACATTGAAATGTTGATGTTGCCGACTTCTACCAGCCATTAGAATCCCGGAGCACTCCATTGTCTTCAATTCAGCGCTAAACATTCGAATGATCTAAAATAGAATAGACACCACAAGGGCAAACCAAAGAACGAGCAACTAACAATATTTCTCTTTCCCTCTGGGTTTCTAAATTTCCAGGTTCTGATGTGAGCTTCCATTCAACATCCCTCATGGGAGAAGCTCAGCCAAGAATAACTGTCTGTCTTAATCCTCTCACTGCCTCGGTTAAGTATGCTATCAGCTTTCAGCTTTCATTTATTGTGCCACAGGTGAATCTACTCATATTGAGACTGGTCAAGCAACGTACAGTGTGCTAAACTAATAAAATGAAGGTCTCCTCTTGCTGTTTGGTCTTGGGAGTTACTGTGCATTGCATGTAAATTCACTCTGGAAAGACCCCGGTAGATCACAGCAGGTAGATATGAATATTCTTCTGCTGAACCTGCAATCTGGACAGATGTGTGCAGATGCTTTGCAGAAACAATGCAACATTGATATTTGATGTGCAGGTATTTTAAACCAGGGTTTGTGTCTTTACATTCTGCATGCAAGCAAGGCCTGTCGAGTTGCCTTTTTTTAATACTTTCTTGATAACCGAATCGTTGAAGCTTATAGGGTGGAACATGAGCTGCTCTTTTCCTCGGGGAGTGGCTGCTGCGTCCCTAGCCCTCAGGGGACATATTCTCCTGAAATAATCCAAACCATCAACTGCAGATGGCCTTGCAACACAAGATCGTGACTCTCCCCCATTGCATTCACCAACAACCTTGAAAAACATGGAAGCAATACCGAACCACATCTCCACAAACTTGGTACATCTGGAAACCACACCTGGGAAAGTCAAAAGGGGTCACTAAAAGAACCTCCAACTTCTCTCTCCTTAATTCCACAAGAAATCTCAGAATAATTGAAAAGTAGGAAATGCATAATTGAGACCCTAATTCTAATTGTGCAGATAGGCATCCACCGTCCTGGCATCTGGATCCGGCCTTCAACTAAAGAGCATCAGAAGCTGAGCAGTCAATTTGCTTGTAAATGGAATCAAACCAAATGGACCCCCTTTTCTCCCTAAGGTATTGTAAATATCCCTGCCCAACCTCCAGTCACTCAAATCTCTCAGTTTCCTTGAACACCAGTCTGCTACTCAAACCAACAATGTGCTGTGCCTGAATCACAATAATCCAATCTAGGCAAAAATGCCAAAAATATCTTGGCAATTCTACCAAAGCCCTTGAACGTGAACCCCCTAACCTGTTGACATACCTGACTGACGACAGATTGCCCATTCTCAACAACACACAGCACCTCCCGCAATCTCTTGCAAAGCTCTTCAATGCAAAGGAACCTGCCAGCAACTCTAGATAATTGATATGCTATTCCTTCTCCTTCAATGACCATTTCCCCCATGTCCTCTCCAAACCCAATCAGGCACCCCAGCCTTGAAGGCTTGCATCCATTTCTATGACTATATCTGGAACATCTCCAAGTATCGCTCGTCTATTCCATGCCTCTAAAGTGGCCATCCACCAATCCAATTCCTTCTCTGCTTCCTGATTCAGTTTAAACTTCGATTAATATTTCAGTCCTGAAAAAGGTGATAAGCCCTCAACCTCTGTAACTCTGTAATGCAAGGGAGCTGGAAATGTTGCCTGTATCAACGCCGATAATACGCCCCAAAAACTTGCCAGCCAATGGAAGGAAATCCAATCGGATGTTCACTCTCCTTAACTCTATGCAAATATTTCTCACTTTCTCTATTGGTAACCTTAACACACAATCCAAGGTCTGTATCTGAAAAAATAAAAATACTGTTTTCTGACTCAGAACGTGAAGACATGATTTCACTCAGTAACAATACATTATGACCTGTCAGGAGTCATGTGACTGCTCCATATCTGCCTCCCTCATCTATGCAACTAAGTCTAGGGGTAAAGGGAACTGAGCGATTGATCAGTAAGTAAAGGGGGTCAGGAACCAAGAGAGCAGTGGCCGCTTTCAACCACAAATGTGGTGGTAAAGTGCTTGTGGCCTAAAAGTTCAGTTACGAGGTGTTCCACAAAGTGATCCATTATGCTGGTCACTGTCGACTCCGCAACACAGAGTATACGTATGTTATTTTGGTGTGATCTAGCCTCTAATTCGTCATTTTTTTATGGCAGGCGTTTTAACTGGACATTTTAGCTTGTCAAGTCTTTTTGTCATCTTTACTACACCATCTTCCAGCGTGGAGAAGTGTTCTTTGGCCCCATGTAGGTGAGTTTGATGTTTGTCTATCCTTTCCCCATTCCATCCATTCAGCCTGTGATTGTGTCGAAGCGTGCATCCATGGCTCGGAAGCCAGATTGTATCTCTGCCATTATAGTTTCAATGCTGGGACGTTGTTCAGAAGCCAGTGGCTCTGCCACGTCCTAAACCTCCTCTGCAGGGCCTTCTGAGCTATTCATGGCTTTAGTTTTCTCAAAAGGCAGCTTCCGCTGCTTTGGATTGAAGTATTCCATTCTGCATGGTGCGTAGCAGCGAGGATAGATGAGCAGCAGTGTGGCTGTAAAGGCAGTTGGCAGCCAAATAGGGTGCAAGCAGCTGGGGTAATATCGGATTTACTGGTGATGGGGTAGTGCAGGTGAACAAGCAGGCAGATGTAATATGTTAGTTTGGCTGTGGCAAATATAGGTGGAGGGTGCCCATAGTAGCAGGAACTTGCAATGGGATTCAGAGCCCCTGTCATCCACTTCGTAGCCAGCAGCCCTCTGGCCGTGGGCTGACAAGGCCAGCTGCTAATTATCAATAGGTACTCCAGAGGGGGCAGGCGGAAAAGTAACTCACCATGTTCACACCCAGAGGCCCCCGTCCAGACCTCTGGTAGTCAGCCGCCTTGTCCTCCTAGTCCCTGCAATAAAGCAGGCCCAGGCAAGGCTGCAGCCAATGCAGGCAGCCAGGTGGGCCTGGTGAGGGCAGGTGGTTCCAACATGCCCCAGGCAGCTAGGTGCCATGCCTGCAATTGCAATTGCCAGTGACCCCTGGCAATGGCCCAGATCAGCACCAGCGGGAGGTGGGTGCTCCATGGCTCAGTGTAGCCACCGAATATATGAGTGCGGCCCACTGGGCCTGCGGATGTAATGTCGGTCCCCACAGCCAAACAGAAGCCCAGCTTCCCCTCGATCAAGTTGTATGCACGAACCAGGGGGTGGGGGAGGCAATACAAGCAGGCGGCAAAATACTGATGTGCATGGTAGAACTCGGCAGTCCTACGCCGCAGGCTCACCCATGGTCCCTGTCACCTCAAGGCTTCCGAAGCATGGGCCAGCATGTACGCTTTGTGGGGACCATCCCTGTGTCTGCAGTGGATGCCAAAGGAGGTCTGCGTGGGGAGAACACAGTGATATTGTATATGATGTTACACCTTTTCAGCATTTCTCCTGATTGTTAGGGAGTAAGAGGCTGGAGCTTCAGCGCCGAGCAGCCTTCTAGGTCGCCGGCATGGCCACACCACCAATACCAGGGATTTTAAACTGGGTCAAAAGAGGAATGGGGGTGTACCGCCCTGGTATTGAGTCATACCCCTGCTACAAAAGGGGGCAGTACAGTCTTTCTGCCTCCAGGAGGCAGATTGCTGCAGCATCTGAGGGGTAGGAAGCCCACTAGGCAGCAGGGAAATCATCAACGTAAACAAAGGGATGGCCATACCACCACCCTAAAAGAGGGCACACAGTTTTTCTGCCCCTCCAGGTGGCAGATAGGAAGTTTGCCCCACTTGGGGGATTATCCCTAATTTGCCCTCGAGAGGGCAGAAAGCACGCTAAGCACAAGTAAAATGGCACATGTGCAATTAAAAAAGGGATTGGGTATGGCCAACCCTGGCATTAGGCCATGCCTCCATCCCAGAAGGGTCAATAGAATGCTCATGGCCTGTTACAGAACGGGCGGTCATCGACTTCAATTGTAGTACGACTGGGTTGAACATAGTCGAACCGACTAGAGCCTTAAGAACATGGAACATTCTTCAAATAAACGAGTTCTCGACTGTACGCAGTATCTTTTAATACAACCTTTGTTACTTTTGGCCATTCAACCGGGGATTTAGCCTTGAAGAATTCACTTTTTGACAAAACACATGTTGGCTGTTTGTCCTGGTTCTAATGTACATTTACGGTCTACAACCATCTAGGTCTTGTCTTCAATTTAGAATCAACAGTGAACTGATATCATTATTGTGACTTTTTTTTTTATAAAGTGATGCTTATTGACTACTTTGTAAGTGCTTAGTAACTATTGTTTATTTTGTTCCCCGGAGTGCTAGTCACCTAAAACCAGTAACAGATGTTCCCAGGAGTGGTGAGTGGCTGCTTACCTGGAGAACTGGAGGTAGAGTTTATAACTGTAGGCCCTTTCCAGGCCCTAATACGCCCAAACAGGCATCACTCTTTTCCTGCCACCCTTTACCTAGATACCTGGGCTGGATGCACCAAGGGTTCTGTTTAAGTAGGAGTGAAAAACTCATGTTCAGGTGACCTAGACCAATGGGAGCCCCAACCCTTCGGTCCAATACAAGCTTTAGCCCTCGTGACCAGTAAACCTGGTCCAATGGAAGCCATAGGAGTCAGACTGGCAGGGCTACTGCAAGGCCAAATCTAAAGTGCAGTACACATGTGGAACTGTGTTGCTAAGGATCTGTGCTGATCTTGAAAGAGGCAGGGAGAGAAATGCAAAACTCTTCCAAAATGCTCAGTTTTTTTACATCTCAAAATAAACTACAAATTCTGTGGAGTGAAAGCCGTAGGTGGCGCTGTGAAAATAGACCTCTTTTGAGGGGCACCTGTTTCCTCAAGATTGTGCACCTAAAGACAGCATGGCAGTCCTGTGCAGCATACAGCACTATAAAATGGCACCCGCAGTGCTTACGCTTTAGGCCTACTGGTGGCTGAGGCAGGATGGGAGGGAGTGGTCCCTGGAGGTCAGGAAGCCCAGTCCAGTGAGATCACAGACAGAAAAGTGGGAGGGAGGAATAAGGTAAGGACAGATCTAAAGTCTAATAAATGCAGCTTCCAGAGTTGTTGCTACGGAAACCCTGCTAGGCTTGGAAGGAACAGGGGAGAAAAGAGGGTGATAAATGCAAAACTCTTTCAAATGCTGAAAACGCTTGTTACACACAAAGCAATCAACTGAGCTTTTTTACTAGATGTTAGGAGATAAAACCAAAGTGAAGGAGACAGACAATGTACAGAACATTTTGGAGGGGTGAGAGAGAAAAGAGGAAGTTACAGCAGTGCAGAAATGAGTCACACCTGCATGGAGAGCTGTGTAAAGAGCATAAGAGTGGAAGGGAGTGAGCAGATACAGGAGAATAGGGATGAAGGGAAGTATGCAGAGTCCAAATGGTTGTATAGCTGCCCATGGACAGGAGCAGATACAAGGGCAGAAGGGAACTTATTTAGTTACGAAAATGGTGTGTAAAATTCGATCGTTTCAGTATTATTTCGAATTCTGTATTTTCACGGCAATATCTGAGAACCTCAAACAATCATGCAAAGTCCACTGCAATAAGGAGATATAGGTTATTTTGGTAGTCAGGGTGCGGAATGTACTATCCCAGTTCATTTTTGTAGTTGAACCAGGAAATAAAGTTGCTGTACTATATTTTATTGCATTTGACACCTATAGGTGTTCATGTTTAGAATAAATTACCAAGCACTGAATATGCAAAGGTGGGACAGAAAGAGTATAACTTACTTTAAACAGGGCGCGTGAGTAGAAGGAACTTTTTTAGTATCCCATCTAGAATCTCCTTTCAAAACGTATTTTTACCAAGAGATGTGAACAGATTTCCATTTGACTGTTCCACAGACGAGAGTAAGATATATGTTGCCAAGTTTCCAAATGTTGCTGCTTTGGCTTTACCTAGGCAAGTCTAATGAGGGAAACTAGCGTCCCCAGAGACGATGCTCTTTAAAATCCACTAGTGTCAAAAACTCTCTCGTCTCTGGATAATTGGGATGTTACCAACATTATTATAGAACTCTTTTAACTGTAGATGTATCGAAACGCAATCAGCTGGGAGAGAAGGGTTAGAAATTAAAATTAGAATGCAAACCGGTTGACATTGAGATACGAATTTCCAAAGCAGGAAAGCAATACACGTCACAAAAAGTAGATTATATATAATTGAGACACACCTGTGGCTAGCCAGAAACAGTATACATTTACCATCTCTTGTAGTGGTGAGAAATAAAATCAGGTACCCTGCGTGAGTATTTCAAATGTCAGGTTATATGGAGCCATTGATTAACCCAGATTATAAAGAAATGTTTTTGACTGTTTTTTAAAGCTTGGAAATGGATTTAAGCGAGACTAGTAGATCGTCCCAACATTTCAGGGCAAGGAATGTGAACGCGCGTCCTCCCTTTATTGACCGGCGTATCTTGGGCACTTCCAGCAGATGAAGATTCGCGGAACTAATATGTTGGCTTGCATGGGGCAAAAACAAAATCCCATCATGGTACCTAGAACATGAAGTGCTAGTTGGGGGCTTAACTTGGGGTGGGGGTTTCTAGTCAAATCTTTTATTTTCTTCATACAGTTAGGCTGTGATAGTAAAAGACGTTATCGGAATGCTTGGTCTGCCCTATGCAATACCTACATTAAAACTGTCTGCATATACCAGAATAGGGGAGCAAACATATTCTTAGATAAACACACACACATTTACTGGATGTCCCAACCATCTTCAGAGCTGTGGAAGAAAGACAACTACACCACAACCCTGTTACGGATTGCATAGAGCATGATGGGCATTTACATCATCAACAGCAGCAAGCCACAGCCCACTTCAGCTGTCCGATCTCGAAACACCTTATCAGAAAGTAGAACTCTGCCCACAAGTGGCTACCACACCTCCTTGGACATAGAGCAGGCTTCCACGCAACGTTATGTTCCTGTAGCCAAGCCAAGTACTATTTCAGTGCCACATTCATACCTCGTTCGTGCAGTAGAATGTTGATCCCTAGCCTGGAAGTCATAGATCGAGAACTAGCACAGTCAAGGGGAGAAGGGCGCCTGATGACAGGGCACATGCAACATTTTCTGTGGCACGGGCTTGTTTTGCCATTCACAGATTCAGTTTCCACTGGTTCCAGCCGGAAGGCAAAAAAGAAACAAAACAGGAGGGAAGAAGATAGAAGTAGCAACAAGCTGGAATTAGCGTGAACATGCACCCCTCATCTGTGATTTGCCCCGTCTTTCACTTGGCCACTGAGGAGCAGCTTACACTCTTTGGAATGACGCCCCCAGGCACACCCTGATGGTACCCTTCAACAAAAAAAGCATGTTGAGCTACATGTTACAGAAAATTACTGAAGTAATTGTTAGAGGCGAGTTCATGAGAACCTTAAAGTAATTTAAGGTCCTCATGAACTCGTCTCCTTAACAATTACTTTGGTAATATTCTGCACCCTGTAGCTCAAAATGCTAAGCTGCAAGCCATCCATGACTGGTTTCCCAATGCTTAAAGTGCAGCAAAGCACTCTAAAGGCAGTGAAGAATTAATCGGCAATTGTATTGCAGGATCTTTTATTATAATTGTATACCCCCCAGTCAAAAGAAGCATAGGAACCACTGGCCTAGCTCATCCTGGCATGCATCACTTATGTCCTTATCATCAACAGTGGAATATTAACGTGTATCGACCAAGTGGACAGCTTAATTCAGCAGAACAAAGAAATCTGCCCACCTCGATTATGAAAATATAGGTTATGAAAGTCATGGACTTGACACAGAAAGGGCTAGCGGTTGGGCGACCCCCCATGTCCTTCAAGCCCAGACATGTTTCCTGGACTTTAAAAATGATCTTGGGCCTTCCAGTATGCCATGCATACTCTGCTAGAACTCACAACCCTGCCATTCTGTCTCCTACCACTAACACTCTGGTGCTGGCTCTGTGTTTGACATGCAATCTTGCTGTATTCTAGCTAGGAGAGTCTGCTTTCTGTATCAGTACCAGAGGCGAGTGCTGTGCGTTTTAAAGGCTTACTCACCACCGATCAAGCAATACAATTAATAGTTCTAAAATAGAAATGACCAGCAGACTCTCCTGACCTGCCTCCCACCACGAGGATGTTTTCTAACCTGCCAGCTGAACATTTGACCCCCTTTCGTGGAATATGGACTCGACCTGCAAGTGTGAAAACCTGCTTGTTCCACGACCAACATGACCCATTGAGAGAAAACAAGGGAGCGGATTGTTTCCAGAAGATCAGCAAGTGGTGTTTCGACCTCTGCCTCAAGAAGCACGTTACTGATCAATGTTAATGTTAATGTTATGGGTGTCTTATATAGCGCTCGGCTACTCCGAGGAGTGTCCCTGCGCTTTCTGACCCACAGCAAAACTACAAAAGGAAGCAAGAGAGAAGGCAAAAGGAAAAAAAGACTGATCACTGTCCATAGAGCCACGTTTTCAGACCTTTCCTAAAGGCCAGCAGGTTCGAGGTACAGCGGAGCGACAGGGGGAGAGTGTTCCATTGCTGAGGAGCCAGATGTTTGAAAGAGCGTCCCCCTACCCTTGCTTTCCTAACAGCAGGGACAATAGCCAAACCAAGAGATTCCGATCTAAGGGATCTTGTGGGTTTGTAGAAAGCAAGGCGTTTCTGGATATATTCAGCTCCCACCGCGTGGAGTGCCTTATGCGCCAGCGTAAGTGCTTTAAAAACAATCCGCTTCCTAACAGGGAGCCAGTGTAGGGAAAGTAGCAGGTCCGAGGCTCTCGCACAGCGAGGCAGGCCAAAAATCGGCCGTGCCGCCGAGTTTTGGACCACCTGGAGCTTTTGTAGTAGATAGTCCGGAAGACGCAAGTATAAAACATTTGAGTAATCCAGCCTGGAGCAGATAGGAGCCTGGACCGTCGTCTTCCTATGCACCAGAGGGAGCAAGGGAAGAAACTTGCGCAACATTTTAAGGAGACCATAGCAGGTGCCCGTCAGGCCCAGAATCTGGGACTTAAGAGATAGGCTGTTGTCAATTTTGACCCCAAGATTCTTAGCCACCAGAGAAGAGGACGAGGGAGGGAACATGTTTACAGGCCACCAATCCTGCCAACTGGGGTCAGCCTGACACCCGAAGAAAAGCACCTCTGATTTATCAGGGTTGCACTTGAGGCTGTTCTGCTGAAACCAGTCGAAAACAGCCCCAAGGCACCCGCGGATGCTCTTTCCGTTGAACTCCACCCCCTTTCGACAAGTGAAAAGGAGCTGGGTGTCATCGGCGTATGACATGATCTGAGCCCCAAAGGACTCTGCCAGCACCGCCAGAGGGGTCATGAAGATATTAAACAGAGTCGGGCTGAGGACCGACCCCTGTGGGACTCCGACCTCCAAAGGCGGCACTTCGGCAGAGTAAGGGGGGGCCCAGACCATCTGCCGGCGACCAGCTAAATAGGATCTAAACCAGCTCAACACCGTCCCTCTCAGACCGATCTCAGGAAGTCTGCTGAGGAGAGCCTCATGAGGGACGGTGTCGAAAGCCGCCGACAGATCAAACATTACCAGCATGGCTCTTCCACCTGAATCCAATACTTCCTTAATGGCTTCATTAACCTCCAGAAGTGCCGTCTCGGTGCTTAGATTGGATCGAAAGCCCGACTGGGTGGAGTGCAGCAAGCCATGAGTTTCGAGAAAAGTTGAGAGCACAGAGTGAACATGCTTTTCCACTATCTTTGCAAGAGCAGGCAGAAGGGAAATTGGCCTATAATTGGCATGACTCTCAGGGTCAAGACCGGGCTTTTTAAGGAGTGGAACAACCATGGCTTGTTTCCAGATCACAGGGACAACACCACTCGTCAGTGACAAATTAAGAATCGGATTAATGAGTGGGTTCAAAACCTCCGCAGCCCTGGCCAAAAAAGTAGCAGGGCAGGGGTCCAATGGAGAACCTGACTTAAGTTTAGAAAGGAGGTCCTGAGAGATAGAGTCAGAGATAGCTGGAAACTCCGATAGAGAAGGACCAGTTTCAGCTGTCAAAATCAGCTGGTCCCTCTGGATGGTGACAGCACAAGGGCTCAGGGAGGAGAAGGAATCTTGAATCCGCTTAATTTTAGTTGTGAAAAAGTTCGCTAATGAAACCACCCATGGTTCAGAAAACTCATGATGCGATGCACTAGCCTTAGGGGTTACAAACTTACACCCAAGATATTGAATAACTGACAACCTGGGTTACCCACAGAGGATGAGACGAAACACAATTGTGGTATTTGTTGTAGTTCTTTTAGAATTATAAATCATAAATCCTGGAGTGAATGTCCTAGCACCTAAGGGCCTGATCTAGATGTTGACGGACGAGTTACTCCATCATAAGCGTGACGGATATCCCGTCCGAAGGAATATAAATCCCATTATAGCCTAAGGGATTTATATTTTGGTGGCCGGAATATCCGTCACCGTTGTGATAGAGCAACCCGTCCGCCAACATCTAAATCAGTCCCGAAGTCTTCGAGCCTAAGATCTGAACACTTTTTAAAAAGGATTAGATGCAAAAGCATTCTCCGCTTATCTGAGAGCATCTTTAAGGTAAACTCCTCAGTATGTGGCCATACTCTGAACAGTTCCTGTACCTTATTGTAAATCATCTGTCGGTGACTCCTACAACTAGTCTGTGGGCCACTGAGATTGCGTATGTGAAATAATTTACTGACTATAAGCGTTTCCTTCTTCCACCAACTGTGAGATACAGCTGAGAGTGGGAGGTGCTTTGGCTGCTTTGTCTTTCATGTGCAAACAACACCATGTAGTCAAAGCTGAACTATAACTCTTTTTCATGACGTGAAGAATACCCATTAGAAAATCTGAATTAATCCATATTTATCCCATATTCTCTCCCCCTCTCCTTGTGCTCCATCTCCCTCTCTCTTACTCTCCCTACTCCTATTTCTCAGTCTCTGCCCAGGACTGCTACTCCCCTTTGGTAACCAGTGAAAGTTGTGATGCTTGACCAGTGCTCTCAATTGCCCCAAGAGACAGACTACTTGTGTGTGGTGGAATACTTGAAGGTGTGGCAGAGGCAGGCTACAGGCGCCTTTGCCCATGACCCAAGTCTGGTAGCCCCCACTCAGCCTGATTACTTTCTCGATATTTGTGCACATCTATCCAGAGTGAGACGAAGGTAGTGTATTCCTGCTGAAGGGGGGGCCATTTCAGAAGTGTTTACTGCTGAACACACCAGTGCTGTTCACCTTGTGGATTGCGTTTTACTCCGATAGCCACAGTTATCCGCCTAGCAGAAAAGTCAGATGCATATTTCTGTGGGCGTCCATGGTATCCTTGCCAGAAAGGGCTGTGAGGTATATATAGCTATAAAACCAAGAGAGGTGGGCAAAGATGTCAAATACATGTTCATTGTCACACCCTGGGAGATTTGTTTCTTCATACCTTCCTTGCACTGCACTCAGCACTATTAAAATATTTCTGTATGTTGTTATTAGGCCTGGGCGGTAAATTCCGTTCCGCTCGTGAAATTTCGCGTTCCGTGGAAAACGCGGAATTGCCAAAAATTCCGCTGCTTCGCAGAATTTTTAGCTTGCTCGTGCTTTCAAAATGCGTGCCCGCGAGATATTTCCCCCCGAGCAAGCAGGCAGCGTTCGCGAACAGGAAATAAGCATCCCGAACGGGCGAAACAAGCAATTCCGTGTGTTCGCGAAACTCTGCACGTGCTCGTGGGATTTTTTACTGTTTCGCGTAGCTTTGCGTAGCACGACTACGCAAATTCCGCCCACCCCTAGTGTTATACCAATATAGGATCTTACAATATACATGGCACTCAGTCATCCATTATACTGAACAAGTTATAGCCAATCACAAACATTAAAAATAATCTAATCCACACGTTTAGAGATTTTAAAAATAAATGTTTTAATCCAGTGTTACTAGTAGCTCACTTAGGTGCATTCTATTGCATGCAGTTTAGCTTATTTGTGCCTCTAAAGAAGGAACCAATTTTATAGAAATCAGTCTCTGCCATCAGCACCATTAAAAGATGTTATTCTGCAGCCCCCTAGAAGTTAATATCTGAAACCTGGACTGCGTTAGTATAATGATATCACATGTTGTCCATTTTAGCTTTTGGCCTTTTCCAGGTCTTGTTTCATGATTAACTATTTTACTTCTGTCTACAGCAAAGAGAAGTTTAAAACATAGCTCGTGCGGTGAGTTCTGAGATAGAATCAAATACTTGTCATTATGCTTTCACTAGCATATTATCTGTTTTAGTTTCTGTGTAAATTTTGCTAAATTATTTCTCTGAATGCATCGCCCTGTAGGCTAACAGCTGAAACATGTAATGTTCTCAATTTACAGAGTAATGTCATCTTGCTGCTTGATACGAACAGCGGTGCTCTGCGTCGCATCTTTCTCTCAGATGATGGTCAGGAAACTCCAAAGAAATCTTCTTGGTGGGGCAGCAAAGAAGCAAAGGTAAGCTGCACTCCGGCATGCATGGTGATCAACACTGCATCAATGGTTATTGACCCTGCATTGTCGGTAAGCAACAGTGGCCAACAACCTCTCTCTCGTTCATCTCTTTCATGTGGTGGACAAAGTGTGATAATGGGCATATTTATGGAACAGTGGTGCAATAATATAGCTCGATATGGCCCACTGAGGGCTCTACCGGTTGTTAAATGTCTTGATCCATAGTTATAAGCCAGCGCCACAGGTGAGGGCCTATAACGAGGGAGAGGGCCTTTAACTACCAGTATAGCCTGGAGACTGGGTAAACAAAACTGTTGTCGAATAGTTGAACTTTCAGTTTTCATGGGATCTAAACCGAGGCTTGGATCCCCAGCCGAATCTCCACATTTTTTTTGCAACTATTGGAGATCCTTCCTCTGCTTTATTGGTTCGCAATTCACATTTGAATATCAGGATGTTTTTTTCCCTATAATAATTCTCCTTTGCAGTATCTACTCTGTAGAATATTTCCACTGAAAGTTATCCTTAAAAGTGTGACCAATGTTGTCTAATCCTCTGCGAATCGACAACCCAAGCTATGGGCTTCTAGCCTAATTGCTCTTCTTAGAAAAAACGAACTCCTGCTACATCCACTTTCATAAGGGTATTCAGAAATGTCTCCATTTAGGTCATAATGTTGCTACAACACTCCTGGGATGGTTTACCCAATACCCTAAAATGTGTGGCCTGTTTGGCATTCACCAGAGACTTTTCACATTTATTTTTTTAAACTGTTTTTATTGAAACAATAAGCAAGTGACATTACACATCACGACATAAATCAGACAATTTCCACCATAGTACAATCACAGTAAGCATTTACATCTGTCTTTGGCAATTGTGTGCATAGCGTATCACCCCTTTAATATACCCTCCCTGTAATCCCACTACATCTTCATCCTTCCTCCTCCTCCTCGTCTGAACTATCCCCCTCTGACTCTGGCAGTGGGTCACAAATGTCTCCCCGGTAGGTGTTCCACATAGTCCAAATTTTATTCCACTTCCGTGGGGTGCCCTTGTTAGCATATACTGTTCGTTCAGTGATCATCGTCAAGTCCATGTTTCTGCACCATGATGACAATGTTGGGGGTTCTTCGGCCCCCCATTTCTGTGCAACATCCCGTTTAGCAATCATGAATCCCAGCGTGACCCAATTCTGCAGGTGACGGGACAGATCGTTGGGTTCCCATACATTTAATAAACACTTTCTCGGGTCCGGTAAGAGTGACACTTTTGTAGTTTGAGATATGGTGCACAGTACTTGTCGCCAATAGCCTGCCAAAACTGGACAGTCCCATAAAATGTGTTAAAAGGTTCCCTCCTCCCCACATCCCCTAAGGCAGAATGGGTGTGCTGCTCTCTGTATTTTGTGTAAGGTGGTTCTCGTGTAATATATGCGGTGAAGGACTTTAAGTTGCACTAGCCTGAGTCTACTTGAGATTCCCACCTCCTTAGGCGACGCTATCGCTTACTGCCATTCCTGATCATCGAATTCACCCACATCTGTCGCCCTTTTGGCTCGAAGTGCGGCAGTGGGGTCTGGTAAGTTATTTAGTAATTTCCGATACGTGAATGAGGTGGCCCTTTCCTCCATGAACTCCGTGAGTAGCCGGTCTTCCAACGGGGAGACCTCCGTCAGCTCCGTTTCTGGCGGTATCACTTTTAATGTGGCGTGACGTATTTGCATGTATCTAAATTTCTCATTTGCACCTAGTTGGTACTGTTGTTGAAGTTGCTCAAAGGGCACCACCGTTCCCTTGTCCCACAAGTCACCTACCGTTGAGAGTCCTATACTATCCCAGTGCATAAAACCCTTACTACTTGGTAGGTGCTCTAATCTTTTGGTGTCCCATAGTGGGGTCATTTTGGTTATCACCCCTTTCCAACCCAAGTTTGCTTGTGCTGTGTACCAAATTTGGGCCGTGTGTTTAGTAGGGCCAGTCAACTGTGAGATCGAAGCTTTGTTATACAGTACTGCCGGCATATTATTTGCTCCCAGTTGTTCCCTATCTGCCCTATACGCTGGGTCAGTCTGGGGTATGTGGATCCAGTGATTTATTATTTTAAGTTGTGCTGCCCAGTTGTGCAATCGGAGGTCGGGAAGTGCGATTCCCCCATCGTACCAGCTTTTATAGAGTTTCACTTGAGCAATACGGGCTGGCCGTGCGCCCCATAGAAGGCGTGTCACTTGTGCTGCCACCTGTTGAAAATAACCGAGCGGGACTATATCTGGTGTGTTTTCTAGGCTGTAGAGTAATCTGGGGAGTGCCTTCATTTTATAGAATGCTGCCCTCCCAAGCAGTGTAAGGGGCAGTGACGTCCAGTGCGCTATGTCTCGTTTCAGTCTGTCTAATGGAGGTGCCAGGTTTTTAACAAAAAAGTCTGCTTGAGTTCTGGTAATGTGCATTCCTAAATACTTAAAGGAGTCTTCTGCTATCAACAGCGGGCAGTCCGCCCGGAGCGTTGGGGGAGGCCCTTGTAAGATGAAAATGACTGATTTAGTCCAATTAGTCGTGTATCCCGAGAGTCGCCCATGGGAATTGCAAAGATTAAGAAGTTCCGGTATGCCGCTCTCCGGCTCTTTGAGATACACCAACATGTGGTCGTCGTAGTGCTACAGTTGGTCCTCCCATCCCTCTCTCCAATCGATGCCCTTAAGTAACGGGGTGGTTCTAATCAGCGTTGCTAGAGGTTCCAGTACTAATGCAAAGAGTAGCGGGGACAGGGGGCACCCCTGTCCTGTACCCCGTGATAGCGGTATTTCCTACGATAAGTGGCCATTAGCCGTTACACAGGCCACTGGTGCGGTATATAGAAGCCGCACCCAAGCACAGAATTTGGGGCCAAAACCCACCTGCTTCAGCACTCCGAATAAATATTTCCATTCGACCATGTCGAATGCCATTTTCGCATCCAATAATAAAAGTGCTGCTGGGCCCGTCAGGAATCGGGCCCTTGCCAGTGCCCCATGCACGCGCCTCAGATTTCACTCTTTTTCAAGCACTTTTGCCACATAAGTCGGAAATGTCATCATGGTGTTCTTGACTGGATGAAATTTCCGTAGCGCTTTTTTCCCTTTTCTTGAAACCGTTCTCTATGGTAGCAAGTTTTGTTTCTAACATAGACGTGTTTCAATTTAAGAGTCCTCAAAAGAGAGCAGCCTACTCTCTGTTTTACCTGCCTTCTAAGGTTGGGCCTCCAGAAAAGCCATGGGGGCCCTCTCTCCTTTAGACATGCCAGTCATACTGCCCTCTTTGGAGGTATCACTGCCTTTCTAGTCCGAATATGACCTGCCCCTGGGCTGTGAAAAATCTTTAACGGAAAACTGCTCTGGTTTCTTCTTTGGACATGGCTGTAAACAACTCCCCATCTCTTCTGTCTGTCCCAGGGCCTCTTCATAAAATTATGTTTCTCCAACAAGCAGCCGCCCTCAAAGTCAGCAGCACCTCAAGGAACTAGCCTCCCCGATAAGTGGGCTGTCATGCAGTCTTAGATATGGAGGAAACCCCTATCCATTCTTTCACTGCACCCCGTTCATCCCTCAATCACCCTTTCACCCAAGATTGATATTGAGAAGTGCCTGAAGATCATATTTCGCATTCCAGCCGGGATTGTATAGGTATCAGTTTTACGGTAGAGCATTCCTGAGATCTGCAATGTGAAAAATCTTTTCAGGCATACATATTTGAGCTCATATGATAGAGTTTAGCAGCTAAGCTATGTTGAATCATCTCAGCTGGGAGGTATGTCTGGAACATGTAGGAAAATACTATCCAATATAGTAACATGTTTTATTTTTAGTGTCGTTTTATGAGATGTGAGGAATCTGCAAGGAAATAACATCCATTAAACTAAGTTATTTAGCTGCAGAAAACAGTATGTCTCATGGATAAGTGTATACATTTGCAGATATTTCCACATGAAAGGACTTTCCAATGGCGAGTACGGTGCCATGCAGAAATACTTAATATATGTGAGATAGTGAGGGGTGGATGCACATCACATTACGAGTCTTGTTACTTATGTAGGATGCAGGCAAGATGTAGGCACTTTTCTTTCTTCCTTGCACCAAAGCTATGCAAAAGTGTCAGTAACCCCAGTGTTATTCAGAGAATACTCCAAGATGAGGAGATTCTGGAGAGGACAGAGGTAGCCCTGTGAAACAATTCTACCTTCTTCATATCTCTACATTATGGAAATACCAAACATTTTGGTAAAAGCAATGTGTTAAGCTAAGGACATGCTGAGTTTCAAAAATATTGTAACGTGTTACTGTATGACACCATTTCACTGTGAATCTGGTTTGTTGTTTTTGATTGACAAATGTGTCTTGACAGTAAAGATGGGAGTTATACATCTATCCGGAAACGTGTAGTTGTAAAGTGCAGTTTCGTGAAGGGGGAGCTCGGGTTCACAATTTGTACAGCGGCCATATCTGCCTAAAACTCACACTTAACTCCAGGTACCAGCATTTATTGGACATTTGTACTATGTCTTCCACTTCTCCATGCTAGCAATTTCTTTTGACTAATTCCACCATAATTTGGAAAAGGACACTTCTTTGTACTAACGGAGAGGTCTTTTTCCATACTTTTTGAGTAATATAATGTAGATGTGGGTAACACGTCTGCTCTGATGATCAACGGAGTATTCGAAGCCTCTGCGTGATTGAAACAAACATCCCTCTTTGAAGTGCAGTATTTAATCCCCAACGGACCTAGAGTTGTGGTAATTATGTGGTGATTACTGGTTGAACCTCTTAATAATTCCTAGAGTTACATGTTTTGTAAATTAACTTTTCCTATGCCCTGTAACATAGTATGGTTGCAAAAAAATAATAATAATAAGTAACATGGAAAATACACTTCATGCCACATGTTCAGAAGACATTTTCCGTAGTAGACTGGTTGATAGACATGCGTTGTAATAGCATGGATTTGGGTCTCCTGGTAAGCAATGAAAGTGTTGAAACTCTATTGCACATACAGGCAGTGCAGACTTCTTTTGAATCCGTTTAGTGTAACAGCGTATCTCATCCTTACACAAAAGACAACGGTAAGTCAAAGGACGTCACCAGCTGCTCCATACTACGAGAGCCATGGGAAATCACAGATTTTGCCTTTGTACCAAAAGGCCCAATGGTGAAGTGGCTATAGTCACTTTCTGCAAAACAGTTTGAAATACATAGAACAATGACACAACCTAGCTCCTGCTTAAAGTCCTACAGGAAAGCCAAACATGTTGGGTTTGCAAATGCTTGTTCATGTAAGAGTTGATTGTAAAGTCTCTAAGGATTTGCTGTTTTGTCAGATGGAGTAACAGATGGCTGTTATTGTAAGTCATATGCATTTATTGAGTGCCTCACTGTAGCAACCAAAGTCTTAGTGAATGGGAACTTTGTTTCAATATTTGGGTTTGAGGTCAAAAGTGAGTCTTGGGTTATTTTCTTAAGGCTATCATGTTGAGTTTGTTGCAGGCGATTGGTGCCAAGTTCCACAAAGATCAACTCTTGCAAAGGATTTAGTATAGGAATATGATTTAAAGAAATTCTCGCTGTCTGGGTTGATTTAAATGCTTCTGAGGTTAATTCTGCCCTCTGCAGATGGCTTTCTGTTTCCTGATTAGATGTGTAACAGTGTTTCATGATTAGGCTGGGCAATGGGGCCCATGTCCCTAGGAAGGCATACTTGGGCTGGGTGATGATGCCAAAGAGCTTTTGAATGCTGTGATGTGGAGTCTTGTCTTTCTTGGATTGATCGTCCCGCGGGCATCGTTTTGAGTTGTTTTCAGTGGAACAGTTCATTACTTCAGTGTATTTACAGATAACTCACTGCTGGAGTCTATTTGTGCTTTCATTGTTCACGAAGGCTGATTTTTGTCAGGTGGTTTTCTAGTAGGAATTGCGGGATTCATGATAGTAAGTTGCTGTACACATAGCACTGTGTTAAAACATGGTTTGTTTGTGATTACACATTGAAAGAAAAAGACAACACAGGCTGAGAAAACCCGCAAGCATATCTTCCAGACCATATCTCCCCCAAGATGTTCCATCCTGGTTCCATGTGTTAATGGACACAGGAAAAAGACTTCAATGTTTCACTTATTTGAAAGCACTGATGGTATTATGTTTATTAGTATTAAAATGTTCTTGACGTGAAGCATAGTGAGCTTTCCACTAAGCGACTATGTCTGACAATATACAGTCTTTAAAATAATTTGCATTTATTTTCAATATTTATATTTTTTGTAGGATATTCACAAAATGTGCCGGGAATTCTCACACAAAAATTGGCTGGTGTTTTATAAAGAAAATGGGTGAGCTCAAGAGATTTATGCTTTTCTTATTTGTGGCAATTTGTGACATTTTGGCAGGGTCTATTAGTGTGTGTGTACATGTTCATTGGTATGTCTTTTCTAAAAACATACATGTATAGGATAAACCAGTATCTCACATAGGGATGATGTATGAAGACAGACTAACACAGTAAGTGACTTGCAGCAGATCATGGTGCAAATAATATATGATGGTGCTCCACTCTCATGTGTGGCAGGCTCTGTTGTGTTTCACAGCGCTATACCTTTCTCCTTCTATCCCTTCACTATTCCTTTTACAATACAAATAACAGACTAACATGTCCACCGCTCAAATGAAATTAATTTCACATTTCCCTCCACTAATTCACCACTAATCCTTAATAGGTTCCAGAGTAGCCTGCTACTTGCCGAAAAGTGCTACAACATCTCATCAGGGAAGCAAGCGCTATATAAATGCAAACCCTTCCCTTCTCCATCCCTCCGCTATCCTTTTCAATCCAAATAACAGACTAACATTTCCACCACTCAAATTAATTTAATATTTTCCTGGACTAATTCACCACTCATCCTTTTCTGGCTCTGGAGTAATGCGCTACTCGCTAAAAAGCACTTCAACACCTTATCAGGGAGAGCAAACGCAATGTAAATGTAAACCATATCCTTTTCTATCCCTCCACTATACTTTTCAATCCAAACAACAGACTAACATATCCACAGCTCAAATTAATCTCATATTTCACTATACTAATTAACTAACAATCCGTTGTTGGTTCAGGAGTAGCATGCTACTCGCCGAAAAAGTAATTCAACACCTCGTCAGGGGTAGTAAGCACTATATCAATGTAATCACAATACCTTGCAATATAGAAAAGCTGGTGCTTTGAAATTTTCAGGCACTAAGAAGCCTGGATGCCCATTTGGTATTTGTGTTTGTTTTTCTTTTAAATTTCAAATCCCATGTGACCATCAAGGATTTAATAGCAAAAGATATTGCCTGCTCTTGACACAGAAGTAATTTTCAAGATTATGCAGTCTTGCACAAAATTCCTTAGTCTCTCAATTAGAGGTGAAACTGGTGGGAAAGAATATTTCTGCTGGAATTATGTCCTTTTTTAGCCCAATTTATTCTTTCCTATGTGTGAATGGGAAGTAAACCGGCTTCGTTTTGTTTTGTTGTTTCTCTGACGTAATGTGGTCTTCCCACATTTTCAAAATTACTCTATTTTAGCAGAATGAGAAAATGGGCTGTTAGTCTTAGTCACATACTAGTCAATATTTTTTTGCTCTCTGTTCCACAAAAAACATGTACTAACCGTATCAGTCTGGAACACACCCCAAAAAGGACAGGGCACCCTTAACTGACAGGTCACGTCCCATCTATAGGAAAATCAAGACACCACAAACATGTTTCATAATTTTGGGGTTTTTTTTCAATGAAGTTACTATGCAACATATTTTCTGTTGAATTAAAAACGTATGTTCTTCTCTGGAAAAAATTTGCGGTTGTTTTCTAAAGTTTTGAATTCTTGCTTGAATGTTGTGTAGCTTTATTTCACTCTGTGTACACCAGAAATGCCTTGTCAGCAGCTGAGTCTATTTCTCTACTGTTTCATGCAGCGTCAATGATTGTTCCATATTAAAAAAGCTAAAAAGGTATGTCTAGGTACGCGCACTCAAAGCTTATAATTTAGTTTTTTCCCTCATCTCTACCTTTTTGCAGAAACCAGCTCAACGTGCTCGACGTTTTAGAAGGCTGTGCTCACAGCATATCCTTGCCTATCAACATCAAGTCTGTTTTCCTTGTAGCGGAAGACCGCTGGCTTCTTGTAGAAAGCAAGACAAATCAGTACGTTGAACATATTTGTTTAAAAATGTGTAAAGATTCCATTGCCATGGCTTTTCATGTTAATGCACATTTATGCAAACTGCTTATTGCTCTGCATACATTACCTCATAAACGTATGCCTGTCTTACTATATTTTCTTGAAGTTTCTCTCTAATTCTCTCCTCATTCATGAGATTTTCATCCCCACAAGCTCTCTCCTCAAACATATCTCTGTTGTTAGACTTTGTTTAAATACTTGTAATTATTTAGACGTTGCACTTTTTTCGTCTAAGTGATGTAACATTATGGGCCCGATGTAGGTAAATCTCATTTACCGACTCTAGAATACCGAATGTTACCGAATCGGTATTCTAGATTCAGTAAATGAGATGTAGGGTAAAAATCGATAATTTTTACCGAATCGGTATGATTCGGTAATTACTGAATCGGTATTTACCGATTCGGTAATTGCCATTGATTCCTATGGGCTTTGAGGCCCATAGGAATCAATGTCAATTACCGAATCGGTAAATACTGATTCGGTAAAATTACCGAATTTTCAAGGGGGACAGGATGTCACTTTGACACCCTGTAGCACCCCTGATTCTGGCTTGTGTGCCATGTGACACACAAACATTCCCTAAGGGCATGCCCTTAGGGCATGTATGTGTGTCACATGGCACAGGTGTACATGCCCAGATGTGCATGTACACTGGAATTCATTATTTACCACGAAATATTATTTTGTGGTAAATAACGAATTCTTGAGGGGCTGTGGCACTGTTTTCAGTGCCACCTACATCTAGATTTACAGAATCGGTTAATTTACTGATTCGGTATTTTACCGAATCGATAAATTTACAGATTCTGTAAAATTGAAGCCCCCTACATCTTAAACTCCAAATACCGGTCGGTAACGGCCGAAATCGGCCGTTACCGACCGGTATTTGGCCACCTACATCTAGCCCCTACATCCCAAATGCCCAATACCGGTCGGTAACGGCCAAAATTCGGTAATTTCGGCCGTTACCGACCGGTATTGGGCCACCTACATCTGGCCCTATATCTACTAGTTTTATTTTCAAAGCCACGTGATCTCGTTTGATTAGACATTATATTCATTACTCACTTTAGCAGTGTAAGAGAGCTATTTGAATAATTAATTTCTAAGTTTGCGTTTAATCGCTTCAATGTGCCAACAAGAACTTTGGGATAAGGTTCGACATGGCTATTTGAAGCAAAGCTGCCCTGTGCTTGTATGTTTCTGTGAATGTCTCCCTCTGTCAACTTGACACGCACACAAGTCCACTGAGGGTTCTCTCACATCCTGTCTATGAGCACCAAGGCTGGGCTCTGATATTGAGGGGCACTCAGAGAGGCTACTTCTTTGCAAGCCTGACTACCATCTCATCAACCCAAGCTCTGAGCACCAGTAGTGGTGATAAGATCAAGCCTTTTTTACCTGTGTATGTATGGACTATAGACCCACCAGCTCCTTCAAAGTAAAATGTGTGTGGCCCTCTTTACTGGGGTCCTATGTTTTGGGAGATGTGTGGAATTCGACTATTCAAATATTTTGTGGATATGGGTTCATGTGCGTTCTCTCGTGTGGTCTTGAATAGGTGAATGTTGTAGTCCACTGATTTCAATGTGCATGTGTACCTCAACTTGGTGGACGGCTTTGTGCAAGTTTGCTCTGAACCTGAACCTAGGCAATGGCTTGTATCTCTCTCTACAAAACCATTTGTCTCTGTTGGTGGGAAGAAGTTGCAGACCAACCCCTTGAACTAGCTGAGATGAAACCAACACTTTACCGTATCCATATATGTGAATAATTAAAAACTAACTTGCAATGTAAAAATTATTTCAATGTAATGTTACTGTCGGTGTAGTGATTTGTGATGTTGTGTCCCGATGTAGTGACTTCCAATGTTGTACATCATGAATTAATGACAGTCAACCGTTACTGCAAAGTGTGACCCTCGAAACAAAATCGAATGAGGAGAAGGGCAGCTATTAGAGAGAACTGGTTTTCTCCAAAATATATTCATTTTGTATGGTTTCTTAAAAGATAGGAAATCACTAATGTAAGCATGGGACGGTGTAGAACCATATTTCTCTCATTAGAAAAATTAAGAAAAATGTGGCGATGAACTCTGGTCTATGGCTCCTGTCGGTACAGCTTTTTCTGTCTCATGGCACCTCTGCACTTTCCAGCTATAATAGGAAAGTTCTGCCGGCAACCAGGTGTCATTTTACAAGACTTAGACTTCTTGTGGTGTTTGGAGACGCTTTCTAGTTCCAGAAATTAGCAGTACAATTGGACACCCAATTCCCAGCTCTGTCATATATCAGGCAGATAGGGACTCTTAGAGGCCTTTTTAAATCTGCACCTTGCCGCCCTCCGAGAGTGATCACGCAAGTGACGGAAGGGTTTTGTTTAAAGGTGTAAAACCCTGATCAACTCATACCAAAGACCTTGCAGTTCTCTTTAGTAATATTGTCAGCAAACTGGCTCAGTTCCTGTTTTAGAAATCTGTTTTGTGGAGCAATTATGCCGGAGTCCTTTTTACTACATAAAACCTCAATGCCAAAAGTCCTTAAGAGGGAGGGTGTCCCTCCTGCTTAAGCCAAACTCCTCCAATGGCCAGCTCTGTTCTCCCTCCCATAGATACAAGAATGCCTCTACCCCTTCAGGTCCCAGTTGCACCTTTCCCATTCTTTAAGGGGGTTCATCTGTCTGGGAATACCTGCTGTACAGAAGGAGACCAAGAAACCAATTATGAATCAGACGGAGTGGTACCCCTTGTTGGGATACCGCCCAGCTTCATTACCAGTGTTGTATGTTCCTGCAGTTACTGTTGTTGGAACACTGGATCCGGTTTTTTTTAGGTTTGTTTCTACATCCGGTATGACCACCTTGGACTTCAGGGCAGTTGGTGAGGCCACTGACTCAGACCTGGCCACACAAGAACCTTCCAAAGACACTTCCAACCCCAACCTGTTTCCCCTCCTTGTGACCGGCATTGCCCCATCTCCCATTTGCCTCCTGCTCACAGGATGAGCCGAAGATCTGAGATAACTATGAGGAAAAGGACCCAGTCAAATTCACCCATGCAAAGAAGGAATTATTGTCTGGAGTCGCTAATTCCAACCTCAGTAACTCCATCCTTATATCGCTGTGCAACTCGTAATCAGACCCCCAGTGTTGTACTTTCCTTTGATAGGGATATGTGACCTGGTTGGAGAGTGGGTGTCAAGTTTCTCTCCATTCCTACAGACCAGTTCTCCAGCATACCCCTGAAGTCAGACTTTTGGCGCTGTAGCCCCAGAAAAAGGAGGGGTGAAATAAGACATTTAGCTGAGCCACAAGGCATTCAGCCAGAGAAAATTTGCATTTTGGTAACACTTCTGCTAAACTTCAGGCAATCAACAGGACAACATAGAAAACGTAGAAAAGATTAGGTTAAATCATCAGAGTCTAATATTTCAACCCTTTGATTTTTCACACTTACTTACCTACCTTCCGCCATTATCAAATCTGTTCAAAACATTGAAAAACGTTTGTGAAGGGGTGTGAGGGTTTAGAGTATAGGGAAAAGATCGATTTTCTATTGTGCTTTTGTGAACATATATTAATCAAAAAATGTGTAACATTAATTGTCAATGCAGAAAATGTTTATTCTGTTTTGATAGCCTTCTTTTCTTTACCACTTTCAGAAAATTCCTCTTAACAAAGCCATTAAATATGAGCGCGGAGAATGCGGGAGTGTGCCAGCTGCATGCAGTCAGCGAAGAACCCAACAGCACTGGATTTGGGGTAACATCAGGTACAGCCCATCTCCTTTACCTGTCCTGTATCCTCAAACCAGTGGATCCCTTCGACCTGTTGGTGATTACTGGAATGGTATAAGTTCCTGTGCAGAGATTTTATCAAATAAATATGTAGATATTTCTGTTTGTGTCAGGAACTAGAGTGATGCATAGTCAGTCCATTAAAGTACTGAATGCTTTTGTCCTACACATTCCTTTATTTTGACTAACCTTCCAGACCAGTTTTAAAGGTATCACAAATTGTGCGTGTTTCAGCATGCGTTTGTTACACAGAGAATTAAACGTAAATCTCATGGTTTAACTCAAAAGCGCAAACATACACTGGTAACCTTAAAGTTTGGACTCTCTTAGATTTTTAAAGAATTGTTTTTGACACTGGGCGACCAATTCCAACAGGGAGAAGGTCAGGAGGGCCGACCAGGAGTATTAGGACAGTTACCTGGTCATCAAAGCACTCTGAAGTCCAGTTCCAACTTTTATGCTTAGACCACCATAGACTTCAGTGGAGGGTCCTGATGCAAGAGATACAGGATGCTGAGGGTGTTGGGTCGTCAACGGGGAGCTTCCTGGGGTTGTTCCTTAGTCCACGGTTTAGGCAGGGTGGCTTTGGCCCCAGAAGTTGATGTCTCTTGGAGCTCATTTTGTCCCAGCAGAAGTCCAGTTTCGACTGGACTACTGGTCTCTGGTCATAGCAGATCCAGCATTTCTTCTTGGTGGAGGCTAGGGTTCATCTTGGGGGACCAATCTGTACTCTGACAACTCTCCCGGGTCCTCCAGACTCGGGTGCAACTTTTGAGTATCGAGGAGTGGTCTTCTTGGCTGCACGTTGGCAGTCAGTGGCAAGTCGATAATTGTGGCTACTGACTGGCCAGGACAGGCTACTTCAGCTATAATGGCCCTGGTGCTGGATCGAGGAATCAGCTGCTTACGATGACTTCTGGATATGTGTGGCCTCTACCTATCTAAAAGTGCACTATTCTGCCCACTCCCAAGATGTCTGAACCCCTGTCTTGGTGTGGGGAGCATGGTAGCCGGCATTTGAGATGTGGCTACTTGAAAAATACACTCCCACAGAAAAAATGGTTTGCCAACTGGTTTGCCCTCTCTGTTACTGCCGCCAGCCAGTCTACCTGAACAAAGGGTCAGCCCTTCCTGAGTGTGGTTGCCGTTTGCCTCTCAAAAGCGGCTTCCACTTTGAAGCTTGCCTTTTGGGCTTACACCCTATGTGGCTCCCTGCGTGGGGGAGGTAACATCTCTCCCACCAGCAGGCCTATTGTTCCTGTGGTTGGGAGCTGTTCACACTCCTCCCCAGGAGGGCAGAAGTCTTTCCGGTGGCCAGCATCTGTAAATGGCCACTGGAGAAACTGGGCAGCAGAGTGGCAACTTTCATAAAGTTGGCTTTCCTTAATAGTGACATTAAAGTCAACTTGGGCATTTAGTCAGGTTTAATGCCACGATTAAAGTGAAACATTGAGGTACACATTTTGGCGGTCCTATTCAGGAATGAGCACAGCTGAGGGATCTGCATGTTACCCTGTACTTGCCAGTGAAGCCTCCAGTTTTTCCACAGCAAAAATTGCAATTTGGGGCTTTTACTATTAGGACATGTGAAACTACATGTCCTATATAATACTATACAGCTTCCTACATTAGGAATCAATGGACTTCCTTAGGGGAGCCATATCATTAAGTGAAGTGTGGCATTGCAATGGATTTAAATGGCAAAGTCGATCTAGCAGTTTAAAACTCTCTTCCAGTCGGAAGTCACACTCGGTGGCACAATCAGTGCAGCAGACTGGGTGGACTTGTAAACTTACAGGCCCTGGACACCCTTGGTACCATAGACTTATAAGTGAGTTAATTTATGCCAATTCAACATACATGTTGTAAAGGATTAGAACCCTGGCACTGAGGTCTGGTTACCAGGCCTCAGTGCACTCTTGGAGTTGAAAAACCAGCAGCATCAGCCAAACCTTTGGAGGCGATCATGCAAAAAGAGGCATTTCCTTACATTTAGCAACCTTCTTTATTGGTCAGCCTCCATCTGTGCTCAACCCTGGAACAAACAGCCTCTCTGTCTAGCTGCCAACAGACAAGTCGCAAGACAAGATAGCTGCATGTTGACTGGTGCTTCACCTTTGGGCCTGTGCATACAGGGGGTGTTTTTTATGCTGACCGCACTCCTGTCTCAGCTCAATGGAGAACATGGACTCCAGTCAGGTGGCGCAAGACTGTGATCGCAATGACCCAGCTGCAGCTGGACAGTACAGTCATGGAGGGAGCATATAATTCCACTCTGCACTGCGACACGTGGACTACCCTCAGCCTTACTTTGGGGAAGTGGCCTCCAGCTGGACTGCACCAGAAAACCAGACAGACTAGTGATCCGACCAAGCCTTCTACCTACTAATTGTGGTGTAGCTGGTCTGTCAGCACCATTCGGGTATACAGTGCTGATTGGTGATTTTGTTTACTGCAGTGCCTGAGGTGCCGTAGGAGTGGTATTGGGAGCCAGGTAGCACATGGCTGTGATCGTATCGCTCTTGTGGCAACTCTGCAAGATTGATGTAGACACAAAGGGAGCACAAAATTTCCACTGCAAAGTAAATGGTATATGCTGCTTATAGACAAAGACCTGTGCAGTTAAACACTGTCTCTGAACTCTATAAGGTTAAAATGCTTGCTGAACCTAACCAATCGAGGAATTTTGTAACTACCTCGATAGTTACAAAAGCTTAACAAGGGGGCCCCTTGGAAAGTGTGCGCCCTTGGCTAGAGCCCTCTTTACCTATGCCTTAAAACGTCTCTGGCCATTAGTAAATATCTGCTATCCCTAAGACATATGCATGGTTTGTGTGTTTATATACATTTTGTATTTTTTAAGCAGAGAGTCTATTAGAGATCTTGCAATAGCAGCAGAAACATGTTGACCTGTTAAGAACTGGGTTCATTATCCACCTTGAGTTCCCCCACACTTTTTTAATGTACCAACCCAGGCGTGTCCTAATGAAAGTTTTATGCTCTGAGGTTAGGATTTTTAATCCACACTCATTTCTTATATGGACTAACCTAGAATATTAGTTTGCACTATACATTTTTTCACAAAGAGCTCTCACTTTATGCTGATGAGCCCACTCGCCCTCTTCTAACAATGATCGGGCGAGTGTAGGTTGGTCGATGACACCTGGGTGGGTGTGTGAGGTCATACCATCAAATTTTTAAAAAAAGTATTCAGAGGACAGGCAGACACACCACAATTGTGAGATTCTCTTCCTTTTGACATCCTCACCAATACCGTTACTGGTGTGGGTGTTTGTTGTTTTTTCAGCATTGCGCCTGCTTTTTTGTGCATATGGTTACTGTTATAGGGAGACCGGATCTGGGCTTGTATAGTCTCTCCTTGCTCCCCTCTGTGTCATTGGTAAAAAGATTTACTGTAGGCCATGTGCATCTTGCCATCAGCACTGAAGTAGAATTGGAATCTATTATTAAAGCAGATATTTCTGGTGGTGGTGTAATCCCACAAGCCGACAAATCTTTTATAATCTCTTATTGGGATTGTTTGCTTTTATGCCTCTACATCCTGACTTTACAAAGGCTTCAAAGCACTTACACAACTGTGCAAAAGAGACAGAGCAACATTAAACCAGAGAGCCGTGGTTAAATTATAAATAACTTGCAATGCACAGAGAATAGGTGTAAAAGTAAATAACATTCTGGCATTTAAAAATGTGTTTTGGCACCAGTGTAGTTCTTAAATACTGTCACTTAAGACCAAACTTGTTATTTCTTTGTAAAAGACAAGCAAATAGGCCTATAGGGTTTATTGTGTTTCATTCTGTTTTGAAGTTGTTGCGGGGTGGGAAGAACGGGACGGAAACTATGATGGCTTACTGAAGGTTTTATTTTACTCAAGAACTGTTTTCTTCTCCACACAAGAGAACCAGCGTTATCCGGGTTTTGGGCTTTCTTTTCTTCCCGAGATAGTCCTTTTCGAAGTCCAGACCGGTCTTCTTTCTTGCTTCGCGGGCGTCTGGTCCCAGGGAACTCCGTGGTGGCGTATGGAAACAAGCATTTACAATGCAATGGTTTTGCCTTTGTTAAAGTTAGAGCTATTGGCATTGCTCTTGACATTTTTTTTATTTATGTTTTTTTTAACATAAATAAATGGCATTGTCATTTACAATAGCATGGCAGGGCACAGGGAAGGGGGGCGAGGAGAGACGAAGGAGAGCTGCGGGCTCAGGGAAGGGGGGGGCGAGACGAAGGAGAGCTGCGGGCTCTTGTTGTAATGCTTGCATGGATGAGTTGGTGGATGCATGCATGGGTGCATGCATGGATGGGTGTATAGATGGGTGTATGGATAGATGCATGGATGGGTGGATGGATAGATGCATATATACAGCCAATCCCTCAACAATTTATGCAATCCACCAACCCATCCAACCAACAACCCATTCCATGCATCCACCCATCCATCATGCATCCATCCATCCATCATGCATCCATCCATCCACCCACTGTGTCCCACTCCGACCCCTCTAAATATAACTCATTTTTTCTGTATATAGAGATGACTGTATTCACTAGTATATGCAGTAGACCTTTCTACTCTAACATTCCTATGTGACTCTTGCAGTACATCTATTCATATCCCTTCCATATGTATATAGAAATATAACGAGAATCAACAGTCTCTTCTTTGTGTGACTACATCTAGTACATTTCAATTGTTTTCCTGTTTGTATCTTTTACTTAACGCATGTAAATCAAAGTCCTTAGGTTTGGCAACTGGTTCTTATGTAAACCGCTCTGACACCTTTGGGTAAAGTTCGCGCTACATAAAATCACATTAAATAAAACTTTACCCCACAAATCCAACCATTTATTTATTTATTTACAAGTTTGTACCGCGCTACGAATCGACTCCCGAAGGAGTATCTCCGCGCCTTTTAGCACCTTCAGCGAACAAAAGAGACACTAGCTGTGTATTGTCCTAACCTCGGAGTGGAATTCTATTTCTGAAAGAGAAAGGTTTTAAATTTTTTCCTAAAAGGAAGGTGTTCCCTGCACTGTCTGATAGATAAGGGAAGGCCATTCCACAATGTTGGACCTGCCACAGATAAAGCTCTAGACCCCTGTCTTGCCTTCCTAGCCATAGGTACGCATAACAGAGCCTGTTTGCAAGACCTGAGAGATCGTGTGGGAACATACGGGATGAATTTGTTGGCCAAATAGGCCGGGCCTTTCCCAGTGAGACATTTGTGCCTAGGCTTACATTTTACGGCCTCGAAGCACACAGAGAAGGGACAGTTTACGAAGTCGAGGCTTTGTAGGGTGCATGGCAGGGGACAGTTTTAGGCGCCAAGGGAGGGTAGGGAGCAGAGTCAGAGTACTTCACGGAGGTAGGGGGCAGTTTTTTATGGTTCAGGGCAGGGGGCAGCGGTACTTTTTGGAGCATGGCCTTATTTTAAAGGGCTCAGTTCAGGTGGAGGAACGGCACAAAACACCAGGCAGACAGAGGGCAGAAGGACACAAAAACGAGGGGAAACAATTATAACTGAGGGCAGATTGGCACAAAAAAACAGGCAGACAGAGGGAAGAAGGACACAAAAACGAGGGGGGGGGGATGATTGTAACGGAGGCCAGAATGGCACAAATCACGAGGCAGACAGGGCAGAAGGACACAACAAGAGTTCTAAACACACAAAGCTATTTAGGCTTTCATCAAGTTACAGGAACCCCCATCCATACACCACTGCCAAGCACAGAAAAGCAGCTAATAGAAGGTAGAACTGGTGGCAGAAGGCTCGATGTCATTCTTGCTGATAAGTACTGGAGCACGAGCTCTGCTGTGTGCAGTGTGAACCCCTGGAGCTCCAGAAGTTACTGGGGGCAACAGCACCTCTAAGGGAGCCCCTCTGAAGTCCTCCATTAAACGGGGAGAGCTGCTTTGATGCATCGGGATGCTGCTCCACAAACTCTGCCAGCCTTGACTACCTTGTTATTCTAATAATTCGACATTTAAATGTTATCATTTAAATGATGTCAATTCCTTGCCATTGAGGTTAAAGGTTGTGTGACATCACTCCTTGTCTTGTAAAATGTTAATTCATTCTAACTTCTAAGAACTTTCTAAAATGAAGAACAAAGGGGTGCCTGACAGAGAATATGAAGAGGGGGGGCTGAAACGCAGCAGATCTGTACTGAGAAAGAGAAGGGAGGGGATGCAGGCAGGAAAGAGGACGGGAAAACAATAGAGGAGGAGCGGGAGTCGCTGATTCAAGGCTGGGTTTAGAGGACTCCAGGGCACGAACCTACTAGAGGCCATAAACCATGGGCCAGGGCGGGGTTTGGGACTATGGGAGGGGGCCCTTTTGAGGAGGTGTCAGAGCTGGGAGTCCTTCATAGGTAATGCAGCAGAAGCTCCTGCGGATGCATGATACGCACATAAACCAATGTATTCTTCTGAACACACTCTTCAATAGAAAAGAATTCTGAGAGGAGCCGCAGTGGGTGCTATGAAGCCGACCTAACGCACACTGATGTACATGATTTATTGTTTGGGTTGAGTCCGATAGCAGCACGACATGTTGATACACTTGGATCTACGGGAGTTCGTATGCAGATTCAGTAGAAGGACTATATGTAAAATATGAATCTAATGCAGGCTGAAAATGATTTGAGCTCATATTTTTGAGGAATGAGAAGGAACCATAATGGACTGTAGGGATAAAAATTAGTCAAAACAAATTGATATGACAATGCATTCGATTTGTATTTAAAAAAACACACAAACAAATTAGGCCTCATTATGGGTGCAAACGTGCAGTGGCATTAAGACACAGTAAGCATTCAGTGACTGGGTGGGGGGGAGGTGTCAGCACATCTGGTCCTGGGTCGAAAGGTGCAAACAGTAAGTGGGGTAAGTAGCCTTACGCAGCACCGTGTGAAATGCACGAGGGACGGAGGTCACAGGGGTAGTGGAGGGGACAGCAGCGCTGTTCACCCCGGTGGGGCTGAGACTGAAACCAAACGCCACCATTTTAGGACTTGGTGCACTGAATGTTGAACGGATCGGAGGCTGTGTCCGGCTGGTTACACATAGCTCTGCCGCGAGCATTTAAGACAACGCAAGTCTTGGTTGGGAATTTACAGGCCGGGCTGCTGCGTCCCAAGGTCATTTAGCGCCTAAAGCATTGGAGCCCACCTCTCAGAGCTACTTTCACAGTCTCTGCCCTGGATGGGCATGCCCTCGGATGCCGACTGTTCTCTGTCTGAGTCTTTCTACTTTAGCTACGCGACCGCTCTGTCTCCTGGGGCAGTGCTGCCCCCTTCCCCCAGCACTGGTAAATTGCACTAATGACAACCCTACTGACTACATTCAGCCATTCACGCTGCAGCTTCTGCCCATGCTCAGCACTGGGCGCCTAAACCACTGGGTGCTAAAGTAAAGCACCTCTCTTTGACCATCTGTCCCCCTATTCACAACAGGGCAGCGCTGCATTTCTTAAAAGGCGAATGCTGTGTTCACCTATGTAACCCCTGGAAAGTTCCCCCCATCTCCCACCCCCAGGGAGGCTTTAAGTAGCCGCAGGAATGCCAGGGGCACGGAAGGTACACATGAGGCCATGTTTGCAGTAATTGCTTCCACTACCCCTGCACACAGCACAGCCCGGTGCACATGGACCAGCTTTGCCTTTCACAAAGCCTGGTGGGAAGATGCCTGTGTACAGGTGCACCGAGTCAGCAGAATTCGACCTTAAGACGCGGCTGAGACTCAGCAGCCCACCTTCGCAGTACCTAGGAAAAAAGAGAGATAGTGAGAAATGGAGAGAGAGGGGAGCCGAGAATAAAAAGAGAGGAAGGGGAGAAGGACGGAGAGCGAAAGGGGAGAGAGAAAAAGAGAGGGAATGAGAATAAGAAACAGAGAGAGACGAGGATAGAGGAGAGAGAATGCGGGGGAGAAAGAGTGGGAGGGAGAATGAGAAAAAAAGCGAGATAGCACAGGATTGAGAGGAGGTTTGGGGTAGAGTCAGGAGTTCAAAATGCTTGGCGCCTTTTCTAGAGGTGAGGGGGCAGGACTCATTCCAAGCAGATGACGTCAGGAGCTGGCTTCACACCAACTCTAAAGGCACACTCAAGATGAAGACACTGACAAATGTCTGGTGATGCCGAGCAAACAAAAGCAACAGAAAGCCAACATCTGGGCACTGGAGCTACTCACCAGACTGGCAATGCCTGCTACAACCCCACAACAGCGATGGCACGTTCCCTCTGCCATCAGCTCTTGGATAAAACAGCATTGATAGACAAAAAACATATGGTGAAGCAAGCGCCACCCCTTCATCTGGGGAAGACACGACCTGCTCGGTTTCTGTACGTGTACGATTTTAAGATGTAGTTTACCATCATGCTGTGCATCCGTCAGACGGCAATGGCGCCCGGTTCGCACAATACGACACAAAACAGCAAGAATTATACACAAAGCAACACACGCACAGCAGGATATGTGAGAGGAAAGGTGCAGTGTTATGTACAGTGGGATACAGCAGCGAGTACAATGCTGCAGTCCGCTGTTCCTCACAAAGGCAGCCGCCATAATCTGTTTGGGTTTCAAGGACCCCGTTCTGCATGTAAATGGGATAATAATCTGGGGTGAATCCAGGGATTGTGCGCAGTGAGAAAGCGTGCTTCAGTGGCCTTGGTGCCAGCCATGAGTGATTGATCGGATTCGCACAGAACACGACACGAAGGGAGGGGAGAACCGCAGGTGAGAGAGGAAAAGCGCCTAAGATCTCAAACTGCGCCTGCAGGGGAGCGGGTAAAACAAGCATCTCAATATATAGCCAAACAAGGCACTCACCGTAAAGGATTAACGTGCTTTTCTAGTCCAGCCTTCGGAGAGCGGGAGGGGGCGGGAACGGGCATTGTTGAGCAAAGCACGGGCACCAGCGGGAGGGGGGCGGGAACGGGGGCCGGAGACACGGAGAGCGGGAGGGGGGCGGGAACGGGCATTGTTGAGCAAAGCACGGGCACCAGCGGGAGGGGGCGGGAACGAGGGCCGGAGACACGGAGAGCGGGAGGGGGGCGGGAACGGGCATTGTAGAGCGGGAATGGGGGCCGGAGACACGGAGAGCGGGAGGGGGGCGGGAACGGGCATTGTAGAGCGGGAACGGGGGCCAGAGACACGGAGAGCGGGAGGGGGGCGGGAACGGGCATTGTAGAGCGGGAACGGGGCCGGAGACACGGGGGGCGGGAACGGGCATTGTATAGCAAAGCACGGGCACCAGCGGGAGGGGGGCGGGAACGGGGGCCGGAGACACGGAGAGCGGGAGGGGGGCGGGAACGGGGGCCGGGGACGCGGAGAGCAGGAGAGGGGGTGGGAACAGCCAAAATATAAAAGCAAGCACTCACCTGGACTTCTTCCGGGTGCCGTCAATGCCGGACCAGATTCGTGGGCGTTCCCGGCTTTTGGCTGACGTAGCGTGACGTAGCCAAAAGCCAAAAATTCTCGGGAACGCCCCCGAATCTGGTCCGGGATTGACGGACAGAGCCGTCTCCCAATGGCTAGCCTCCATTTATGGAGCTAGCCAATGGGAGACTGGGGACGTTCCAGTCCCCACACACAGATGTCATTAAGTTTTTCCTAGCACATGCGTACTTCGTACGCATTGGCTAGGCAAAACCTAAAAAACATAGGAGAGCCGGTATGAGGGCATGACTATAAGGGTAATTTTTAGGGACAGAAGTGGAGGAGCACCATACACCATGTCACACAACTATTGAAAAGTGAAATGTGCTTAGAGAAAAAGGTAGAGGTGGGTGATAGAGGGAGACCCGGCTGTTACACAGTTCGTCTATCCTTCCTCCCAGTCTACGAACTGTCTCTATACCGTGGTTAGCCACGCTCCTCCTGGAGCGTGGCAGGATGCATCGCGGTGTACTTCTCCTTCGGCCGCTGCAGTGATTTCAGGAACTCCCTCTGTGCTGGCAGAACCTACCTCCAGTATCCTCTTCTCCACGAAGGACGCCACTCCGAAGAACGTCGCAGCCGAGTTCCATGCGGTTTCTTTCTCTCCGGTGTTTGGACACCCCGACTTCCGGGTCTCACTGTTCATGAACACTGGGAACTCTGTGATGTCATCCGGGGGCGGAGTTTCATGTTCTGATGCTCCCCAATTAAAGGGACCTTCCCCGTTACTCCTGTATGTATCCTGTAGCGGCGGGGATGGTGAACTCCACTCGTCCTGTTGGGAAAGAACAAGAGGGGAAAAAGGGGAGTTTGTCGTTCCCCAGTCCAGGTTATCATTACATTCCTCGTTTGTTGCCCTCACCTGGCCACAGAAGTGCTCGTCTCTTTAGGAGTTTACGAGGCCTTACGGCCAGTGCATCAAACACAAAAGAGGCCACAGGTCCAAGGAGGCGGTATGGGGTGCAACGAAATTCGGCCAACCATGTACTTGGGGGAGGAATCCCTATTAAGGAAAGTTCCCCTCACACACCAGAGGTGTCAAATCAAATCAAATCAGCTTTATTCGGTCTAACAAATCTCACCATAAAAGCATACTATAAGAGAAAACATTCCTAAATTTACATTGGTATTCCAAATATTTTAAAAGGTAGATACAGTAAAACAATTATTTAAAATACATTTCTGAAATATTTCATCAAAAAGTCTGTATAGCCATCATTAATCAATCTTGGCGTTTTTAAAGGGACTAAGGATTTGCCAGCTAATCAAGAGTTAATACATTCAGTCGCGGGAGATAAAGTGCTGGTGCAAGAGGTACATAATGAGACCTGGAATACAAAAATGAGAATTTTCTGGCAATCAATCAGTAGTAAAAATAAAGCAATATTTAAGAATAATCATACAGCAATGCACCAAGATGTGAATAATCTTTTAATTTCCTGACTGCAAGCTGTATGAAATGGGTTACAGTACTTATAATTTTCACATTTTCTAAGCTACATACGAAATTGAATGCATATTTATAATTAAAAAGCATGTTTGTTAAAAATAGGGGTTTTAAAACTGATTTCCGGATATCCTTATAAAAACTACAAAAAGAATAAAGTGCATCGTAGATTGCATGGATTTTCTGTCACAAGGACATTTCGGTAGTTTGACACCATTTTTCCACTCTAGGGAAAGCAACTAGGTAATGTAACGTACTCATCCTTAGACTAGTGAGATGAAATCTCTGTTGGACGTTTTTCACCAGTATTAAGTAAGGCTGTAGGCCCCTCACAAAAGGTCGTTCACAATATGACATAACAGTGTGTTTTTGACTGACAGACCGGTCTCTTTCATTTTCCTTCAGTTTTAACACCAGAGGTGTCATTCTTCATCACAGGGGTGCCTCCTCGCATATAGAAACCTAGTTTCTACGCAGGCTACAACCCCCTCACTGCGAGGGAGGAGCACAGGGATGATTTTGATGTAAGTAAGGAGGGTTAACTAAAACCATATGTGAGCGTGGTGTGATGTGCAGTGCTAAGGTGAACGTGGTTAAAACTGGCTACAACTTTAATCGGCTACCATGTGGCAGGATTAAAAACAAATAGCTGAAAATACAGCTGCCGTCATTAGAGACTTCTGTAGCCAGAAATGAGGCAGCATTCACGGCTTTTCATTATCACGTCCACTGTATGTGTTATGCAAAGCAGCTATTTGAGCTACTCATGATGCTTTTTTGTAAACAGAATACATTTAATAAAAATGTCAGTATTCCAGACTTACGCAATGTAGTGAAGCTGTGTTGCAGGATCTGTTTGGCTAGGCCATATTTCCTGGGATACTTGGATGTCATCCTATCAATGGAAGGGGGTAGATAATGAATGAGGTAGCACACCCTACCTTTCTGTAGTAACATATATGCTACTAGTCCTTGTACTTACTTCACACATGAAAGACCTCATATTGTGTGGATCGATCGCTGGATCATCCTAATTCTGACATCTTCTGGTTTATGTAAGTTGTCTGCTCTTTGCAGAACAAAAGAGTCTGCTGGACTGGCAGTGCACCCAAGTTTTGCTCCTAACCACAATTGAGGATTTCTACTCTCTCTTATTAGTTGTTGGGAGACTGATAGTTGGTGGCTTGTGATTCTTAATGCTACGGCCAGGCCTTTTAACCTTACTATGCTGAATGAGCCTTCCAACCTCCTTGTGAATATTCCAGTGAGGCCCCTAATTTGGACCCTTCACTTCCACTGACTGCTTTGTGCATGGAGACCATGTGCTTGTTGAATGTTGCTGTCTTTGGCGTAAAAGATGGTGGTTCCCTGCAACAAGGCTTTAGACATTTTGTTTATGGTGGCTGCAAGTGAGAGCTTTGTATAAAACTGAGCTCTGTGTAGGGAATGCCTTCAGTTAAACAGTTCAGTTGGTACCAAAGATTTTAATGCCTAGGTGAGCACTCACCCTCCTAATGACTTTGGCCAGTTCCTCCCTCTTTCTCAAAAGGCTAAACACCGTGGAGCCTTTTTCGACTCTCATAAGACCTAGCTCCAAAAGTGAGTATGATGGTTAGTTGTTATGCCACCGACATAATATGCTGAAAAGATAAAGCAATCATAGAGGTCGAGCAATGGACTATACCGATGTATGTGTTATGTGGACTATCATCACATTACCTGTATGCTGCCATTTAGGGCATAAGTAAAATGATTACATAAATCTTTTTGTCACTGATAACAAGATGTTTGGCCTTTTAGCACTTGTTTGAATAACAGCCCAGAGAAAGTCTGTTGTTATTTATAGGGGGAACGTTAGCATTTTTCTCATCTCAAAAAGCAGTCTTCGGTGTTGTGAGAGTGTTCATTCAAAAGTAAAGTGAGGGCAATGGATCAAGTTGTTATTCGGTGTGATCAATGTGTGAAATGCCGTCTTGCATATTAATGTGCATTGGTAAAAACCTGAAGACCATCCTAAATGAAGACTGGTCTAAAGCTATGGCAGATATTTTTTCCACTAGGTGACAACATTTTGGAGTGAGTTTCCAGATAATTTAACATGTGGATCATTTGCTAACCTTGCAAAGACACCTAAAACACATATTTACTGAAAGTATTAGGATGCTAGACATTACTTAGCATTTGCAGGGTTTTTATATGTTTAAAGTGTTTTGCTCATGTTGGCTTATCAGTGGTCTGGGTGAAGAGCAAGTGGAACATGTTTTCGACCTTGTGGTTATGGGAGTCGAGAGATTTGTATCATTTCAACTTTATCTACAACCTATGCCATGATTGCAACCAGAGGTAAAATCTACCATAAGTGGATGACTCTTTGGGCTTTCAGGTTTAACAGGATTTGTAAACCCTTGTTGATTTCCAGTCGTCAGCAGCTATCTTGTGACTGAGGTGTTCATGGTTGAGTGGAGCTTACAGTTCGGTACCTTTGCTAGGTAATGATTCTAAAGAATGGACATGATCGAATGCTATAGAACAAGCAAGACCTGTGGCTTTATGAGTAATGTCATAGACTCAATGGATGTCCTTTGTTGTGAAATGTTTGTGTGCCTACTTTAAGCAAGAAGGACTTATCTCACAAAAGGTGTCGGCATAGCTTCATTCTATTTCCAGTTGCAATGAAAAATGATTTAGAGCAACCACAGAAAAGTGAGTAGACAAGATTGAATCAACGTTGCCTTTGTTGCAGGATATAATTAGAATTTGACACTCTTACCGTAGCAGTGAAACCAATAAGTCTCACGTCTTTTGTTCTATTGTAGGCTTGGAGTTGACCGTTCCGCATTCAATTTCAAGTGACCATTTACCTTCAGAGAATCTGAGTGCAGCAGTGGGGCAGAAGATCATCGCTCCAAATAGAATTCTCTCCGATGGCAATAATTATGCCACCATTGTGGTTGGATTCCCAGACCTCTTGGTAAGCATCTGATATTGTGACTTGTTCTGTGTTTATTCATCTGATTTACATATATGAAAAATACATATTCTTAAATTTGAAAGTATATTTACTTAATTCTTTATTATACCATTAGGATTAATTGTGGTTAATCTATACTACTATTATAAAGAGGGAACACAAACCTTTGAGCCAGGTAAACTCAAAAAGTAGTGCACCAATCACTACACCCAATACACCATTTGAAAGGGGAGATGTAGCAGAAGGACATAGGCTATAGATGTGGACACCATATACATAAAAAAAGCAAAAACGTTAATAGTAGGAAAGTAGATGTGGGCGTTTAGAGGGGCGTGTCAAACAAACGATGTGGGCGTTTACAGGGGCATGGCCCAAAGTACAAACAATAAACATGTGCCTAACGATTTCACTGATTTCACTGTGCAAGGCACACACTTCACCACACACTTCAATGTGCATAGCGCAAATGCAATTTCAATGATTTCACTGTGCAAGGCACACCCTTAACTGTGCATCCGGCGCATTTGCAAAGGGCCGCCTCACTCGCCTCGACATTCGCACAATCGTCGGCGTTACCCTTCAAACATTAACGCCTTCGTGGGATGACATCCAAAAAGGGTCGCACCTTCCATAATAATACAGTGCCACAGGGGGCAGGCTTACAAAAAGGGCCGCCTATCATACGCGTTGCTTCGCACAGCCTACCAATCACGACACACAACGATTAACACACACACGAGAGTTGCGATACAAAAATATAACAAATGTTTAACCACTTGACAAACGGCAACATTGTCACAGGGGGAGGAACGTAAACAAAAGAGGCGCCCATTTCTTAGACAAGAAAGCCAATCGACGGAACATAAACAAGACTTTACTCACAAGGCTCCGAATAATTACGTATGCTGCGGACAAAATTTAAAACTTACACAAACACTTCCAAATTTCAAACACTCTGCGTTATCAGTGGAACACTGCCAGTACTTGCGCCGATAAAAACAAAAAAAAGACATCAGTAAAGGGATCGAAAACGTAAACAAGGAAAGCCCCTTTCACAAAACACAAACAAGCAATTTCAGGCAAAAACATCTGAGCGACCACTGTAACACTTGCTGCACTTGCGGCGCAAATTACAACATTTGGGAAACAACAACATTCTCACACAGGGGGAACACTCTCAACAAGGACAGCAAAACAAAATTAGGTGTGGCTCAATGAAAACCTGCGGATGAATTAAACACACATTACTACGCAAACAAAAAGTAAAGGTAACACTGAACATCAGCCATCCCCGGACAACGTCGGGACGGGCTGCTAGTGGCAGAATAAATCCATTGCTTTGCAAATTCTCTCAAATCTACATTGTGCTGAAAGGAAATATTTTTTTTAGTACTTACCGTAAGTTAAATGATACCAATTGTCAAAAGGTTATTTTTGACAGTCCTAGATAGATTTTGTCATTTGGAAGTCTTGGTCAGAGAAATAATTGTCGGGAAAGCCTTGTACTGTCAGTAAGCACTTTGTGCACCATGCTATGATTGAGCAAAACATCAGTAGAATTCTGAACAAATCATTTACGCCTGTATGCTTTATGAACCAGAGTTGCATTGCCGGATGAATGATCCTCTGACCAATACCTTCTTGTTATAAAGTCGTCGTGAAAGTGAGTGGTAGCACAGTGCCTTTGGATGGATCTGATGTTCAGGGTAAAGATAACCAGCACCCAGTTAAGATGGTTTGGCTGTTAAACCTCACAAATAGAGCACTCCCCATGTCCTTCTGGGTCTAGACCATTCTGACCTGGACCTTTGAAATATAGGTTCCTAAACCTGAAGCTGACAGGTGTCAATCTCAGGTTAAGGGGTGACAAATTACATCTATGGAAGCACATCAGGACAGCAATACATTGCCAAACAAAATCTGATGTGCAACAAATTCCACAGGATGACGTCAAACTCTTGAAACTTCTGCTTGCATTGGATATTTTGCAAATGGAGACCTTCTTCACATTCTTTATTGATATGTAAATCCTTGTGTATTTAGTCTAACGCAGGATAGTGAGGTGTTTTTGATGGTATCAAATGTTAGGGATTTTGGTGATTGTACGATCTACATGTGTTAATGTGTATGGGCATAAATTCACTGGTTTGCTAGGATAATCTATACAACAAGAAAAATGACCTCATTCCCCGCGCCCCGGTAATCCCCAGTGGGATGGTAAGGGAAGGTAGACTCATCAGGATTTCTAGATAATGGTGTTTCTCCCAGGGACATCGGCTGTTAAAAGCAGATGAAATCTTGTGGTGAAACACGGGGAGGAATATACAGGAATCAGCATGGAAATATTTATTCCCAAATGTTGTTCCATAAGCACAAGATTGTTTTCTACCCTTCTTCTCCAGAATTACTGATGCCCTTGTTACAAGTGACTCCAGTGGCAGGGTTGGAATATAAAGTAGAAACCCTACCCTTAGTGCTACTTCGCGGTCAATTTTTTAAGTTAAATTAGGGTTTCTGGTCTTCAGTTAAAACGAATAGTAGCTGATAAAACACCACAGTAGGGAATGTCTGCTTTTCAGCATAACCGGCAATCAATTAATTTTGCTGCTCTTGTACTGATTTGGCGCTTTGTGTTGTCAAATCGTTATCATTGTAGCTCCTCCTCTAAGCACTTTATATGATTGAGGGCCCTAATATTCCACACTTAGGGCCCATTGTAAGCCTTACTATCATCAAGATCCCTGGCTCCCACGACACACTTCCAGTTCCATGTTCCTGTTATTCGGGGAGCATGGCTCACTCCACCTGACTTCAGCTTGCTGTTCTCGGCATGGTGCTGTGTTGCATTTAAATGTAACAAATGTAACTGTACTTGTTCTTTCATAACAACATGGAAAACTCACCAGAACAATGCATGTGGGACAACTGCTGCAAAGCACACAAGGATAGTTTGGCTTATGCTACTCACACATACTAGACAAGATCACACCAGTACCCCTCACCATTTTCACATAAACATAGGCCCCTTTTGTCTGGCAATGCTCAGACCATAATACATCAGAATAGTCATGTGGAATCCAGAACTGGAATATGATGTGGAACGAGGTGTGCAATATGTTGGAGAGTGTTCTGATATGAACTGATATAAAGGAAAGACCACGCAAGGTCTTCGTGAGCACCACCTGAGGCAGGATGGCAGACTCCTGATGCAGGTGTTCTTGGTTGCGTGGGGTTGGTGAACTCTTTGATGATGCTGAAGAGAGTTCCATGCAAATGGATGGAGCTGGCTTCAAGGCGGATGGCCAGGGCTACCTTTTTGGCGTTTTTCAGGCCTATATGGTGTTCATTGAGAGTCACTTTTAAGTTGGCTCGGTTGCTGGTCGTTTTGCTGGTGCGCCAGATCATTTCTAGTTGTTTACAATTGCGTTTGGAGGTTTTTAGTTCAGGAGTGAACCAGCTGGTGTGTTTGGAGGATCTGCCTTTGTTTTGCGGGTTTGAGGGGTGTGATTATGTTGGCGCATTCCATGATTCAGGTGTTGATATTCTGGACGGCCACCTCGAGGTTGGCGGTGGTGTCCGGGGAGATAAATAGGGTGCGTTGGTCCATAGATTTTCCGTTACCTTGCTCCAGCTCCTCTGAGCGGTGCTGGTCTGGTTGGTGGGGGGGGTGTAGATGGAGAAGTGGATGATTGAGTGATTTCTGAGGTGTGGCTGTATTTGATTATGTTGCTGCCTGTGAAATAGGGGCCAAAGTTTGCCCAGCTATGTGCGTGGGGTTGGTGACGATTTGGGTGAGGCCGAGGTTGTTCATACTCTCTGCTTTAATTTGCTGTGTTGGCGTAGTTTTGGGTGCTTGATGTACAATTTTAGGAAGATGAAGTTCTTGGAGCAGAGGGCCAGCGAGGCCATGATGTCAGAGAGGTCCTTGCAGAGGGTGGGGCTTTGTCCTGGTCGTCTGGATGCCCGTGTGTCCCTGATGGTGAAATTGCTGTCTGTTTTGAGTTTGAAACTGAGGATTTTCCATGATGAGGGTGGTGTTGTCAGTGGCTGCTGTGTAGTGGAAGGACTCTTTGTGGATAATGGCAATGCCACCTCTGTTTTTGTTGACTTGGTCTTGGTGTATAATCTTGTAACCACTCAAAATGTGCAGAAGAGGGGTTGAGCCAAGTCTCAGTGAGGGTGATGACCTCGGGATGAGGGAGGTGATGGTGTACCAGATCTCTGTGGGGTGTTTGTGGAGTGATTGGGCTTTGATCAGGAGGTATTGGAATTTGCTTGGGTTGATGGGTATGGGCTGGGTTCCGAAGGGGAGGGGGTGAGCTGACATTGCAGGAGAATCAGCAATCGTGAGGAAGTGAGGCTGAAGAGGGCACTGCGAGGTCCTGGGTTCAGTGCAGTTGTCTTGGCGCTGGAGTAGCTGTGCGTGGGCAGAGATTCAGGGGTCCTGACAACAGGGTTGAGGAATGGATGGGCACTGACGGGCTTGCCTTAGCGCGCTGGCAACGTGGCTATGCTGCGAACTCCATTAAGTAGGTTCCTGGTAGGGGGGCGGGCACTGGGTGGGTTTAGGAGAAGGCTGGAGGGGAGCAGAGGACTAAGTTTAAGGCGGGAAGCAAACATTGGAAAATACACTTAGGGGGTAAAAGATGCAAAGTAACAAACAGGAGAAAGAGTCACAATTAGGTTGGAGGCAAAAAGATGTAGTAAAATGGGAGAGATGGTCGTGATTAGGCAGGAGGAAGTAAAGTTATGGAGGTAAATGGAGGCAAAAAGCTTACATTTAGGTGGGAGGAAAAGCTTATGGAAGCTAAAGGAGGCAAAAAGGTTACATTTAGGCGGGTGAAAAAAGTTATGGAGCCAAAAGGAGACAAAAAGGTTACATTTAGGCAGGAGAAGAAGAAGGTTATGGAGGTAAAAAGGTTGAAAAAAGAAAGGTATGGAGGCAAAGGGTGGCAAAAGGTTGAATTCAGGTAACAGAGAAAGAAGATTATGGAGGCAAAAGGACGCAAAAAGGTTACATTTAGGTGGGAGAAGAAGAAGGTTATAGAGGCAAAAAGCAAGCAAACGGTAAAAAACTAGACGGGAGAAACCAAGGTTATGGGGAGAGGGTGAAAACAGCAGTGAAGTATCTGACTTACAGCAGTTACACGCTTGAGCTGGGAGCTCGGCCTGAACCAGTGGAGGGAGCTGGCCCAGGGACCTGTTCAATGGGGTCGTGCTGCAGCCTTCATTTAGTAGGTTCCTGGGAGAGTGCGGAGCCTAGTAAGAAGTTTTGGGTTTGCCGTCGTGTCATACGTGGATGACATTCCAATCGCTGTCTCAGTGAGTAGCTCTGCTAGCCAGACAGCATCTAGGTTCTGTGACTCTATGAGCCATATAGCAAGATGGATGACAGACAACGGTCTGAAATTTAACTCCTCCAAAACTGAAGTCTTGCTGCTTGGGAATAATCCATCTTTATGGACAAACAATTGGTGGCCTGATCAACTTGGCCCCTTACCTAACCCACTGCACAAGGCTAAAAACCTAGGTGTCAATTTTGACACCATGTTGTCCTTCGAGGTACAAATAAATTTGGTCAATTCTGCTTGCCTTTTTATCATGAAAACATTGAGGAAAATCCTTCCAGCTATACCATTAGATTTAAGGAAGACGGTGGTGTCTGTGTTGATTGTGTGACTTGAGTATTGTAACACCCTCTTCTACAGTGTGCCGAGGCGCAGTTTCAATTAACGCCAAACGGCCCAGAATGCAGCAGTAAGAATACTGTTGGGCATTCCTAAATTTGATTCAGTCTCCACAGCCCTGTGGCCAAGAGTATTCAATTTAAATTATTTTATATTGGGTTGAAATCTTTTAACAATATGGGCCCACACAACTGAAGAAATTTCGAAAGCCATACATTCCAACCAGAGCCCTTAGATCTGGTGAACAGGGAAATGTAATTTTTAGGTCGAAGCCTCCATTGCAGGGCATGGCCCTGCTGGAGGCAAAGACCTATTGTGCACAGGAGAATTTCAGTACTGCGTGAAACCACGCCCCCTTTTTCCATTGGCAGGCCTTTCGAAACGGAGGCCTACCATTGGAAAAAGCTCCTGTTTAGCAGATTTGTCTGCTCTGGATCCCACCTCTCGAGGACTCCATGACCTGCCTTACGGTAGCACGACAATATTTTCAGAAATATTGCCTTGGCAACCATGAGGCAGGTCAGGGAGTCCTGGAGGGGCGGGATTCAGTATTATGTTTCCGCCCGTTTTTTTTTTTTTTGGTTTCGTTTGTGCCGTCATTCCTGTGAGTTCCTGGGCGGTGGAGGAGGTAGGGGAGAGGCGGTGCTGGTTATGTTTGTTTAAATGTAGATGATCCTTTGCACGGCCGTGCAGCTTTACTGCTGCGCGGCCAATGCTTGTTTTTGGCAGAGAACCCTCGTAAATCCCTTGTCATGTTGTCCTTGTAAGGGAGGTAGCTGTCCAGAGTGGAGCACTGCGCCTTTAAATTCCTTCGGCTGGTGTCACGTGACTGCGCTGCTTCCACAGACGGAGCTGTGGGTTCAATGCTGTGGGGAAGCCTGGCTGCTGGTCTGCAGCTGGAGGAGCCGCGGTTACAGCCTCGAAGCTCCCAGGTAAAGACTGGCTCCGGCCGGAGTCCTGTGGCATTCAATCCGTTACGTGGTCTTCTCTTTTCGGGCCTGGAAGGGCAGTCTAGTCGTCTGCCATCAGTGCAGGCCTGAAGCGGAAGAGAGGTTGGAGAGGGTTAATGATATCACTGTTGCACGCTTCAAATACGTATTATTTTTCACCGTTCACCAACTCATTCTTACAAACCCACCCATCTGTCAAATGAGAGTTAATCATTTGCTGCAAATGTCTCTTTTGCAGACTAGTTTTTTTTTGTCCAATCCGCGTCACTAATGACTTGTTTTATTTTTATTTTGCGCCGTCGTTATGGGCTGCTTGTGGATAAGATACCGGTTTGTCCACCTGTTGGCTTTGGCATGGTTATCAGATGTCATCCGGGACCACCTCCCGGGCTTCAACAAATCACCGGCGTTTGGTGCATCAGTCCAGTCTGTTCAATGGAAGTGAACTAAAACTACAACTGAACTCCCAGCATTCACAGCGTTAAAAGGAAGCTGTGTACTGGCACACGTAACACTGAATGTTTGGGGGTGATAGGCAAGCACATTTAAGGAACATGAGGGGGATTACAAGAAGGCTGCAGCAAACACTGTTACTCAAATGTTGTGTTGTTGCAAACTAGTGCAATGACCCGCCTCATTCATCTGCTCTTATGTAACCTCCATAGTCGTTATGTGGTGACTTCTTGTTTAATATTCAGTTGATTCCTGTTGCATTTGGAAACTGGGGTTTTAAGTCATTAGTTGTTTGCTTCAAATATATCAGTGAGGTACCCCTAAGTGTAAGTTATCAGGCCACGGAAAAGACATATAATTAAAAAGAAATACCCGCCTGACCTGTTATTTTTTTTTTCATTTAAGGTGCGGATAGGGGCAAATAATTTCCAATATTATATTCAATTCATTTTTTATTTTGTGCATGCAATAGTCAAAAATGCATGTACATCTTACAACCGTCCTCTAGATTCAGTCATATTTCGTAAGTTATCAGTTCATGCAAACTTTATTGTAAAGTAACTCTACATTCTGCTAACAGAGCTTGCACTCACTACCAATTCAGTACGTTAATCATGCTACATACATCACAGAAATATTAAAATTCACCCACTGGGTGGAAACGAGTACTGCTCAAATTCCTACTCCTCAGTATTGGTAATACTCCCTTACTTGAGTATACATTTAAATAGAGCTCCTTACAAATATGTTCTACTTATTCCTTCTGTATTTACTCTAAAGTCTCATGGTCCATCTCTGTCCTTTGGGACCACACTGAGTGTGGACGTGTGTTTCGGTGAAATAATGTAATCACTTCATCAGGACATAAAATATGCCTTGACTTGTGGTGATGATGTGGGTACAGGAAAGCTTTATGTTAGTATTTCCAGCATAGGTCACATTTATTTAAAAGTATGCAAATCAAAAAAAGGGCAACTCTTGATTCTGTGGCATTATGGGGTCTGGTAACTAGAGATTCTTGTTTGCCATCGCTTCGTTGCAATCCTCTGTGGTAATGGTGCAAATATGTGTATTCTGTCACTTTATTTTATCACCTTGTATTCATCCATACCGTATAAGAGAGATTCTTCTATGGTGACTGTAAATCCCATGCACCTACTAGAAGGTAATGCCAGCTGGTGAAAAAATATTCCCAACCAAAGTGATTATGATGCCCATTGGTTTCTGTTGTAGCAGTGTCCTTAATGTGGTCTGCATTGAACAATCCCTGAACATTATTTGTTACAAAAGCTGGTTGGCACCGGATACCTGATGGCATCCCTGCTTAGTTATCTCCTCCGGAACAGCACCAGATCAGGTGGAGAGTGGTTTAGATGCACAAAGGTTGAGTATTCCTTGGACTGACAAGAGGAAATAGTTGCGTAACCCATTGGTAACGTTGGTATTAGGTGATGGCATGGAGGTTTCTGGTGCCACTAAGATGGTATCTTAATCATTATTGGGCACAAGCCTAGCCCTTCACCCATGCCTTGTTGCTGCTAGGTGCAAGATAGATGTAGTCTTCAGTGATTGAACTCAATGTTTTATTGAGTTAGGGCAGTTGGCGGATTTATCCAACTAATGTGTCAAAGTCTTCATTTGTTTTTATTATGCAAAGAAGTTTGGTCTGGATACCCAAAAAAAACACGCTCCAATGGAGTTTGGGAATGATCCATTCCTAAAATTATCAATACGTCACATCAAGAACCTTGAAAGTCTTGCTAAACTGAGATGCTTCATAAAAACACGTAAATGCAAGTATATAACGATTTGATGTTTGAAAGAATTTCAAATTGATGAAATTGGCATCCTTTTTTCGTATGTGTGCATGATTACCGCAATGAGTATATATGTTCATCTGAAGGGCAGCGTTCTGTTTCCTGATACCTCCCTGACCGTTTGCATTCTAAGTCACTGGGCCTTCAGAATGTGCAGGGAGGGTTTTCTTCGTGTACAAGTCAACGTGCCAAACACCTGTACCAAAGTCTGTTGAACCTAAGCTCGAATAGAGTCTTTCTGGGTGTGGTAGCTGTTGTCTCCTCTTCATCTGTGCCTATGTTGTCCTAGGCTTTACTAAGGGAGCCAGGGAAGTGTTTGCCGGGCCTCTCCAAGGCCATCTTGCACAATAGCAGACTAGAGTAAGCCACAGTGCCCCTTATGTTGGTGGTGGTGGCTGCCCATTACCCAGCAGCTTGTGCTACTTTCTTATAGTCAACGAGTGACGGTACTAGCTTAGGACCCAACTATTCTGGAATTTATGTTCCCCCTGGTTGTCATGGAACAGTTTGGGGTGTGACTGTCAGTGAGTTTTTGGGGCCCAGTGGTTCATAAGCCCTGCATTCCCGGCTCAGTGTTTAGTGACTGTACCTTGCATTGCCAGCCCCACATTGATTGGCGATTGAGACATCAAGTAGGTGAAGTCAATTCCACTATTAGCGATGTTTCCTCTAGGAATGCTGCTTCCTGGAGATGTATCTATTAACGCAGATTGCTGCTGCTCTGCCTTCAAAACTGTCTGGTCTGAAATATGTATTTGACTGCTGCCAGTTAAAATTCCAACCTGGCTTCTGTTGATGACCAGGGTCTATGGGAGTGATTGTGTGATGTGTAAGAGGTTGGGAGTGAACCAAGTGGGTGAAACCCAAAAGAAGAAGCTTGGCCTTTGCATTGGTGGCAAGCAAGCATTTAGAGCGGTGGGGCGGGTAGTACTGAAATAAATAAATAAATCTTACCTTCATGGTTTGCCACGTAACATTTTCCTCGTCTCTCCTCGAAGCTCCGGGACCCACAAAACTGCACTACCTAATCCTGGCGCTGCCCTCATCCTGTTAAACAGCATGAGAGAAGCGTAAGGATTGGAGGAAGTGTCCTCTCTCAGCTATCTTAAGAGCCCTGGAGGCCTGTGCTTTCTTTAACCCAGCTGTCTAAGACAGGTAGGTTAGAGAACTTTAAAATGCACATGTCTGGCTGGCCGTCCAAGACCGCAGGCCAGCGTCTGATTGGTAACGGGGGCATTCGGGCAATGCCCGAGGGGCCGGGGTCCGAGTTCCAGCTGAGGGCTGCTTTTATGCAGCCTGGGGGCCAATTTGGGCAGTGTCTCTGTTGTTCAACTATACCGCCAGAGGCCCATTGGGTGTCTGAGTGGCCTTTCTGGAGGGAGATGGGCACTCATTATCTCCCGTATAACAGCAACAGGTAGAGGTGTCACCCCTTTTCTCTCGCTGGGCCTCCCATTAATGTAGGCATACTGAGCGGGGCAGGGGGCCTGAGCAGAAGTGGCCTCACTTGTTGTCGGGTGTGTTTCACTAGTGTAAACTGATGCGTGCATTTTTTTTACCCCCCGCCCGCCCCCCCATTTTATGTAAAATTACGCTAAAAGCAGTGATTTGAGGGAAGGCATTATGCAAATGTGGGCCGATTTTTTTATTTTATTTATTTATTTATTTTATGCGTGCCCGGGACGATTTTTAATCCCAATCCAACCCTGCCGCAGGCTAATGGAATCTGCACACTCTAATCATATGTGCACAGCTAGCTCCCTTCTGCCACTCAGCAGCAATAGCCTCACCCCGTCCTGACACTTTGGTCAGGACGGGTTACGGAAAAAAATGGTAGTAAATAAACTTTATTATCATTTTGTCAGCTCTGGGGGCATTGTTAGGTCTCGCCTATTAATCCCGCAAGGGTTAATAGACGAGAGTATTGAGGGCAAACCAAGGTCTGAAATCATTGCAGATTTCGGACAGTTCGTGTGGTGCAATGGTGCGGAACGCGTGTCCACATCAAAGCCATCAGCCTCACCCCTGCAGTTTCACTTTCACGGCCGAGAGGCCGTGCTCTCACTTCAAAGGAATGCGCACCCCACCCCCGCAATGCCGAGAGCATTTCCCGGCCGCGTTTCCCCCGGCCGCTTTTCCTTTAATAAACATCTCTGCCTTCACACATTTCTACGGGTCTAAATTTGCCCCATAATATTTTAAGTTCATTTTAACCCACTTACAAATTCTCCACATCTGAAAGAAACACGTTAGTGTTAGATTCCTTACCTTAGAATATCCCCAGGCGTCAGTCTGGATCCGGAAACTTTTGCGTAGCAGTACCCCTGCGCGTCGGTAGGCGTCGTCTGCAGGCGTCCCCTGCGGCTCTGCGTCCGTCGTCGGCGTCGTGCGCCGTGATGACGTCGCTGGAGTATATAGACGCCGCCTCCGCGCGCTGACGTCAGTTCTTCTTTTTTCCGCGCCAGTAAGCGCAGATCCGAAGAGCAGTACTCCGGTCTTTTGACCAAGTTTGTTAACTTTCTATTCTCTTTTTGGTGCCTGGTAGGATGCCCGGTTTCAAGAATTGTGACGGTTGTGACCGCACGATGTCGGTCACGACCATCACCGACTCTGTCTCCGGTGCCTGGGCCCCGACCACGACGTGGACGCCTGCGTCGACTGCCGGGCTCTCACTAACAAGGCTAGACGGGAGCGGTCCCGCAAGCTGCTTGAGCTCCGGGTGTCGGCCCCGCGTCGGGAGCGGTCCCGGTCCGGCCGGAGGTCCAGGTAGCGTTCGAGGGAGCGGTCGCGGAGCCGCGCCGAGCGTTCCGGAAGTCGTCACCATTCGTCGGGCTCTTCAGGTAAGAAACACAAGAAGTCGGGGCGTCGTCATCGTACCCCCGACTCCCCCCGACGCTCGCGCGACGCGGCCGGGGGTTCGGGTGACCCCAACCCCGTGGCTCCGCGAGAGTCGCCGGCGCGGCCTGCCCCATACCCTCCGGTCCCTGGGCAGGGTGCGACGCCTGAGGAGATTGAGGCGTTCCTCATGGCCATGAGGGCGCTCAGTTCTCTGACGGGGCCTAAGGCGCCTTCGGGCCCAGTGCTACCGTCTGAGGGCCCTAGCGGGTCGGGTGTCCCTGGCTCGACGCCATCGGGTGCTCCGGCCTTCGGGGTCGACGCCGGCTGGCCTACCGGCCGGTCCGGCGCCGATTCCATCGGGGTTACCCCCGACGCCGTCCCCGCGCGGCGCCGGTTCTCCTGTGCCGGCTCCGGGCGGCGCCGTCCCCATACCCTCCCCGAATCCGGACGCGGAGTCGGACCGACGTCGATCGACGCCGGGCTCGACGCCGATGGGGCCTATGAACCCCGAGGAGCCGGTCTACATCGTTGACTCCGAATATGGAGATGATGAAGAGTACGGGGAAGGTTGGGAGGGGTCTGAGGACCCTCTGTCACGTGAGTGCCAGTATGACCCGGACTGGACAGGTGATTTGGGGGATGCCAGTGGTCTGGACGACTCTCCTAACCCTGGCTTTGTCTCTCCTCCTTCCGTGGCGTCGGAGGCGGGGGCTGCATATTCAGTGGTGCTGATGAGGGCTGCCAAGGCCTTACACCTTGAGCTCCCCGTCGCGGCCGTGAGGCCTAACATCCTCACTGAGGTCTTCAAACCGCAGTCATGCCCACAGGAGCCGCTGCTGCCGTTTAACGAAGCCTTGTCAGACGTTCTGTTGGGCACGTGGTCCAGGCCCGCTTCAGGTTCGCCTGTTGATCGGAACGTGGCCAGACGCCACCGTCCTTGTCCGGACGACCCCAAATTCCTGTCCACCCATCCCACCCCGAGAGTCTGGTGATCCAGGCCTCGACCTCCCAGACCGCATTCCCGTCGGCCCCGCCCGACCGGTAATCTAAGAGGTATGACCAGTATGGCAAGAAGGTCTTCTCGTCCCTGAGTTTGGGACTGCGGTCTTGCAACACCGCTTGCCTCTTGGGCCGCTACACCCACTCTGTGTGGGATACGGTCGCGGAACTGCTGCCAGAATGCCCCATGGAGGTGAGGGCAAAACTCTGCAAGGCTGTGGCTGAGGGCCGAGACGCAGCTAAATATTCTATACGGTGTGGTCTTGATACGACCGACTCGCTGGGCAGAGCGATGTCCATGACGGTGGCGATTCGTCGCCACGCCTGGCTGAGATCCGCCAACTTTTCGGCCGATGTCCAGAATGCCTTGATGGACATGCCGTTCGATGGCTGTCGCCTGTTTGGTGACAAGGCGGACCACGCGCTGGAACGCTTCAAGGACTCCAGGGTCACGGCCAAGTCCTTGGGTCTCTCGACCCAGCGCCAGCAAACGGGTTCGTTTCGCTCCTTTCGCGGCCAAGGAAGGGGCGCCCCCACACGTGCTGCCAGCCACGCGCCGCAACAATCCTTTCAACGCGGTGGCGGCCGTGGAAACCGCCGTGGCGGCGGTCGGGGTCAACGGCGGGGTCAGGCCACACCTCCCCCCGCAGCATCTGCCTCCAAATCCTCCTAGTCTGTGCTTTCGGCCCCATGTGACGCCAGTGGGTGGCAGGGTTCGCCATCACCACGCTCACTGGCGCACAATAACATCGGACAGGTGGGTGCTGCTACTCGTCCGAAGGGGCTACTCCCTCCCCTTCGAGACCACTCCTCCAGCCATGCCACCGTAGAACCACCGTGTGTCGGGGGACCACTTGACACTTCTGCAGGAGGAAGTTATGGCCCTCTTGGCCAAGGGGGCCATCGAGCGCGTTCCTGGGCCAGAAGTAGGGCGTGGTTGCTATTCCCACTACTTTCTGGTCCCCAAGAAGGACAAGGGGGGCCTACGTCCTATCTTGGATCTACGGAACGTCAACGGCTTCCTCCGGAAGGAGAAGTTCAAGATGTTGACATTAGCTCAGGTCTTGGCTGCTCTAGACCCACAAGACTGGATGGTAACGTTGGACTTGCAGGATGCGTATTTTCACATCCCCGTCCTGCCGGCCCACCGGCGTTACCTGCGGTTCACGGTAGGCCAGGAGCACTTTCAGTTTATCGTGCTCCCCTTCGGCCTTACCAGCGCCCCACGGGTGTTCACAAAGGTGATGGCGGTGGTCGCAGCCCATCTGCGCAGGTTAGGGTTTTCAGTCTTCCCCTACCTAGACGACTGGTTGTTGAAGGCGGGCTCGCCCCAGACAGTCGTCCACCACCTTCAGATGACGGCAGACCTCTTGCACGACCTGGGGTTCTCCATCAATGTGCCGAAATCACACCTGTGTCCCTCTCAAAAGCTCCTCTTCATCGGAGCGGTTCTGGACTCGGCGCAGTTTCGGGTTTATCCTCCGGAACGGCGGGTCCGGGATATACAGGCTTTGATTCCCATCTTTCAGCCGTTATCCCGGGTTTCGGTCAGGTTGACGCCGCGGCTGCTGGGGCTGATGGCTTCCTGCATCCTTCTGGTGCATCACGCCCGGTGGCGGATGCGGGCTCTGCAGTGGGACCTGAAGTTTCAGTGGGCCCAGCATCAGGGCAACTTGTCCGACCACGTCTTGATCTCGGAGGGCACTGCGAGACAACTGCAGTGGTGGCTTACGGACCGCGATTGGGTCAGAGGCAGATCCCTCTCCCTTCCCCAACCGGAGCACGTTGTCGTGACGGACGCGTCCCTCCAGGGCTGGGGTGGCCACTTGGGAGAGGCAGAGATCAGAGGCATCTGGTCTCCGGCGGAGTCCCGGCTCCATATCAACCTGTTGGAGCTACGGGCGATTCGTCTAGCACTGAAGGCATTCCTCCCCTTTGTCAACCGGAGTGTAGTGCAGGTGTTCACCGACAACACTACCGCCATGTGGTACTGCAACAAACAGGGCGGAGTGGGGTCGTGGACCCTTTGCCAGGAGGCTCTGCGCCTCTGGCAGTGGCTGGAACGTCAGGGCGTGACTTTGACGGTTCAACACCTGGCAGGTTCTCTGAACGCCAGGGCGGACGAACTCAGCCGTCGGTGCTCGATGGATCACGAATGGCGTCTGAACTCGGACGTGGCGCAAGGCCTCTTTCTGCAATGGGGAGAGCCTTGGTTAGATCTATTCGCCACAGAAGAGAACGCGCAATGTCATCAGTTCTGCGCGTTGGAGTTTCCAAGACGGCACTCGCACGGCGACGCCTTTCGGCGCGAGTGGAGTTGCGGTCTGTTATACGCCTTTCCGCCTATACCACTTCTGCCCAGAGTGCTGAAGAAGATCAGGCGCGACCGGGCCCAAGTTATCCTTGTGGCTCCGGACTGGGCTCGAAGGTACTGGTATCCCGAGCTACTCAGCATGTCAGTCGGTTCCCCGATCCGCCTGCCCCTTCAGGAGGACCTTCTGTCGCAGCAGCAGGGGACGGTCCTCCACCGGAACCTGTCCAGTCTCCACCTCCATGCTTGGAGATTGAGCGGCGGCAGTTGAGGCCATTTGACTTGCCTCCTGAAGTGTGTGATGTAATTCTGGCAGCCAGGCGTCCCTCCACAAAGTCGGTATACGCCTGTCGGTGGAACAGATTTGTGGCATGGTGCACAGCAAAGGCTGTGGATCCTCTTTCTGCCCCTCTTTCCGAGGTTCTTCTGTTTCTTCTCTCTCTTGCCCAGCAGGGCTCTGCTCTGGGCACTATCAAGGGCTACCTTTCGGCCCTTTCAGCCTTTCTACGGCTTCCTGATCAGCCTTCTTTGTTCAAGTCCCCCATTGTAACGAGATTCTTGAAGGGCATCACACACATGTATCCACCTGTTCCGTTTGTGATGCCTCAGTGGGACTTGAACCTGGTTCTGACCTTTTTGATGGGTGCTCCCTTTGAGCCCCTTCATTCTTGTCCACTCCGTCTCCTGACTTTAAAGACGGCTTTCCTGGTTGCCATCACCTCTGCCAGGAGAGTGAGTGAGCTCCAGGCTCTTTCCTGTCCATTCATCCTGACAAGGTGGTTCTCAGGACTAGACCTTCTTTCCTGCCCAAAGTAGTTTCTGCTTTTCACATCGGGCAGTCCATCACCCTCCCCTCCTTCTTCCCGCCTCCGCATTCCTCAAAGGATGAAGAGCGGCTCCATCGTCTGGACCCAAAACGTGCGCTTTCATTTTATATGGATCGCACACGCCAGTTCCGGGTGGATGACCAACTGTTTGTTGGCTACGTGGGTGCGAAGAAGGGACGGGCGGTGTGTAAACGAACCATCTCTCGGTGGGTCGTTCTGTGCATCAAGGCGTGCTACTCTTTGGCTCGGAAGGAGCCTCCTGTTGGGCTGAGGGCCCATTCCACTCGGGCCACGGCGGCTACTACTGCCCTGGGCCGGGGAGTCCCTTTGCAGGACATTTGCCAGGCGGCTACGTGGGCCTCGCTGCACACATTTGCGAGGCACTACTGCCTGGACAGTCAAGTCCGGAGGGATGGCTTCTTTGGCCGTTCTGTCCTCCAGGACTTTCTGGTGTAGGAATGTATTGGTTCGCAGACCCACCACCGGGGTTGGTATTGCTGGGGTATCTATTCTAAGGTAAGGAATCTAACACTAACGTGTTTCTTTCAGATGAACAAGTTACTTACCTTCGGTAACGATATATCTGTAAGAAACATTAGTTAGTGTTAGATTCCTTACCGAACCCACCCATCCTCCCCGTTCTGCGAACTGATAACTAGGGTTAAGGACATCCCTTTCAGGGCCCTAGTTTCAAATGGCACCAGTGTTGGTTCTCTCATGGCTCTGCGTTTTCTGGCGCGGAAAAGCTGTGTACAAAGAACTGACGTCAGCGCGCGGAGGCGGCGTCTATATACTCCAGCGACGTCATCACGGCGCACGACGCCGACGACGGACGCGGAGCCGCAGGGGACGCCTGCAGACGACGCCTACCGAAGCGCAGGGGTACTGTTACGCAAAAGTTTCCGGATCCAGACTGACGCCTGGGGATATTCTAAGGTAAGGAGTCTAACACTAACTAATGTTTCTTACAGATATATCGTTACCGAAGGTAAGTAACTTGTTCAACAAGTTGACGAATACAAAACTCTACCAATTTTTTTATTTGAAGTGTCCCGCTTAAATTGTTTCCACAGTGTAAGCTGACAAATTAAACTCTCCGGACTTTTAAATAGAAATCCTCGTTTTCGCTGTTCTGCTGCTAAATACTGACACTTTTTTTTTCTAACGTAATTGGAATTCTGCCCCAAATCTCGGCGGGCTTGTCTAGACCAAAGCACAGCTCATGTGGCTTTACTAGTGAAGCACATACGATCATAGCCGCCTCAGCGTTTTCTGTCTTTTGCTGCGTAGCCATGTTTAACCTTATCGCGTGATTACCACAGAGATGTATTATAATTCAGCAAACTCAGGTTAGATGCTTCTGAATCGTGTGATAATCAGAGGCTGTCATTCCGCGTCTGGAAGGATCTCTGCAGGCCTCGGGCTGGAGCGAATCTTGTCAGTGATGACACAGCTCTGTGCACATGGCGGCATCTTAAATCCCTATCAGCAGCACCTGGGCAGCTCGCGGTGTCAGGGCACATAAACAAGCAGTCCCTTGAGATTTGCGCGTGGACAGTACTACACCTCCCGCTCAACAGGCGCATTAGACTCCATTTAACTAATCTATGCATACTTAAAGATCTTCTTGTGGAAGCACGCACGCCACATTATCACTCGGCACCTCCCCAGCACCACCACAGCACCACTCAGCATCACCACAGCACCACTGCATTGCAAATGCTTGTTCCTAGAGTTAACAAGGTTAGATGGGGGAGGAAAGAGTTTCTCGGCTACAACTGCCAGCCTGTGGAACTCCGAGCCTACTGTGCTGAAAAAATAATCCAGCTTCCTTAAATTCAGAATGGGCCTAAAAACGTAGCTGTTTCCAGCATAATTCCACTCTTTGTTCTACTCTGACCACTATTAATCAAAGGCAGTGCCTAGACACCCCAGAGTATTTGTTTCGCTTTAAAAAAGTATAATTATCATCATCATCACTGGACGGGGTTAGGAGTAGGCAGGAAGCAGGAGGGGTAAAGAGGTTAAAGTTTAAGGCGGGGGGGGGCGTGGCCAAGATGGCGACGGAGTAAGACGTGCCTGCGAGCTCCTCCGGCACCCCGAGCCCTTCATAGCTTTGTTTAGCAACATTGGGGCAATTTCAGCCCTGGCTTTTGACTCTCCTGGGTTCGCTGAGGCGTCCTGCATTGGTTTGTCCCTTCTCCTGTCGAGCTACGACACGGGACGGCGGACTTAGCCGAGGTGTTACTTTGGTGACGCACGAGCACCGGAGCGGCCTACGGGGCTTTGCCTGGGCGGCATCGACTCTTCGCAAGAGGGGACTCGGGACTCTGGCAAGTGATCGAGTGAAGCGCTTCTGTGCGAGTCCTCCACACTGGGACTGTGACGAGCCTGCCTGTGATTCCGGCGTCCTAGCTGGCGGTCGTCGCCGAGCAGAGGTGACGAGGAGGCGCCGGCCTGTCTAGAGCTTTGCTGGACAGCGCAGACGACGAACGAGCGGAGAGGTGGTGCCATCTTGCCTTTCGCATCATGTCGACGAGGAATCGCCTGAATAAACCGGGGAAGGATGGTCCCTGTAAGGGGGCATCTGGATCGCCCCCCGGTCCTAGCAAGTCGCCGAACAAAGACGACGCTGATGGCCCGGTCACGAAGGCCTTCCTGATTGAGCTTTTTTCCTCCATCAAGGAGGATATCACGGAGCTGAAAGCACAACTAGCCTCCGACCTCCGTGAGGTCCGCCGTGATGTAGATGGCATCGGCGAGCGTGTAGCGACCTTGGAGGACCATGACTTGGGCCTCAGTGGGGATGTCCATCAGCTACAGCAAGAGTTGCTCCAGCTTCGGGAGCAGAATCTGGACCTCCAGACCCACTGCGAGGACTTGGAAAACAGGTCCCGTCGTAATAACATCCGAATACGAGCGGTGCCATGGGATGGAGACGGTGGAAACCTGCGGGAATATGTGGAGGCTCTCTTTTTGCACATTTTGGCGGAGGACGATCGCAATGAAGTCAAGATGGACAGAGTACATCGGGTGGGCCTGCCGCGTGGCGCGCGCTCGCCGCCTCCCGACATCTTGGTTTGTGTCCACGACTTTCAGCTGAAGGAGACGATCTTGCGGAAGGCGAGAGACACTAACAATTTGCTTTTTCGTGGGCACAGCCCTCAACTTTTCCAAGACCTGGCGGCCTCCACCCTGCAAAAGCGACTGGACTTTCGCCCGATCACGGCCTTCCTAAGGGAGCACGGGGTGTCCTATTCCTGGGGTCACCCCTTTCGGCTTATCTTCCGGTGGCAAAATAGGCTGGTGCAAGTACGAACAGTAGCAGCCGCCAGGGACTTGCTCGGAATGGAGGAAGCATCTGCATCGGCGGAGGCCAGCGCCTCACCAAGACGACGTCGCCGTTCCCGTTCCCCGGCTTGGCGGAGAGTGGGCCGACGTGGTGCAGCAGAGGGGCCATCCCCATCGGCGAGCCAGAGTGAAAGGGGAGATGCTTTGGCCTCGGTGGCCCAGGTGACTGAATCAAGCCGAGTGGACAGCTCCTCGGCGGCTTAGGCCCCCTCAACAGCGGCCCGTGGGAGCCGGGGGGCTCTTTCAACTCAGGTACTCTGTGGGACAGTTCTCCGATGGAGGGTTACCCCGACCCTGGGTTCGGGGGGGGCATTACCAGGGTCTTCTACCCCCGACCCTTACGGTCATGTCCGGCTTTCATTGTTCTCTTTCTACTTTTTGCTTTCCCTTCTTTATGGTTTGTTTTTGAGGCTCCTGTGGGTTTAGGTAGGCTTGTTGGGGATGGATCCCGGTGGTGGTGGATGGGGACCTGGTATAGCTGTGGTGTGTCTGGTATGTGTTTAGCGGTGGGCTGCATTGATTGGAGCGCTGGGGGGGGGGGATTGGTCTCGATGTTGCCTGTTACGATAGGCTCCTGGAATGTTAAAGGCCTTAATTCTCCTCAAAGCGCCAGAAAGTTTGGAAGTATATTTTAGATCATCAGCTAGATGTGGTGGGCCTGCAGGAGACTCATTTGGCCCGCAAAGATGAGTCCAGGCTTAAACACAGGCAGTATCCCCTGATTTATAAATCCTCAGCCACTACTAAGCACCGTGGGGTTGCGCTTTTGTTCCGATCTGCCCTTCAATTTCAGCCGGTGGAGGTGCGGGGGGACAAGGAGGGGCGGTGGTTGATGGTGAAGGGAATGCTCATGGGTAAGCTTTGCACCTGGGTGGTGGTTTATGCTCCAAATACAGGGCAACATGGGTTCCTTGAGACTTTTCTAAGTGTGATTGGGGACTTTGGGGAGGGAGCGTTGATTGTGATGGGGGATTTCAATTTGGTCTGGGATAAAAGTCTTGACTGTTCACATCAACAGAGGACGGAGACGGGTCTCTTTTCCCCGGAGCTGCGCGATACCTTGTTAAGTCTGGGCCTTATTGATAGCTGGCGCTCCCTCCACCCCCGCACTAGGGACTACACGTTCTATTCACATGTTCACCACACATATTCCCGTCTCGACCATATATTTGTTCATCAATCTTTACAGGGCGACCTGCGTGATAGCAAAATTTTTCCACTTTCAGTTTCGGATCATAGCCTTTTGGCGACGTGCTTGAATTGGGCCCCAGGGTCGTCCCCTCATCGCAAATGGTATTTCGCTGCATCTCTTACGCGAGATGAGGAATCTTGCAAGAAGCTTAGGGCGGCCATTGGTGAGTTCTTTGAGCTGAATAAGATTGGTGACACCTCGGTCTTTACCCAATGGGACGCCTTCAAGGCGACGACACGGGGCAAGTGCATAGCATTGAACTCCGCCCTGAACAGGCTTCGTCGTGAGGAGAGGGAGGCGCTGGAGGCGGAACTGTCGACGTTGGAAACTGCGCATAAGCAGAATCCTTCTAGAAGGACCCTCCGCCCTCTTGCTGCGGTGCGAGGGAAGCTCAGGGCGCACTATAATAATCGAGCTGAATATACCCTTCTGCGCCTACGGCGCCTCTCCTACGCTCAGGGCAACAAAGTGGGGAAGCACTTAGCACGGCAGCTCCGTGATAAGCGTGAGAGGGAATATGTGGGTGGCATTCGGACCCCCTCCGGGGTAGGGAACACAGGGATGCGGTTAAGGCAGAGCTCTTCGGCGACTTCTATGCCGCACTATACTCGGCGGACCGCCTGGTGCCGGCCGCTCAACAAACATACTTGGAGGACCTGTCGCTACCGCAGGTCTCCAAGGAATGGAATGAGCTCTTGGAAGCCCCGTTTACTAGGGAGGAGGTGCTTTCAGCCATTCGGTCCCTCAAACCGCACAAGGCCCCGGGCCCGGACGGCTATACGGCCTCCTTTTATCAGACGTTCGCGTCCGAGTTGGGAGATCACTTGGTGCTCCTTTTCAACAACATGAGGGAGGCGGGCCACACTTCGGGCACTATGGCGGAGGCTGTGATCACGATTATTCCCAAGGCGGGGAAAGATCCCTCCAAATGTGAATCGTACCGGCCCATAGCCCTCCTGAATGTTGATGCCAAATTGTTTTCTTCTATCTTAGCCACTCGGCTCAAGGACCTTATGCCGGCTCTCATCCATCCGGATCAATCGGGCTTCATAAAGGGTCGTCAGACCCATGATAACACCAGATGGCTGATTCATCTGATTGAGAAAGCCGAGCGCTTCAGGATCCCAGCTGTTCTGTTAGGCCTTGACGCTGAAAAGGCGTTTGATCGGGTGGACTGGAACTTTCTCTTTGGTACTCTTCATGCTTTTGGCTTTTCTCCCAAATTTATAGATATGCTTCGGGCCAACTATCATGGCCCGCGTTCGAGAGTTATGGTGAATGGTCATGTCTCACCATTTTTTGCTCATTCCCGAGGCACAAGGCAGGGCTGCCCCCTATCTCCCTTACTTTTTGCGCTTAGCATTGAGCCTCTTGCCATTAGGGTGCGAGAGGACCCAGATATTGTGGGCCTCCCCTTTTCGGGGGAACAGCACAAAATATCTTTGTTTGCAGATGATGTCCTCTTGTCGCTAGCTGACCCCGGGACTTCCCTTCCACGGGTGCAGGAGATGCTGTCCCAGTTCGAAGCAGTGGCGGGATTCCGGGTGAACCCCGGCAAATCGTACATACTCAATCTCACGCTTCCGCCCTCTGAGGTAGAGCGCATTCGACCGCTCACGCCCCTGGCCTGGTCTGGCTCCTCCATCCAATATCTCGGAATCAAGCTGACCTCCTCCATCGCCACCTTGTATGCAGCTAACTTCCCTCCTCTGCTAACTCAGATACAGACTGAGCTGAATCGCTGGAAGCCTATGTTTATCTCTTGGCTTGGGCGCGTGCATGCTGTCAAGATGACGCTGCTCCCCAAGCTTCTATATCTGTTCCAAGCCCTCCCCATTCCCTTGGACGGGGTTTTTTTTCGACGTCTGAAGACTATGGTTCTGCGTTACATCTGGCAAGGGGACCGTGCTAGACTCTCCTTTCTTACGCTTCGCCGGCCTTTGAGGAAGGGCGGGGCTGGCCTTCCAGACATGCTTCTTTACTACAAGGCGGCACAACTCCAGGTGTTGGCTGAATGGACCCAAATGGAGTCAGAGAAGCATTGGCTGCATATGGACAGGTGTGTGGCGGGGACCTCTATTTGGGACCTGGTTTGGAAGGCGAAGGGGGATCGGCCTCGCAACGCATACATTAGCACCCCTACGAGCACCACTCTGAAGGTCTGGGACTCGGTTTCTAATGATGAAAGATGGACCTCCTTTCCTTCCCCCTTCACGCCTATTCACTTTAATCCAGCGTTTCCGCCGGCTCTCGTTGAGGGGCCCTTTGATGGGTGGAAGGCGGGGGGCTGCCACGCACTTACACATTTGTTTCATGGCTACGAGCCGCTCACCTTCCAAAATTGCATGCGCGACTATGGTGTGCCACCTACTGAGCGCTACCGGCACGCCCAGCTGCTATATTGGGCATTGTCTCCTGAGGTGCGGGACGCTGCGACGAGGCCCCCCACGGATTTCGAATCTTACATTACTCGCACATCATCTATGAAGGGGGTGATTTCCTTCCTCTATGATTTATTGTTAACCACGGCTATCTCACCTCGCCCTAGATACATGGGTTTGTGGGAGGAGCACCTGGGGCGGGACGTCTCCGACGAAGAGTGGTCACATCTTTGGCGAGATCTACACACATTCAATCATTCGATCGATCTGAGAGAAGCACATATGAAGACCATGCTAGATTGGTATTTGTATCCGGCCCGGCTGAAAAATATTTTTCCCTCAGCGTCTGACAGATGTTGGCGGGGCTGTGGTCTCCTGGGGGACTTTCGCCATATCTGGTGGGATTGCCCCAACATACGCCCTTATTGGGAGGAGATTCTGTCTCATATTAGGGAGATCCTGGGCTACCCGATTCCAGATTCCATTGGCTTCGTGCTCCTGGGCCTTCGGGACCCACTTCTGGAGCACCAAACCAGAGCTGACAAGCACATCCTTTGGCTCTGTTTGGGAGCAGCCAAACTGACTCTGGCTGCTGCATGGAAAAAGAGGGAGGCCCCAACTCTTTCCCTTTGGTTTGCTAGGTTATGGAGGCTGCTGAGTGTGGAGCGTATGGCGGACATTTTCAGAAATAACTTTAAGAACTTTACTTTCAGATGGGGCCCACTGGTCCGCTTCCTCTCTCGGGGTTGCCGTCAGCGGTTTGCCCGCCCACTATACGTGCCTTACATCTGTTTCAGGTGTGAACTGTGCTTGTGTGAATGGTTGTTGTCAGGCTGCCACCATCGGGGGGGACGGGTGCACTGGGGAGGTTGGAGCCTCTGGGGGGGGGGGGTTTGGTCTGTTTTTCTTTTCTGAAGGGGGATGTGGACGATTTGGTTTTTATGATCTTTTTGCCGCGTTATTTTTCTTATGGCCGAACTGCTTGGAGGCGTACATGGACTTGGTCGACTAAGCCTCTGACTTGGATAGACTTGCCCGATACCAAGGCGGGCTTTCCCCTCCGGATTTCTCGGGGGGCTTGACATTATCCCGGGCAGATTTTTGAACTTTTTTCTTTTGAACTCTTATGTCCTGCCCTGAGTGCTGACGCTGCTCAGCCCTGCATAACTGTTATTGCTGCTCGGCCTTTTGCATTGGCCCCTGTGTGGGCACTTCCTTGATTTGCTATTCATGTGCCTTCATCCCCTTTCTCTTCTGTTGTGTCTATCTTTCTATTCTCTCAATAAAAATATCTTTAACAAAAAAAAAGTTTAAGGCGGGGAGCAAGAATCAGAAAATACGATGGGGGAAAAATGCAAAGTTACAAACAAGGGGAAAAGAGTCACAATTAGTTTGGAGGCAAAAAGTTGTAGTTAAGTGGTAGAGGTGGTCATGATTAGGCGGGAGGAAGCAAGGTTATGAAGCAAAAGGAGGCAAAAATGGTTGAAACATGAAGGTTATGGAGGCAAAAAGGTTAAATTTAGGGGGAGCGAAAGAAGGTTATGGAGGCAAAAGGAGGCAAAAGGAGGCAAAAAGGTTACATTTAGGCAGGAGAAAAAGAAGGTTATGGAGGCAAAAAGGTTCAAAATTATGTGGGAGAAAACAAGGTCATGGAGGTAGAAAGGAGGCAAGAGGTTAAAAATTAGGCAAGCGTAAACAAGGTTATGGGTAGAGGGTGCGAACAGCAGGCGAGGTGTCTGGCAGACAGCGGTTACAGGCTTGAGTGGGAGCTCGGCCTGCAGCATCGGAGTTAGCTGGCCCAGGGACCTGCTCAATAGGGTCAAGCTATTGCCTCCGTTAAGTAGGTAAGGGAAAGAGGTAAAAGTTTAAGGCGGGAAGCATGAATCATAAAACCTCATTAGGGGGAAAAAGATACAAAGTTACAAACGGGGGAAATTAGGTTGGAGGCAAAAAGTTGTAGTTAGGTGAGAGAGAAGGGCACGATTAGGCAGGAGGAAACAAGGTTATGGAGGCAAAAAGGTTGCACTTATGTGGCAGGAAAATAAGATTATGGAGGCAAAAGGAGCAAAAAAGGATACTTTTAGGCAGGAGAAAAAAAGGTAATGGATGCAAAAGGAGGCAAAAGGTTTAATTTTAGGTGAGAGAAAAAGGTTATGGAGGTAAAAGGAGGCAAAATGTTTGAAAAAAGAAAGTTATGGAGGCTAAAGGAGGCAAAAATGTTACATTTAGGTAGGAGAAGAAGGTTATGGAGGCAAAAAAAGGCCTTTTAAACAATTAGGTGGGATTAAAATAGGTTATGGGTAGAGGCTGAGAACAGCAGGTGAAGTGTCTGGCTGACAGCAGTTACTGGCTTGAGCGGGAGCACGGGCTGCACCAGCGGGGGGAGCTGGCCCAGGCACCTGCTCCCTGTTTCTAACGTTCAGAGCCTTTAATACAAGTGTAAGTAATAATTAGTTTAAAATCCCCATACCAAAGAGCGATAAAACTAAATAAGTAGGATCAAGCCATTTTGTCATGTGGTTTATGGCCGTTTACATTTTGTTTTGAAATCAAAAAACCCGGAGTTAATAGACCTCTTTTAGTTCACTTAATTAAACCAAATATGAAATTAGCAACATCCCCAACTGGAATTAGTCATCCATTGTGAAATTATTGTGTATGTCCATTAAAAACAGCGGATAACCTTCAGTTATGATTCTTTCTGTGAAAAGGAAAGGAAACTTGTCAGAATAAGTTTTCCTCCGTCGACGACTAAGTGTTGTAACGGTGCAGAGACTAAACTAAGAAACTCACCTGAGTCGGCACCTGGGCTGAAGAGGAGCCTCTTCCGGTTATTCATGGCATGTACATGAAGGTCACTCTCTGTGCCTTACTGGGTGCCCCAGGCCGCCTTTGGCACTCCGGTGTTTCCCTTGTCATAGACAAGGGAAACATCATCTCTTACGCCAACGACACCCAGCTAATCCTTTCCCTCACCAAAGACCCCAACGCCGCCAAAACCAATCTTCACGAAGGCATGAAAGAAGTAGCCGAATGGATGAAACAGAGCCGCCTAAAACTCAACTCAGACAAAACGGAGGTGTTCATCCTAGGATCTTCCCCCTCAGCTTGGGACGACTCTTGGTGGCCTTCAGATCTGGGCACAGCACCCACACCCACAGACCATGCACGTAACCTTGGCTTCATCCTAGACTCCTCTCTCTCGATGTCCAGACAAGCCAACGCAGTCTCGTCCTCCTGCTTCAACGTACTTCGCATCCTCAAAAAGATCTTCCGCTGGATCCCCCTCGAGACAAGAAAGACTGTCACCCACGCACTGGTCACGAGTCGACTGGATTATGGTAACACACTTTACGCCGGAACCACAACAAAATTACAGAAAAAACTCCAGCGCATCCAAAACGCGTCAGCGAGACTCATACTAGACATCCCGCGCCAAGATCACATCACCAGACATCTAAAAGACCTCCACTGGCTTCCCGTCAACAAAAGAATTACTTTCCGCCTTCTCACCCACGCACACAAGGCCCTCTACAATCTAGGACCCGAATGCCTCAACACTCGATTGTCCTTCTACAAACCCACCCGCCAACTAAGATCGTCCAATCAAGCCCTCGCCGCAGTCCCGCGCATCCGGAAATCCACCATGGGTTGCAGATCCTTCTCCTTCCTGGCTGCCAAGGCCTGGAACTCACTCCCCACCCACCTCCGCCTTAATCAGAACCAAATCTCCTTCAGAAAAGAACTGAAAACCTGGCTATTCAACAAATAATTGAACCCCTTCCCCTAGCGCCTTGAGACCCTCTGGGTGAGTAGTGCGCTATACAAATGTCTGAACTTGAACTTGAACCTTAAAGGGTGTTCTGTGAGCTGGTTACAGCACTGGGCATGTGTTGTAAATAGGTTTCTAACTCTTCACTTTAGTGTAGTCTGTCTTTTATATTGTTTGCTAAGTGTACCACCCTAGAACATTATCAATGTTCTAGCAATGTGTTCTTTCTTTGCTATGATTCCAATGCTGGTCAGTTGGTGACTGGTCAGCGTTGTTGTCACTTGCTGTTTCCTGTACTACAAATAAACCTGATAGATGTTTCCTACATCTTGTGTTCCTGTGATGATTATATTTACAACTGCATGCATGGCAGTGGTGGAGTAAACGTTATGAATTCCAGAATGCAGGCGTGGTTACGCATTAAATACTAGCCCTATGCAAGTTAACGGTTGCCCATGGAATGTTGACTGAGGCGCTCAATACAATTTGTGCCTGAGTTCTTCCTATGAGATCAGTTCCAGATAGCATCATATAAGAGGGTCTATTTCCCAGTGATGTATCATCGCAACGCATTTGTTCATCGCATTCAAAGCCCTTAGCTTTCATCTCAGATTTTTGCTATTACGAGAAGTCCTAGACTTGTTTTGTGACGCTGTTTACATTAATGCAATTGAACCAACTAGCCAGCTATGCATCTTTCGTTTGCTTTTACAAGCCAAGATTTCTATAATGTTTAGCTTTTTTTTTTCAGTCTGCCAGTGAGGTGTACAGTTGGAGGAGAGACTTTGCATTGGGAAGCAGGAGCATGCCTTCCACAGATCCTTTCTTCTATGCTAGGCGCGGTGGAGCTGAAGCTGCCAAGCAGAGTAATTGTGTGATCTCTCTGGCATCCAATCAAGTGATTCGGACTCTACCACCTAATGATGTGCCATTGAAAGAACTCTACCCTAAAGGTATGAATCCATTGAAGTGTAAACTGGAGTGTCAGTGATGCTCATAGGTAGCAAATTGCAATTATAGTAGTTATGGTGAAGTACCCAGGAGTATACAAAAATATATCTGCTTTAGTTAACTTATATACCTGACAATAGTGTTTGTTTTTAATCTTGACTGTTTACTAGAATAGTAAAATAACCTAAAACCTGTGTGTGTCTGTGTAGTGAAAAATGAAATGAAGGTTAAAGTGAAGTTATAGTTAGCTTTAGTTAAAATACCTTAACGTATGCTTGAAAAAAAAATACTTTAAGAACCACAGTTAAGTAATGCCATGGTTACAAATTAAAGACACAAGACCACTGAGACTCTCAAGTTATGACTAGCTCTCTAATCCATATCTCACACAACAGCCAGTGCAATGCTTATGACCTTACCTTTGATATGACAGAAGCAATTACAAATGCATAAATAATCTTACAGCTGAGATTACATATTATATAACCCATTTTTTAAAAATAGTTTATTAAAGTTTTCACACTTTGCATCAACAAAACACTAACATTAGAATGGCTGTTGTTACTGTAAGGTTCACCACAACTATCCTTGAGACCCGGCCCATTGTCAAAGGTGGGAGTATGTCTGGCTGCAGTGGAACAACAGCGTAGTATGTACTGTCCGAGGTCAGGAGTATGTCTGGGGGCCGTGCAGCCAATGTCAGGAAGAGCTCTCGAGCATGCTGAAAATCGGCAGTGTGGGAATTGCACCTAGGGCACGTGAGACTGGCTGTTGGAAAGATGCGGTTTAATTTAGTCAATATTAGGTATGCCCTGTGTAGTATTGTGTACTTGATACTCTTGAATCAGACATTGCGGGAGACTGTCTGAGGGACCTCTTGCACCAGGGTCCATTCCGAGTTGTGGAGAGGGCGTTCAATGTCGTCCTCCCATACCTCCGGACAGGTGGGAGAGAGGACCCTGTATGTTCTCTAACTGCTTTTTTGAACCAATTAATCAGGTGGCACCCAAAAACCATGGTATATAGGGTGTGTATGATAGCTGGGGTGGGGGGGGGGGTTCGTCGTCAACGCTGAAACAAAATGACATGTAGCTAACAGATGGCCATGGAGGAGGAATAGGCTGGGGTGGATATCTGTAGTCCTGCATCAGCTGGTTGAACGTTAGGAGGTGATGGTCCTGGAATAGATTCCCTATTGTGTCAATGGATTGTTCATGCCAGGTACTAAATCCTCTGAGGTGAATTACTTGGGAGAATTGCGGTAGACATTGCAAAGTAATCGAGGGGTGTATAGGAGGACATCGTGCTTCAGTTGGGGTACCCGTGCAAAGCGTTCGCAGGCCACCCAGGCATGCAGTGACCACGAGCGACTCATTTTATCCAATATCTGTAAAAATTGGCAGAGGGTATCAAATGGTAAGGGTCCATCACTGGTACAGGTCTCACATAAGTTGCTGTCTGCCAACCAGTGCAACGCCCACTGGAGCTGACCTGCTAAGTAGTGTGTTTCAAAGGATGGGGCTCCCAACCCGCCCAGATCCATCGACACCTGAAGTTTACAGAGAGCTATTTGATTTTATTTGGTGACCTATATGAGTTCCCCACCATTGTTTCCAACTTTCAGAAGAACGGTAAAACGACACAGTGACAAAATAGTAGTGGAGGTGAGGGAGGATTGCCATCTTGGAGAGGGCAATTTTACCAGTTACCACCAGGAGTAACCACTTCCAGAATTTGGTCTGGGATTTGAGGGCTATGAGGGCCCACTTCACATTGCCCTCAGATAGGTCTGTCTGGAAGTAGTATAACTGAATTTCGAGATAGAGCACTGTGTACCCCGCCCAGGTCACTTGGTGTCACTGAGTTGGAGGTCCTGCTGGGAGGTGTCCCGGCATTGGGCAAAGACATACGACTTCGTCCAGGTTAATTGCATTACTGCTGCTGCCTCATATTCCTGGTGGGTGGTGTGTATCTTTGTGGTATCAGCCCCAACGTCATGAAAATATAACGGTATATCGTCGACATAGAGCGATACCGCCTGGGTCATCCCTCCCAAATGTATCCCCCAGTGTTCCCTCCTCCATTCGGAGGCAAATGGCTAGGGGCTTCATGGCGATGGCAAACAGGAAAGGCGAAAGGGGGCTGCCCTGGTGTGTGCCATGGCCAATCGCGAAGGAGGTGAAGATGAGGCAGCTGCTTCACACTTGGGATGCCGGATTGGTGTACAATAACTTTGTGTACTCTGGAGACGTTCACTGATTCCCAGCCTGGCCAATACCTGAAAGAGGTAGTCCCGGTACAACATGTTGAATGCCTTTTCCAAGTCAAGTATGTGAGTTACGGCGCAAGGGAATATCAAACAAGCCTGGTCCATCACACAGAAAAAGCTTTGGAGATTGTGAGATGTGCAGTGGCCTATTCTGATCATGGTGGATGTTGCTGGGCAGTATTTGGGCATAGCAACCTGCCAGTACCTAGCCCAATATCTTATAGTCTGTGCCTAGTATAGCTATGGGCCTGTAGGAGGACATGTGTGCAGGATTTCTGCTGGGCTTCAGCAACGAAGAAATCCCGAAGGGATGGTGGGAGCGTTCCTGTGTCAAGGGACTCTTTGTTCATGCCCAACTGTTTGCAGGCTAAATGAAGCAAGAAGCAGTCATAATACACCAGCAAGTAGCCCATCCAGTCCTGGCGATTTGTTTCAGGCCCGGTCATAGATGACCTTCCTTTTTACATACTACCCCACAGTTCAATATGTTTTTTCTTTACAAAACAATTAAATCATTATAGTTAATCACCTGGTTTTTAAACTTTTCTTCAAAAAATGTATACTGAGTTAAAATTCACTATATGTGAATAAAGTCTCCATAGCTTCCAATTAAGCATTATTTCACCAATGGATACAGACTTCATTTATCAGGGGTGTGAAATGTTACACATATGTTGAAAGGCTGTTGATTGATATGTTGTGTAGGCATCCCTTAATTTTACACTGTCAAGTAGTAGACGTCCAAAATGAAGTGCATAACCTTTGCTTCGTTAACATATTTTATGGAAAATATGTCTTAGCAAGTCAAATACATTGCATTGTTCCCATTAGACCATTAGGAAAACCCTTCTGGAATGACAGTGGACAGCCCTGTCTCACCAACCAAACACAATGACGCTAGTCATCCTGAACTAAGTCGAGAAATCATATTGAAAGAATGCCATGACTCCCAAGCTCTCATGGGACCACCCAAATGGTAGAAATGTGCTTTACAAGTTCCTGTGACATAACATGATATCACATTACGTCTCATGAGATACACCTTAAACCAACATGAACAAAACTGTACTGCAAAAGCAACAATATGTATATACAGTTTGGCGCTTGTGCTATGCATTGCTTGGCTTTAGTTTCTTTTTTAAAATGAGGTTCTTACATTTCTTTAAAGCTAACTTCAACTTTAACAATCACTTAAATGTAAATCTAGGGGTAGAAATTAATAAATTACATTTCCGTCTAAGGGCCCCTTAAAACCCCTACTGAGAAATGTACCATTCCAACCCATGTCACTTCAACCACTTTGCTCGTGTAGGCCAAGGCTCATCAAATTAGCTCCATATGCACATGGTACGTCATTATGTGGGAAGCGTCATTCTGCGCAGACTCAATCCTCCCCCCTATGGGCAATAAGAAAAGTACATGGGTTCGGGCCCAATTGTATATCTGAGTTCCCAATTGTGCAGCTCGTCCTTCATCAGTCTGGCTTATAATATACTAGCAGCCCGTCCCGACCTTGTCCGGGAGCAACAGGCTTCCCCGACCCCCGCCCGCCACGACATTGTTTAGCAGCCCAGGCCCCCGCCCGGCCCGTCCCCCGCCCGGCCTGTCCCCCGCCAGCCCCGACACCCGCCTGCCCCGACCCCGCCTGCCCTGACCCCCGCCTGCCCCGACATGGGTCCCCTTACCTCAGCCGCCGCTCCTCCTGCAAATCCGCTGCTCGCACCGCCGCTGGCTTGTCCGCTGCTCCTCACGTCACCGCTCCTCCCCCACGCCATGTCCGCCGCTCCCTTGCTTCAGCCGCCGCTCCTCCAGCCTGTCCGCTGCTCGCACCGCCGCTGGCCTGTCCGCTGCTCCTCACGCCACCGCTCCTCCCCGCGCCATGTCCGCCGCTCCTCATCGAGCTCCTGGGGGCCGCTCCTCCCCGCGCTCCTGACGTGAGCACGCACGTCGCGGCCGGCGCTACTTCGGAGGGACTACTTTTTTTTTTTACTGTACATTTTTTAAATAACGTTTTTTAAAAAAAAATTATATAGCCTATAACCATCTACACACCCTGACGATTCCAACGGTGTATCGGGTTTGTGGATTGGCGCTGTGGTTCCTGAGTTTACCCGCCTCAAAGGCTGAAAGTTCTTCCTTTATTATAGTAGTATAGATATGTTGCATAAAGTATTTCGTATTTATTTACGCAATCTTTTTTTTTTGAGTTTTATAAGAGCGCCAAAAGTCTCCTTCGATCAAGCTTATGGGGCGTGAAGGTCTCATCAGGCGAGATGAGAAATATCACGAAAAAAACACAAGCTTAGATCTCAGATGTTAGTCTCTAACCTCATTGCGATAAGATCCAACATGAAATACTGGTAAAGGAAAGGAAAACAAGTGGGGCCTTAAATGTTCTGGACTGTAGATGGAGTGTGGCCGTGGGTTACACTTTGGGTGCAGGTATTCTGTAAGGAGTAAAATGCACATCATCAGTGTACTATTTGAGTAATGGGGAGCAGAGCAAGGTGAAATCACATCAATGGATGGAATCAGTCTTACCGGCTTCTTGCAGTAGTAGAACTCTGACGAGAGCGAGTACGAACTGGAGAGAGCCCTCAGCCCTAGAAGAAGCCGCAAATATATTGCAGGGAGAGTAATTGGTAAATGTGAGTAAACAGTACCACCATAACATGAAGGTGACATCACTAGCAAAGGAATATCCCTGGTAAAGTGCCTCCTCCCCAGGGCAAAAACAGCAACTGTGAGAGACATGATACAGGTGCGAACTACAAACACCACAGCCTTACAACAGCTAGCATTGCAAGGCATTTGTGCCATCCCGGTGAGTCTTGTTATTTTGCTCTCGAAAAGGAAATCTGCCTCTAGGCCCTTAGGCTACCCCACGTAGCATGTCTCCGCCCTAGTGGCCATGCTCCAGTAAACCAGAGCACGCGGGCGGCCGACACAACTAAAGTGAGTGAAACTAGGTGCAACTTCGGTGAGGTAACGGTGAACAGCCTTTACAACGAAACTTTTACAACGCACTACCATTACGACGCAACCATTACAACGCAAACCATTACAACGCATTGCCCTGGGGGGCGCTCTAGGATAGGGAATAGATTTAATTTACTATCCAACACCTTCCCTACTATCCACGGGGACTGGAGTTGGAATAGTAAATTAAACTATTCACTATCCAGCACCCCAAAGCGCTATGCGTTGTAATGGTATGCGTTGTAAAAACTGCATTGTAACAGCATGCGTGGTAAAAGCATGCGTTGTAACGTCATACATCCGCGGTAATAAGTGGGACTTGTTAAGTCACTATCCCTTTTCTGGGCGAAGTTCAGTTGTAAGTAAGATTGAAAAGCTTGGCTTCCTGAACAGCATCTAGTTTTCAATTTTGTATTCTGGCCGTCCAGAACCTAGAAACAACTTCGACCCCGAAAGACCCTACTTCGTGTTTCAGTCATTTGCAGGTGTGTTGGTTGTTTAAGTGTGCAGTAGGCGAATATAGATTTCTGGATGGTGATTAGTCGGGGGAGAGTGTACTCAAATATTTGCACTCATTCTCCCCGTGGGCTTGATACATTTTTCATTAAAATAACAATATATAAATAAACATATGGCAGTGGTAGCCAATTGTATACATTCTCCCTTTGACTGCACTTGCAAAACTCTTTTATTTTCAGCTTTTTTTTCACATTCTAAGTGGCTGCTTCTCTTTTGTGGCTTTTAACCCTCTGGTTCTAAAAATATATCTGCGTACGTCAGAAGAGCTAGCAGGAGAAAGAATGTGAAAAATGATATACTATTCCCACCGCTTTTTCCTTCTTGTAAACTGTTCCAGTCTCAGAAATGTTTTTTCCGTGAAACTTGACGTATAATATTAAGCCAAGGCAGTAACTTTTTATAAATGGTCATATGTTTCCAAACTTAGCAATTAAGTTAGGCTAAATAAATTCAGGCCTGGCCTATTCTGGTGGTGCTGTCATGTTTTACAGGCCTTTCATTGCAATATTATATATCCAACACAAACATTCTCCTTTAAAGTCTAATTTAACTTCTTAGAAAGTACATTGTAAGAACTGTGCACCATTACCAAGAATTGGCTTCACATATTATGTCAGTATTTAGACTGACTCGGTTGCCAGCTAGATTGGCCTGACTACCTGCTTGCCAATTAGACTAGTTTGGCTGCCTGTTAGTCTGAGCTGCCTGCCCAGTAGTTGGGCTTAGCGCCCCATAGGACTAGCCGAGGTGCCCGGTAGAAGGCTCAGCTGCCCGTTAGCCTGGCACTGCTGCCTGTGAGACTGATCTACCGGCCAGTTAGGCTTTTCGACAGTCCAATAGCGTTGCCAGGCTGCCTGCACGCGCCTCCTTTGTGTATGCTTTGCAGGAAGGAATAAAGAAATCTCAAGAACTTTGCATTAAGTAACCAAGGAAATTTGCATAGAGAGAATGTAGCACTGAGTATGACTGTGATTGTTACTGTGAGGACAATTCTGCAGTCTTTCACTGCAAAACGTCATGTTAAATTGGATGGACGACACAATTTGCACATAAATTTTTTTATTATTTAATCTAGTGTCAAAGGGCCCTCGTTCCCTATTTCCACCTGGGCTGAGGCAGGGCCTCCACCGAGGTCCAAACCCCAGCACCGCTCTGCCTCTTCCCTGCCAATGCTGCCGGTGGGATTACTCCTCAGGTTCTATGGCATGCAGGCTGTGGTGGTAGTATGGAAGGACGGTGGGGGCTTTTGGACATATGCTCCGTCCACCATCTGAAGACATAACAGCCAAGCTGTCTGAGCCTAGGTACCGCATTTGCTGGGCTTGCCAGCAGGGGCGACTTCTCCTGTAAGGTGGAGGAGCGTTGCTTCACTGCTCTCAGAGCAGGAAAAATAAAATTATAATAACGTCATTATTAGCATTTTATTTTCTGTAGGTTCGGGGCTGGGTTAGGGCGGGCCGGGGCTGGTGGCACAGGGGAGGAGTGGTTTGCACACTCCAAGTGCGCATGAATGTTTGGCCGGCTGTCTTGGGCCGGCCAAACAGTCATTTGCACTTTGCATGTTCTCCAACCAGGCTGCCTTACAGCCTGGGTGGAGAACATGCCCAGGCTCCTAGTCCCTGTCTGAGCGCCGAACTAGATTGGACAGCTTTGTGATTGGCTGAGGGGAGCCTGGGTGGTTCCTGCTTCCAGTACTCTCAGGCGAAGCAGAGACACGACGGGGGAGAAACTGCGGCGGTGAGGAGGTAAGTGACATTTTTGGGGGGTATTCTGTCCCCATTCCCCCACCCCCACTTTCCTCTGCCCTCCACCTCCATTTCTTGCCAGCCGCTACTGCTTGCCAGCCATGAAGGTCATCCGCAGAACGTGTTTCCTGTTTTATTGTTGACAACAAGATAACGTCTGTTAACTCTTTTTTCAGTTCAAGAAAGTCTTATTTGATATTGAAATGGAAAAAGCAAGGTGTCAATACAAAGTACAGTGAAATATAAAACATCGAGAATTATAATCAATAAGCTAAACATAAAATTGTAAATAGTATCAAGGAAGAAAATCCGGGCAAAAAAGTAAAAGAAGGAAAAGGCATATAAACATTATCCATGAAAGCGAGAAAGAACCTGAAAAAGAAAATATGAAAATGATATAATGAAGAAAAGAAAAAAAAAATGGAATGCAGTGAGCGTTTAAGGAGGTTTGGGGACTTCTTGTTGCGAAGGCAATGGACGAAACGAGCGGTTAGCACAAGTGTCCAAATAAAGTGTGATAGGTAGCCATAAGTCCAAACGTTTTGCAGCCATGTGAGCCGGAAAAACAAAAGCAGTGTCAAGCCTGTGGTTGTGGCAAACATTAAACCACCACGCTTTAAAGGAAATATTGGCAGAGTTTTTCCAATTTACCGTTATCTGCTGGAAAGCAGCGGCCAGTAGCAAGTCAATAATCTGAGGCTTTAATTCAACATTATCCCAACAGGGGGAAAGGCTGCCCAAGAAAATGTGTATGTGAGAAAAAGGGAAGTCCGGTTGCTCCCCCACGCTCCTGCTGACCTGCACGCTGGTATCGTTTGATCTCCTGCTTTCAGTTCCTGAACCCAGCATCTCTGCAGCTCTCTGCTCGCCTAGCGCTGCACTGTTGCTTTATTTATGTAATAGCGCTGCACTGTTGCAATTATTTATTTAATAGCGCTGCACTGTCGCTTTATTTATTTAAATAGTAGCGCGACGTCGCTGAGGCAGTAACTTTGATTTCCGCTACACTAAGGCTGGTTTGTGCGTCTAAGGCTCTTTTTCCTAAACACGCTGTGCATTTGCTGCCCCTGTCTGTGCTCGCCTTTGACCCTCCATTTTGTGTTGTTGTTTTCCCCTGGTCCGCCCATCCTCCCGCCACCGCCTCCCAGCTGCTGCCCCTCCCACGCTCGCCCCTCCACCATCCATTTATGACCAATGACCTAACGTGCAGCGTCCACGCGCAGCGTTCGCGCCCCATTCGCGCCGAAGGTGCGCCAAAGGTAAGCCCGTCTACGCCCGTCCGCGCCTGGACCGCGCCCAGCGCCAGACCCCCTGGTCCCCGTACCTCCCTCCCCTCCCGCATTACGTACGATGCCACTACCCTCCTAGCCCTAAACCCCGGCCGTCCCCCCAACTGCGTCCAAGCCGCTCCTGGACACACCCATGGACCCTTCTCTTGCAACTCCTGCAAGTTTGACGGCACCAAGAACAACTCCTCATCTACGAACACACAACAGATATCCGACCCCAACCACCTACAATGCATCCTGCTCAACACCCGCTCGGTCCACAGGCACGCCATCGACCTCTGGAATCTACTAGACACCATCTCTCCGGACGTCGCCTTCCTAACAGAAACATGGATGAACGCCACATCAGCCCCAGACATCACCATTGCCATCCCGGAAGGCTATAAGATCATTCGCAAGGACCGTACCGGACAAACAGGAGGAGGCATCGCTATCGTCCATAAGAAATCCATCCGCATCTCAACCAGCTCAGACGTCAATCTCGCCAACACTGAACACCTTCACTTCCAGATCCACATCGACCCCAAGACCACACTCAGAGGCACCCTCCTCTACAGGCCACCAGGACCCCGCGCACAATTTAGTGAAGACATCACGGACTTCATCACTCCACACGCGCTCCCCTCTGAGGATTACATCCTTTTGGGAGACCTCAACTTTCACCTTGAAAAGAACAACGACCGCAACACCACCACCCTTTTGGACAACCTCGCCAACCTCGGACTTAAACAACTAGTCACTACCCCCACCCACATCGCAGGTCACACACTCGACCCTATCTTCACCTCCAGCAAACATGTCTCCTTCAGCCACACCACAGCTCTCCTTTAGACTGACCACAGCTGCGTTCACTTTACCTACAACAAGTCCACATCCAACAACCACCCCCAACCCACTCTGCGAAGAAACTGGAACAAAATCACCACCGACCAGATCTCCTCATCGCTTCTTCAAAACCCCCCCGCCCTCTCCTCAAACCCCGACCAAGCAGCCACTAACCTCACCCAATGGTTATCCTACAGCGCCGACATCCTAGCACCACTGAAAAAACGACATATCAAACTAGGCAGCAAGAAGGTCTCCTGGTTCAACGATGATCTTAAGAAATCCAAGAAACTCTGCCGCTCTCTTGAGAAGGCCTGGAAAAAAGACCCAAACACCAGCACCAAGGACGCCTTCAAAAACGCCACCCGCATACACCACCAACTAATCCGGAATGCCAAGAAAGCCGCTTTCAAGGACCGACTAGATAGCAACGCCCACAACAGCAAGGAACTATTCAACATCGTCAAGGAATTTACCAACCCCTCAGCCAACTCCAACGCATCACCCCCTCTCAAGCCCTCTGCGACTCCTTAGCCTCATTCTTCCACAACAAAATTGCAGACATCCACAACAGCTTCGACAACCGACCCGAAGACCAACCCACCCAACCCTCTGCAGGACCCCCACCCCCCTTGAACATCCTCAATGACTGGAACCCAATCTCCACTGAGGACACCATCCGTCTGATGAACTCTATCCACTCAGGATCCCCCACAGACCCATGCCCTCACCACATCTTTAACAAAGCAGACTCCATTATAGCACCGCACCTCCGAGACGTCATCAACTGCTCCCTCAACTCCGCAACCTTCCCGGAAAGTTGGAAACATGCCGAACTCAGCGCCCTCCTGAAGAAACCCACAGCTGACCCCACCGAACTCAAAAATTACCGCCCTATCTCGCTCCTTCCATTCCCGGCCAAAGTCATCGAGAAAGCGGTCAACAACCAGCTCGCCGCCTTCCTCGAAACCAACAAATCCCTCGACTCCTCACAGTCCGGCTTCCGAGCCAAACACAGCACTGAAACCGCCCTCATTGCAGCAACAGACGACATTCGAACTCTACTGGACAATGGAGACACAGTCGCCCTCATCCTCCTCGACCTCTCCGCAGCCTTCGACACAGTCTGTCATAGCACCCTTTTACAGCGCCTCAGAAACGTCGGAATCCAAGGAAAAGCACTGGAATGGATCACCTCGTTCCTCACCGGAAGAACCCAGAGAGTCCGCCTCCCACCATTCAAGTCAAAGGCCACTGAAGTCATCTGCGGCATACCACAAGGATCTTCACTCAGCCCCACCCTCTTCAACGTATATATGAGCCCCCTCGCGACCATCGCACGCCAACACAACCTCAACATCATCTCCTACGCTGATGACACTCAACTGATCCTCTCACTCACCAAAGACCCAAACACCGCCAAAACCAACCTGCATGAAGGAATGAAAGAAGTAGCCGAATGGATGAAGCACAGCCGTCTGAAACTGAACTCGGACAAAACAGAAGTCCTCATCCTAGGCACCTCCCCCTCCGCCTGGGATGACTCTTGGTGGCCAGAGGCCCTTGGAAAAGCACCCATCCCGACGGACCACGCACGGAACCTGGGCGTCATCCTGGATTCCTCACTCTCGATGAACAGACAAGTCAACGCCGTTTCTTCATCTTGCTTCAACATTCTTCGCATGCTCAAAAAAACATTTCGCTGGATCCCCACCGAAACTAGGAAAACGGTCACCCACGCACTGGTCACGAGCCGCCTGGACTACGGAAACACCCTATACGCCGGTACCACCGCAAAACTCCAGAAAAAACTCCAACGCATCCAGAACGCTTCAGCCAGGCTCATATTAGACATCCCACGTAAAGAACACATCTCTGGTCACCTGAAAAACCTCCACTGGCTCCCCGTCAATAAGAGGATTACTTTCCGCCTCCTAACCCACGCACACAAAGCACTTTACGAAATTGGACCCGAATGCCTCAACACACGACTGTCCTTCTGCACCCCCTCCCGCCAGCTACGATCCTCCAACCAAGCCCTGGCCACTGTACCTCGCATCAACAAAACCACCATGGGAGGTAGATCCTTCTCCTACCTGGCAGCTAAAACCTGGAACTCACTTCCCACTCACCTTCGCCTTACTCAGAACCACCTAGCATTCAGAAAGCAACTTAAAACGTGGATATTCGACAAGTAATTCCCCACCCTTCTTCAAGCGCCTTGAGACCCTCTGGGTATGTAGCGCGCTATATAAATCTCTTGACTTGACTTGACACCAAAAAGCATGAACAGAGGTACATGAGAACAACATATGAAACAAAGTTGCTAGCGGGGATGAGCAAGACCAACATATATGAGGGTTGTTTGGGAAGCGCTTATGGAGGTCAGAAGGTGTATAAAGGAGTCTGTTGTAAATAAAAAACAGGGAATGTTTCAGGGTTGCTGCTCTTGAGGATTTGCGGATCTTAATCCAGACTTTGTCCCATAATGAAGTTGGCCAAGACGTGGAGAGGTCATGTTCCCAGTATTGCTCTACTTTGGATTTAGGCCTAGGAGAATCAGTAGTGTTAAGCTATTTGTAAATGGAGGAGGCTTTGGGAGTCTTGCGCAAAAATTAGTGAAGTAGAGAAACGGGGGTGGAAGAGGCAGGAGACGGATGTGACTGAGAGAGCTGATTGTAAGTTGTTAGTGCAGCCTCCCTAAGTAAATGATAGTTACTAGTGAAGGAGGTAGGTAATTTATAGAGGGAACGAAGAGTGGCGAAAGACAGGAAGGAGGATTGAGAAAAGAGTTGAGAGACCCATATCAGCCCCCTGTGATGCCATGCTTTCCAAAAGAAGGGTTTGTTACGGATAAGTAGGATGGTGTTATGCCAAATGGTGGAGGAAAGAAAATCAGCAATGGTCGTGGGAGGGGAATGGGAAGAAGATAGGAGTAGTTTAGTAGTAAATTTATGAATGGGGGTGGAAATGGAAGAGGGTTTACGGGAGAAAGAAAGATATTCAGCGAAGGAAAAAGGAGATAGAAGAAGGCGTTCAAATTTAGCCCACAGAGGACAAGGGGTGCTGGGATCTTGCAGCCAGAAAGAAGCTTGTCGTAATAGGAACGCTTTATGGTAAGCAGGGAAATTTGGAAAGTTAACTCCACCTTCTGTCTTAGGACGAGTCAATCGGGCAAGAGACATTCTAGGCTTTTTCTTATTCCGTAAAAGGGACATCAGAATAGAGTTAATTTTTTAAAAAAATTTGGAAGGAATGGATACAGGAATATTAGAAATAGTATAGAGGACTATGGGAGACAACATCATTTTAATAGTATCAAGGCGACCCCACCAGGACAAGTAAAGAGGATACCACTTGGACGTTAAGTCCACAAATTTTTGGGTGCATTTGGATAAACAGAGGGAGACAGTATCTGGAATAGTAGGAGTAATATGTAAGCCAAGGTATTTAATATGGGAGGATTTCCATGTGAAGTTGGAGGCAATAAAATTGGGTTTAAATGTGAATTTCGTCAACTGTAGGATCTCACATTTATCATTATTGAGTTTATAGCCAGATACTTGGGAGTATTCATGCACTTCAGCAAGGAAGGCGGGAATCGAATCAGTGGGGTTAGAAATGAAAAGAAGGATGTCATCCGCGTATGCAGCTAGCTTGACTTGGGAATCTGATATTTGAAAGCCTTGAATGGTAGGATTCTGACGAAGCTTAGATAGAAAGAGTTCTAAGGCCAAATTAAAAAGAAAAGGAGATAAGGGACACCCTTGACGAACACCTCTTCCCAAATCAAAAAAGGAGGAGATTTGACCATTAGCACAGACAGCTGCACGTGGATTGGAGTAAAGTAGGGAGATCAAGGAAATACATTTGGGACCAAAACCAAACCAATGAAGGGTGTGAAATAGATAGGCCCATTCAACTCTATCAAATGCTTTTTCAGCCTCAAGGGCAATGGCCGCAAGGGAATGGGGCAACTGACGGGACTTAGATAAAACATTGAATAACAATCTGGTATTGTCGGTTATAAAGCGTCCTTTGACAAAGCCTGATTGTTCCTCACCCAGAAGATCCGGGAGAAGAAGATCGAGACGTGCTGCAAGAGATTTCGCAAAAATTTTATAATCAATGTTAACTAAGGAGATAGACCTGTAATTCTTACAATGTTGGGCGTCTTTTCCCTCCTTGGGTATGAGGCAGATATGTGCATCAGAGAAAGAGCCGGAGGAAGAACCCAAGGTGAGGAAAGCATCAATGAGGGAGTGTAGTTTAGGGATGAGAAGTTTTGAGAAGTGAAGGAAGAATTCAACAGTAAAGCCATCCGGCCCAGGAGCCTTATCTTTTTGAAGATTCTGAAGTGCTGTGAGTAATTCTTGTTGAGAAATATCAAGCTCTAAATGAGAAAGGTCAAGCGGGAAGTGAGCTGGCTTTTGGATGTTGGAAAAAAAGCGATCTAAGGATTGAGAGGAGGGCTGGGTTTCGGAAGAGTATAAAGTTTTGTAAAAGGCAGAAAGTTCAGCAAGAATATCAGTGTCTTTATGTTTGAGAACATAGTGCGTGTCATAGATTGATTCTATATTTAATTTGTTATGGTTTACTTTCAAATAATTCGCGAGAATCTTCCCAGCCTTATTTTTACCACCGTAAAACTTTGCACTCGATTTCAATAGATACAAAGAGGCATCATCTGTGGACTTTTTGTTAAATTTCATTTTGGCATTAATCAAGGCTGTTAAACTGTCTTGCGAGCGGGAGGTGAAATAAGAATGCTCCAATTTCTTAATATCAAGAAGGAGAGTAGCTGTGAAGCTACGAGCAGCTCTCCGTTTTTTTGCCACATAGCCAATTATAAAATCCCTTGCTGCAGCTTTGAAGGCGTCCCAAATGGTGTGCTTAGAAAGGGAGGGAGTGTCATTGGATGAGAAAAATTCATTGGAAAATTCAGTGAAGGAAGAAGTGAATTTGGGGTCTAAAAGGAGGGAATTATTAAAGCGCCATCGCTTGGGTCCAACTGATTTAGGGAGAATGTCAAGTTGAACTAAAGTGAGGGCATGGTCTGAAAGAAGTATCGGGCCTATCTCTGCATGAGTAAGGGTTTGGACGATGTCATGAGTGACAAAGATGTAATCAATCCGGGATTGGGAATGATGACAGGGAGAGTAGAAAGTAAATTCCTGCAAATCTGGGTTACATAAACGCCAGGCATCCGTAAGTTTATGTTGAGAGATAGCCTGAGAGAAGAGTTTATGTGACTTATTAGGAACAAAATGAGTCTTGGAATTCCTATCTAAAAAGGGGTCAAGGGGTTGATTGCAGTCTCCCGCTAAAATAAAATTACTATCAATAAATCTGGTGATATGATGGGAAAAGGTGTGCCAAAAAATGGGGTCACCAGCAGTGGGGGCATAGACGTTTAGAAGGGAAACTGGAACATTCTTAATAGAAAGCTTAACAAATGTCCAACGACCCGCATCATCTGATTCTTGAGTAAGCAAAGAATGAGAAAGACTTTTGTGACATAAAATGGCCACTCCATTGCGCTTACCATCCCCTGGAGAATAATAAACATCACCCACCCAACTTTTCTTCAGTTTAACAGATTCTTCAGCAGATAAATGGGCTTCTTGCAAAAGAGCAATATCAACATTTAAGCGTGCAAGATGTGATAAAATTCTCTGTCTCTTGATGGGAGAATTAACGCTCTTAACATTCCATGTAACTATTTTTAGCGACATAGCATAAAAATGGTTAAGAGAATATCAATAAAAAAAGGAAAACAAAAAATACCCAGAATAGTAAAATGGATAAAAAGGGTATAAGAGTGAAAAAGAGGCAAAATGAGAAGACGTTGAAGAGTAGTGAGGAAGAAGTACAGGTAAGTAAGCAGGAAAAATGGTAGAAGAGTCAGAAAGAACAAAGAAAGAATATACCAAGAAGAAGTAGGAAGAGATGAAGAAAGGAAATTCAACAAAAACAGGAACAGGGTCGGAAATAGATGAGAAGCAGTAAGGAAGAGACCAGAAAAAAGAAGGAAAGAAAAAAAAGAAAGGAAAAGATGTGAATGAAGAGCAGATATGTATACCAAAAAAGTGGTAGAGAGAGTCAAATGAATAAAGAAATAAAGTAGAGGATTGCAAATGCAAGACAGAGAGATATGAAAAAGGTAAAGACACAGAAGTGGAGGAGAGAGAGAAAGAGAAGACACCTTTAAACTGAGAATAACTAAAGATAAGAACAAGATCAATGACAAAAAGGGAATACCGAAAAACAAGGGAAGGAAGGGAAACATACTTACGAAGGGTGAAACTGAGGAAGGGCGGTCACGAGGGAGGGAAGACGAGAAGAGAAAACTGAGGGGGGAGCGCCCACTGGGGGAGGCAGCACAACCGATGTGAACGAACCATCAAACCAAGAGAAGGACAAACTGTAAACTGTAAAACCTGTGGAAGGAAAGAGAAAACAAAAGAGTTGAGGAGAAGAAGACATCATGAGATTTACTAATAGAAACAAGATGCCAGAATAAGTGGAAAAGAAATTAGCATATCTTGGAACTAGAAGGGAACATATATAAAGGGAAAAGATTCAGACAGGAGAAGAGTATCAACAACATAATGGTAACAAACATATATAGGATGAACAGAAACCATGCGAACTAGTGAATAAACTAAAATAGTAGGTTATGAAAGTCATGGAGGAAAAGCTGACGATGAATTGGAGAGGTCCATTTCAGATGTGTGGCAGGAATTGAGGAAGCTCCGAAGGCGAACAGGATCCTCGTAGGTCGTCGTTTTGTTGTTATGAGTGACTCTAAAAAGGCAGGGGTGGAAAAGGCAATATCTGGCGCCAATGGATCGGAGCTCCGGTCGTATATCCAGGAAAGCTTTACGATGGCTGGCTGAGGCTTTGGCGTAATCCTGCGCGAAGAAGAGGGTAGAACCTGACCAAGTGAGGCGAGGGGAAGCGCGGGCTGCCGATAAAACCTTGAGAAGATCAGTATATTCCAGAAAGTACATGATGACGCCTCGTGGCCTGGGAGAGGCAGAGGAAGATGAAGAAATGCGGCCAAGCCTATGTGCTCGCTGGATATTTAGCGTTGCTCCTCAGGTAAGTGAAGGAGCTTAGGCAGGAAAGATTTGAAAAAAGCAACGGGGTCAGTCCCCTCACAATTTTCCGCCAAGCCGTAAATACGGAGGTTGTTACGTCGATTTCGATTTTCAAGTTCCTCGACCTGCTTCTGAAGAGAAGAAATCTGCGACTGCATATGCGACACCTTGGAGGATGATTCCTGAAGGGAGGATATGGAGTGTTCCACAGTCGTCACTCTCGCATCCATCTGTGACCAATTATCGGTTAAGACCTGCAACTTAGAGTTGGTTTCCTCCATAAAAGGTCGAAGAGCACGTATCTCCTCTAACAATAGTTCCATAGATACAGCTGAAGTAGAGCCGGACGGTGATGGAGGGTCTTTTTTGAGGCGTTTCGACGTAGCTTTCCCTGAGGGCTGAACAGGACGTTCTGCATTGGACTGCGACATTTGGATGGCAAGTTCTTGAGATGCTTCCAGGTGCGCCAACGCAGAAAAGACTTTGGAATTCTTGATTAAAACACGTCGTGGGGTTTTGGAAACACGACCAATAGCGCCTCTCTCCATATGATGAAAGCCGCCAGCAAAAAGAAAGGAATAGAGGAACTAGAACCTGGAATAACCTGTATCTGCGAGAGTCAATGGAGAAATGGAGGAGGATTGGTGGACAAATGCGTGCAAAAACAAGGAGGTCCGAAGGAAACTTCTTCACAGCTGCTCAAGAGCTACATAAGTGCACATAAGGACAAATAGCAGTGCCCACATGCGTGAGTCCAGAAGCCTCTATGCAGGAAAAGAGGACGCAGAATGCCCACAATATGAAAGACAAAATGCCAGCATTTGTATGAAAAAAAAAGAGGAATCCACAAGAAAACTGCAGCTGCGTGGTAAATGAGGGCAGTTCAGAAAGTACATGCAGTCATAGGTAGGCGTTGGCAGCAAGAAGAAGGGGGAGCATTATGTGGAGAACATTCAAATTATGTACCCGATATACGAAAATCTTAGTAACAGGAGATTTTAATCTACATTGGGATAAGTCCCACTGGGACCTGCCTATGCGCCAATTGGACACCATGATGTCAGCTCTAAGCTTCAAACAACTTGTGGAGGTTCCCACACACATCAAAGGTCATGTTCTTGACCTCGTGTGGACCACAGACCCAAAAGCGGCCCTTAAAGACGTTGCCCCATGCATATGGTCTGACCATCATTTAGTATCCTGCGAGGTACGCATTAACGGTCACATAAATAACTTACCGCCGGAAGTTAGGAGAACCCGTAAATGGGCAGAGGTTGATTTGATAACCCTGACCGAGGTGCTCTCGCCAATGGATCAGTCTTTGGGCCCGGGACGTAGTCTGGACCGGGAATACGCGGATTTAACGCGGAGCCTGACTCAGGCTATTGATCAGATAGCACCAATAAGAACACAGCTAATAAAGGGACCTGGTAAAGGGGCTCCATGGTTTACGCCATCATTAAGGGACCATAAAAGGAAGCTTAGAGCGTTGGAAAGAGGATGGAGAAAAACCAAGCAGGACACAGCTAGGAACTTCTACCGAAACTCTCTTCACCTATATAAAAAGTCTATTGCTCTAGCCAAAGCAGAATATTATGAGTCCCGCCTAAGTAAGGCAGCTAATGTCCAGAAAGAGACCTTTAAGATTTTGTCGGAGCTGAGCAAAAAACCCGAAAGCTCCCAGTCTCCCATTAACTGCAACATCTTCCAGGGATACTTCTTGGAGAAAGTGAGAACCATTATCCAGGAAATAGAGTGGCATGGCAAATGGGATGGCTATACCCACAGCCCCTCACAAACCGGCTGACTGTACTATCGCACTGTTTCCAGAGATTGATATATTGAGTCTGGAGCAGTTGATGGGTAGAATCAAATCCGGCTCCCCAGCAGACCCGTGCCCACCCAGTGTCTTTCGGGTAGCTCGCCCGTTATTGGAGGAATGTATCATCTCCCTCCTTAACAGATCCTTGGAAACAGGGTATCTACCAGCTGAACTTAAGGAAGCACGTGTAAGACCTCTACTGAAGAAATCAGGCGCAGACCCCGCAGTGCTAAAGAACTACAGGCCTATCTCTCAGCTGCCATTCCTCTCAAAAATACTGGAACAGCATGTATTAAAATCCTTGTCCATGTACCTGGAGTCTCACCATCTACTTCATGAACGACAGGCAGGGTTCCGAGCTCATCACAGCACCGAGTTGGTGATGCTCTCGGTGCTGGATGAATTGAGAGGCATGGCTGACTGTAAGAAATCGAGCGCCCTGATTTTGTTAGATCTTTCAGCGGCGTTCGATACCGTCAGCCATGCCCTGCTTCTGGATAGATTGAGTGACTTCGGGATCAAAGGCCTGGCCTTCAGATGGTTGCAATCCTTCCTCTTGGGAAGGACCCAAATGATACAACTGGGGGACGAAACATCCGAGGTGGGGACTTTAGAATGTGGGGTGCCTCAGGGCTCGGCCCTGTCCCCACTTCTATTCAATCTCTACCTGCAACCTCTGATTGCTTCCTTGGCAAGCATGGGCTGTAGAGTATTTAACTATGCGGACGACACGCAGCTGTTGCTGAGTGTCGATAACACAAGCGCCGCACAACTCCAAGCCCAGAATATCTTGAGGTACACTGTACAACGGATGACGGAAAATCTTTTGAAAATCAATCCAGATAAGACCGAGGTATTGGTGATTCCATCTACCACCTCACCATGGTGTGACCTCTACTGGCCGGCGGAGTTAGGCCCGGCTCCAAAACCTAGCTTGAATGTAAAGAGCCTGGGGATCAAACTGGACTGTGATCTATCAATGGCCAGTCAGATCTCTTCTGTGGTGGGAAGCTGCACTAATATCATCCGACAGCTACGGAAGCTAGCTCCCGTCCTTTCTCAATCCATGATGCGCTCAATCGTAGCAGCCACTGTTATCTCAAGGATAGATTACGGTAATGCTCTCTATCTCGGCCTGCCGAAAACCCTGACCAATAGGCTACAGGTCATCATGAACGACGCTGCACGACTCATTTTCAGGCTCCCAAGACGAACTAAAGCATCTCCCTTGTTACAGAACCTGCACTGGCTCCCTATCAAAGAGCGAGTGGAATTTAAGAATCTGTGCACAGCTCACAAGGCAATCTACGGTCTGGCACCCTCCTACATTAAAGATCGCTTGGTGGTGTACAGTCCAATGAGAATTCTTAGATCCTCAGATTCTCAGTTATTGGTCTGTCCCCGGTACAAACTTGTAACCAAGGGAGGGAGAGCCTTCTCTGTGTTAGTTCCCCAGTTATGGAACACTCTACCTGAGACGCTGCGCAGGGAAGAGAACCTCCTACGGTTTAGAAAGGTGCTAAAAACATTGCTGTTCAGAAGAATCATGAGTGCTATATAGGCCAGTAGATGCCTTTTATTCTGTGATTGCCAAGTTATTGTTCTTTCCACCGATTTCCGAGCGCCTAGAGACCTGCAGGTGATTGGGCGCGATACAAATCCAAAATAACAATAACAATAACAATAACAAAAGTGATAAAATGGCCGCCGAGATCTTAAATCCATAAACATTGCCTTTGCAGGATAAGGCAAGCAGGATGGAGACACTGGCACGTTAGAAGTTGAAAAAATAAGCTCACCATGAATGTTTGTGGAGGTCTGGGACAGCAAATGAAGGTGGCATTGTCCGAGAGAAGGAGCGCGACAGACGCGCAAAGGAGAAACAAAATGGCGGTTGCGGCTGACAGGGAGCCGCGGCCGCTCTAAATTGCCACAAAAAAAGCTTACGGAAGGTGAAAATGCGCCGCCGTTGTAATCACGGCGGTGCTCCCATGCTCCGACATGAGATGCTTCCTTCGGTAGGCGTCCGCCACAGGAGAGAGAGGGTAAATCCCTTGGATGGTCCGGAGTGCTCACACGGGAGCCGCCATCCGCATCGGGCGCTAAGCCACGCCCCCGTCTGTAAACTCTTAAATCACTTCTTAAATCACTTTTGAGGCCTGTAGAAAATCTCATTATTAACCTATGGCAGAAAGAGACCACAGTCTCGATATACGTGTGAGTGAATAGTCTTATCCTAAAAGGTAAACTCGTTTTTTGAGAAATCCCTGTCACACCCTTAGGACCTTGGCTAAAGCAGAAATGCTTTCCTTGGAGAAATGCATGTGGGACGCGCATCAGTTGCCCCAAACAGCAGTACTGTTCAGAAGTAAATAACTAACAGTTTCTATTCTAAAGTAGTCAAATGGATCAAAAAAGAAAGATTAAAATGCCACAGATATGAATAAAATTGGATGCATCAAATGGTATAGCAAAAGCCACTTATTAACAATAGGAAACCAGAAGTCCAATTTTTGTTTATTTAGTACCTCGACAACTTTTATATCTGTCTTGTAATGGACCATAGCTGCCAGGTAAAATTTGGTGTTTCATCCCCTTCAAACGTTTAACCTTCTGGAAGCTTTTCTAGTAGTTGGAAGTCTACGGTGGGGCAATGCTAGAAACTATGGCTGAGAAAGGCTCCAGAACGCTGGTCAAGTTTGAGAGCAGACATGCTGTAGCCTCAGATGTTGGATTTATAAACTCCTAATGTAAAAAATGCAAAGGTGAAACCACTGAGGTTCCATTTTTTGGGTAAGCTTGACACCGTGTACCGTTCCTCAATAGAATACTAGGACCAACTTTTGTTTAAAGCCCAAAAATTAAGGAGCCTTGTTGTTAAAAGCCTCCAAATTTGTAGGACGTATTCCTCGGGCACCAGTCCATGGGGTTTCAGTTGCAGACAGGGTCCACACAACCTAGCTTTAGTCTGAAAGAAAATATCCAGTTCCCACAGTTTTATTTTTATTATTCTGCTGCAGTACTAACTGCATTAGTCTCAGGGTCTTCTGTTCTCCCAAAGCACAGTTGAGAAGTCCAAATGGATATTCAGGAAGCATGTCTAGTTATTACTGATCTTCTGGATATCTCCTAGGTTGGCCCTTGGCCGCACTGTCCAGTCACATGAGCGATATTCAACAGAGGCAAGTAGGCTTCACTGGCTGGTTCTTGACCCACCCTGTGCTGGCCTATTGTTTCTCAGAATTATTATTTATTATTATTTAAAGATTTATGCAGCGCATAGCTGCCCCAGCAACAGGCGTCCCAGCGCTACCCAAGGAACAGATGCCAAATACCACTCTAACAAACACAGACAGTTACACCAGAAAGAGCCAGGTCTTTCGAGCCTTTTGGAAGGTCCAATGATTCTGGAGTCCTCTGATAGACATCGGAAGGGAATTCCAAAGTTTAGCCTCTTAAAAGATCAATCACCGGCTCTGGCTCTTTGAATCAAAGTTCTCTGCCCCCCAAAAAAATCGGATCCAGCTAACCTCCTGATCCTAGCCCCCAAATGATATCCTTGTTACCCCAACTAAAAGGAGAAAGGGCTAGAAGAGCTTTTCGCAGTCAAGTGTGACCTCACCCGAGAGGCTAACCTTCCATCGCCATCCTGACTATTAGCTATGTTCCTTTTCTTTTGCCTTTTGTTCTCTTAAGCACTTAGTTGAGTTTAAACTTTGTTTAATAATCCCAGACTAGATTAAACATTATAGTTGATACAGATATGACCACACCAATGCACTATTCAAACTGAATTACCTGTAAGTTGCAAATTGGGTTTCATAGTGCCTTCCAATGAAATGCAATGAATTATGGATTTAATCCATGTTTGCTCATTTAAGAAGGCTCTGCTGCCTGGCTGCAGGAAACATACCTTCTAAAAGCACATTTTATGTTAAGGTGCAAGTGGGAACACTCCTGTACCAGTGAACATACTGTTCTTTGGCCTGTGGAGCTTGATGAGCATCAGAGTCCAGGGAGGTGTAAAGCAGTCGCAGATGGGAATTGAAGCCCTGGCTTGTCCTAGTTTTTAATTTGTGCACACATATTCCATGCTTAAACACTTGAACCTCATTTAAGGCCCCATGTGCTTACGGCAAAACCAACACCTGTCAGCAAAAGATTAAACAGATTCAGGTACGAAATGGAGAGTTGCATGTTGCACAGTCTGCATTTTGCTAGCCACCCATTTGGTTGGGCCTGTCACCCTTGAAGGACGACAGAATTATGTGTCAGAAGGGGGCAGCAAGCAGGGCAGGCTGGACTGCAATGGGGGTTTAATGCAATATCACATGCACAACCAAACACTTAAATCACGCACAAACACTTAAATCACACACAGACACTTAAATCACTCACACGCACTACAGTATTTTGTAAGGAACCACAGCAGAACTCAACACCTGGAAGTGGCAGATTCAAGCCAGAAGGAGCGGTGTTGTTGGGTCTAATAGTGTGCTTTCAGCTCACACTCTCGAACAATGAGCACTGACATTGTGATCTCCCCTTTTTACAACTTCTGACACTAGTACTGTTGATTTAGGGCGAGGTTGTTGGGTTTACCAATGCTTGTTGACTTATGGAAATGTATCTTAGTTTGCTTTCATTCATTTGCAGACGTGACACCCCCGCTCACAGCTGGATACCTGGAAGTGACAGATTTTAACTCCAAGAAAGTGAAATATATTCCAGTCCCAAGGTAAGAGCCGTGGGAATGTGTGGCACGAATTATTGAAACAAAACGCATGTCTATTGGGCAACTTATTACCTCGTATTTTCCGAATGGGGTTTGATGTTCTGATACTTGACACAATGTGTGTTCCTGTGCAGTGAAACACTCGCTATATTTCGTTGTGGGTTGAATCTGACACTTTGGAGACTGTCCCAGTGCACGTGCTTTGACAGTAACTTGTGTCATCTTATGACACATTTCACAGTTAGATCACTGGACCGTGGGACAGGTGGACGAAGCAGCTGTGATTTTAGAGAAAACAAATGGCATGGTTGTATGATCATGTTCTGCATATGCATATTGAGGCTTAATCCTCACGAATTAATGAAACCACTCTTGCATTGCGTAAGCCTATGATTTGCATACATTTAGTTATTTCTATTTGTGATTTACCAAAGAGACAGGCGAATGGCAGGTGACACTACAACTGTGGTAGTTCACATGGCATAGTCGTGTCTGGTCTGTATGAATGTGCATTGAATGAAGAGCCAGTCGCCTGCAGCAACAGGGGAGGGTCGATGTACAATTACTATTTTTTCACATGTATTTTTGTTTCTATGTGAAAAAATCTGTTAATATGCACACCCTGCGAAATGCGTTTATTTCCGGCGCTTCCCACACTCACTGTGTTATCTACACCTGCTCGTCTTTGGTGCACATTTGGGGGGGAGGGGGGTCAGTGACTGTGGGACAGAGCATGTTTAATATTTGTGAGTAGCTAGAAGAAGATTTGTGGCGCTTCATGCCATTGGCAATGCCATCTCACAGTGCAAAACCACAGCCACACCCATATTCCCAGCCCAACCTACATTTACAATTGCATAATATTTGCCCAGCTGCAGCTGGCGAGCGTGGGTTCCAGTGCCCAGGGAGGACCGTGACCACTTCCTGGGTCCCTTCCACCAGTCCAGACTTGAGACCCTTACCCCCAAGCACATCTATTAGATTTTAAGTACATTTTAAAATTGTATTTTGTGCCCCTAAGAATTTTGCGCCTGGGTCATCAGCGCCTTTGGCCCCGCCCACTCTACGCCTCTGCCCAGCTGGCAAGGTTTCCGCATTAGTCAGTACCAGAACCTTCCTCAAATATGGAACCCCCAACTTCTGGGACCTGATGTATCATGGGGGAGGGCGCAAATATTTGGGTGCAAATTATGCAGCAAGGGTTTGTGAGGTATCAATCAGTCACATTGCAAAATGTGGATTGGGAGGCGGCTGGAAAACCTCTTGTCTAATGGATATTAATGACCCTGAAGGCATTTTGTGGCCCTCCTGTGACCGTCTGGAAATGGAAAACTGCAAGGCACAGCAGATCTGCACTCCTGCCTTAGTATTCCTGACAGGAAAACCTTTTTAAAACCACTGGTGGCCTGTAAAGAGACAGGCACAGTTTAAAAAATATAAAATCCTGTCAGGAATGACATTGGGGAATGCACCCCTTGAGGCTGTGCAGAGAAGATTCGGGCTCAGAAAATCAGATACCACCCCATGCTGGGTGATGACAAATGACCAATGGGTCTCACCTGCAGTTATGGTAGCAAAGCCTAGATATATACCATGGTGACTCGAAACTAATAGAAGAATGTCCATTTCACGCCTCCTCCTATTTCCAAGTCATAGTAAGTTCCCAAACCCTTCTGAAAATTAAAAAGCCTTCTCTTAGTCGTTAAAAGGATTTTGTACACATCAAAACGGTATTTTACAAGTACAAAACCTTTGTTTTTGCGATTCGCAGGCTTCTAAGTGTGTTGTACGTGAAACCTCTTAGCTCATTGAACCAGTATTAGTGACTTGCATGCCCAGATGCGTCACTTTACACATGCATGTGTTACATATGCGGAATATATAGGTAATCGCCTTATAGTATTCCTTGATATGGCCAGCCTGGCAAGAGAGGTCAAAGTGGAAAATCAAATGCATTACACAGTGAAGGCTCACACAAGGCTGATATCTGGAGCCTGTCTGGAGAAAAGCTGATTTTAGGGGATGCGTGTGCTGAGCTGTATACCATATGTTGCAGTCAGGATATAGGACCTTTCCGGCTGTAAATCATGTTTGTTTGTGGTTAGCATGGTGGGCGAGATGAACGTTTGCCGGGATCTGCTTCTTCGTTTTAACTCAGCACATGTGTAATACCTGTGTTATTATCCCCGGCCCACGGTAACCCAACCCTGGCGTCTCCTGTTGGAGAGCTGTCGGATCTGTGGAAAAGTACTGAGCTCATGTTCTAAGTGGGGCAGCAAAAAAACAGCCTTCGTCTTATCAAAACCGATCTGTGGTTTAATAAGATTGGAATGCCTCGTGAAGCTGCTCTTTGTCGTAGAAATGGCTGTAAAATTAATATTCCCATTTTGGACTTAATTTATTTTCATGGATTTTATCTTTTTTGCAGATACCAAATATATTCATAAGATGGTTTAGGGGGGAAATGAAGTCTGCAGAACTTGCATGCAGACAGAGCAATATGAAGGGAAGGGGAGGGGGGTGGGGGAGAAAGTACCAGGGGCTTCTGGTAGGTTTTAGCAGTGTTGCGTTGGAAATGTGAGATCCGAGTTGAACCAACGCATCAGCAGGCCCGAACAGGTGATTATCCCTTTACCATAAAAAATGGAAAAAATAGGTTCCAATGGTGTATTTTATGGCATACTTTGATCTCAGTCTCTGGTGATTGCTTGGGGCGTTAGGTGTCGTTGCAGCTCACGCCCTACATGCAACGGGTATGCCCAGACGTGGGTCTGTGCTCACTGCGCCATGAGTGACAAGAGAACAAATATTGTGAAGGAGTATGAGAGGTGTTTAAATGCACCAGACTATGGTATGGTTCAGCCGCTGAATGAGAGATACCATAAAGCGGCATACCTCCGCGGTACAGTGGGGTGCAGAGGAAAAAGAGTGCTTATTCATACCAAAGACTGCAGGTGGGCCAAAGGTAGTGGTGACAGAGATTGGGCATTAACGAAGATCTGCCTGGCGCAAGGCAAGTCGTGACAGAAACTGGGCATTAATGGAACTCTACTGGGTTCTCACAGCAAACGCAACAGAGACTGTGCTATAACGGAACTCTGTTGGGGGAGCAAGGTAGAGATGACAGGCAATGTGCATTACTGGAGATCTGGAGCAGTAGACATGGCACTGATGCAGCTCTACTGTGACAGAGAGACTGCAATAACGGAGCTCCACAGGGGACGCAGACCAGGGGGTGACAACTTGGGCATTAACTGATATCTGCAGGCTATGAAGACCAGCAACTACAAAGTCTGTGCGTTACGGAGATATGCAGTGGGTACAGACCATCTCGACAGTCCGTGCATTAACAGAGATCTGCAGCGGTCGCAGACCTGTCGTTGACTGTGCACTAACAGAGCTATACAAGGGACGCAGAGAATCTCTTGACAGTCTGTGTAGTAGTAGAAAGCTTTATTCGATTTTTGTAGAATTAAAAAATCATAAAAGCAACATCATCAGAAAGTACACAAATATAGCATTACATTTAAGAAAAACTGGCTGTGGATACAGTAGTATAATGCACACATTAACTTTTCCTTTTTCTAAAAACACTCTTTAAAAAAAAAAAAAAAAACGACCATGCTATGATTTTTTACATTTCAACTAGACATATAATGATCTAGGATTAAAATCACATATGCTCCAGATAGATATAGGACCATCTCCTATTTGAGGCTGCCAAGAATGGAGAAAAGGAACCACATATTTAGACCTGAATTTAACAAGTACCAGATCGCCCACCAAATCCTTGCGTAGAGGTCCTAGCCAGCCCACCCTTCTGACACTAAGTATGGTTCCATCATTGTTGGGTGGTAGAGGTCTGTTTTTGGTTAACCAAAACGTGACCTTGTTTCTTAGGTCCGTATGGCTTTCATGTTTCCCCCTTATAAGTTCAGGTACTCCCGAAAGGACACACACAATAGGGACGGCCTCTGGAGGCAAATGTAGATGCTTGGATTTGGGCAACATATTATCGTGATTGACCACTGTTCCCTTATTTGAAGTCAATTGTTTGTTTAGCCCTACTGTAGGGCGAGAGCTCCGTACAGTTGTGACAGGGGGATCCAAACTTTTCACATGTGGAGTTGCTAGCTGGTTAGAAATGGTCTTGCTTTGTATGGAGGTTTCGGGCATTTCTGTGGCTACTAAACGCTGTAATTGAGTGGATGTTGCCATAGATTTTACAGGTAGTGGATTGGCCTTGATAGCTTCCTCAACGCCCGTTAGCCTGTCCCCTAAACTAACCATTTTATCCATCAAGGGGGATATAATAGTCTTGATCATGTTCTCGATTGAGGCCATTAAAGAAGAATGGGTAGTTGGATTCGATATAACAATGTTGAGAGTGTTGGGAGATACAGGATAAGGATTTAGTTTCTGCTGCTTGGCCCGTCTCCCCGAGTGTTTGACCCCATCTCTCTTCCTTTTAGCGATAGTGAGCTGAGGGGTCAATGCCGAAAGCGAGTTCACTTTTGGTCGTATTTGTTGTATACTGTTATTATATACTGTATTACCTGTGACCACGAGATGGCACATGGCTCTGCCTGTGACATCTCGTGGCTGTCTTTGGCTGTTGTGCACATGCCCTTGTGCTGCATCTTTTAAATGTGCTTCATGAGATCGTGTGCTTTGAACAGGCATTCTGAACTGATGCTGAGACTTGTTAAGACGTGTCTCTAATAAACTCCTGCTACTAATCTCTCCTCGAGTCCTCCAGTCTTTCCTACACTGGCGACGGGGGTAAAAGGACGTTCTCATCACCTGACTGAGGATTTTGTCAACATTTTTTAAAAAAAAAAGAAAATAATTTCAACAGAGTTTCCTTTGGTTTACCTGATTGGGCGATCTTTACAGCGACGGAAGCGGACTTTTGCAGCCACTCCGACGACGATTTCGGAGGTATTTAAACCTATTTTCACCATTTTCAGACTTTGGGAAATTTCTTTTCTCAGCGCGAGTCCAGCGCGAGTCTTTATCCGTTTCCGAATTCTATGACTTCACACGCGCATGCGTGAACAACGAAAAAGACGTCACACGCTATCGAAACAAGGGTAATTCCCTCTAAAGAGGAAGCAACAACGCAAGAGACAAAGAGGAAGCAACAACGCAAGGGACGTGTTCACGTCACACGCTTCACGCTTTCGAAACAAGGGCAACTTCCTTTAAATAAGAAGCAAGTTCCACGGCGGCCATTTTGAGTTGGTCAATATCTTCGGATTGTTTATTTTTCTCCGTTTATTTTGATTTTCAAACTGTTCTGTTTCCTGAAATCGATTCCACACGCTCGCCTAGCAACTCGACCTCATACAAAGGTATCTTCTTGATATTAAAGGTACATTTAATTTAAAATATTTTTTTTAACATATCAAAATATTGTTTTACATCTACAATTCTGACATGAGTGGAATTGTCCCTCCTCCTTCGTTTTTGGCTAACAAAGGTGACCCCCCCATGGACTGGGAAATATGGGAACCTGTTTTTCTAGCCTATGTTGAAGTTATGGATGGCACTGAATGTGAACCTGAAAGAAAATTATCTCTTTTAAAACATTGCCTAGGTGGAATTGGATTAAAAGAATTTGTTACTCTTCCAGCTTTAACTAATCCTGGAGAAAAAAATGTGTATGAACGTGCAGCTGAACAATTGAAAATTAGATTTGGAAAGAAAAAGAACGTTGTTATGGAGAGATTTATTTTCTATTCTCGCAAACAATCCGCAGATGAGCCCATTGATGACTTTGTATCATCTCTCAGATCTCTTGCTGTAACATGTGACTTTGAACATATAACTTACGAACAGGTACTAAGAGACCAAATACTGATGAGAACAAATAATAAAAAGGTCCAGGAAAGACTTTGGACAACCTCGGATATGTCTCTAAATGCAGCCATCGACATTGCAAGGTCGATTGAACATTCCGAGAAATTTGTAAAGGAGATAAGAGGAAATGAAAAGGGAGATGTCTTTAGCGTCTCCAAAGAAGGAGAGAAATTTAGGAAACCATTTGCATCTAGAAGTGATTCCACTAGTAATAAGAGTGACTCAAAATTTAAGTACACTAAAGGTGATAAGAAGAGCAACACTCAGTGGATTTGTTTCAGATGTGGAAGTCCAAACCATTTGGCAAACTCTAAAGTTTGTCCTGCTCTTGATAAAATGTGTATGAAATGCAATAAGAAAGGGCATTTAACAAAATTTTGTAAATCTACCACGAAAAAAGTTAACATAGTTCAAGATTTTGATGAATACGATTCAAATGAAAATGATATTAATACTGTTATTAATATTTGTGGTAGTGAAGGTGTAAGTAAATTTCCATCCTGTGATGTGATCATAGAGGGGAAAACAATTAACATTTTTGTGGACACCTGTGCATGGTATACATTATTGGGTTTAGATGTTGTAAAAAAAAATTGGCCCAACAAAATTTTACTTGAGTCCGACATTTCTCCAGGGGGTTACACCGGACACAGGATTGATTTGGTAGGTTATTTTTGGGGAAAAATCACTTTTTCAGGGGAATCCACATACGGTAAAATATATGTAGCTAAGTCTGGACAGCCTTTGTTAGGATGGCCACACCAAGATCAATTGGGAATTAAGATAGACCCTAGAGCTAATCCACCTGTTTACTCTGTTACTAACACCAATGATCCAGATCGTGATCTCATGGTTGATAATCTAAAGTCTGAGTTTCCTCATGTCTTCAGTGGAAAACTTGGTCAATTTTTGGGTTTTAAACACACTATTAAACTCAACGATGGTGTGGTTCCTGTTCGGCACAGAGTCAGGAACGTCCCTCTTACTTACAGGGATAAACTTAAGGTTCTTCTCAAAGATTTGTGTGACAAGGATATTATTGAGCCCATTGAGTCCTCCCCATGGGTTTCCCCGATCGTTATTTCGGTCAAATCCAACGGCGAATTGAGACTCTGTGTTGATCTTCGCAGTTTAAACAACTCCATTTGGGTGGATGCTCACCCTTTGCCAAATTTGCATGAGATGGTTTCAACGTTGGGAGGTGCAGTGATTTTTTCATGTATCGATCTGGCAAGCGCCTATCATCAAGTCGTTCTAGATGATGATTCCAAAAATTTGACGGCTTTTATTACGCCAGAAGGGCTTTTTAGGTACAAACGCATGCCTTTTGGGTTGGCTAGTGCCGCCTCCGTTTTCCAAAGACTGATGAAAGAGACACTTGAAGGGTTGACAGGGGCAATCGCCTTTCAAGATGATATTCTTGTATTTGGGAAAAATGTAGAGGAGCATGATATTAATTTAAGGAATGTCATTTCTGCTTTGTCTTCTAAAGGCCTTACTCTTCGCCTTGATAAGTGTAAAATAAGAGAAAGAGAAGTTGAGTATTTAGGACATTCCATAAGTGGTTCTGGGATCAGACCTAAACAAAAACACATAGAGAGCATCATTAAAGCTCCTGTGCCTATTTCAAAGGAACAATTGGTAGCCTTTTTAGGATTAATAGAATTCTATGCAAAATTCATTCCAAATTTCTCTTCCAAAGTTGATTCCTTTAGACCACTTCTAAAGAAGAATGCAAGATTTGTATGGTCTGATGTTATGACGGAGGTATTTCACAATCTTAAAGGGTTCGTTGTGAATGCACCTTGTTTAAAACCTTTTGTTATTGGAAAAAAATGTACCATCATGGTAGATGCAAGTAGCACAGGGTTAGGAGCAGTGCTCATGCAGAATGACTGTGGAAAAGAATGGATAATTGCTTACGCCTCAAGGGCTTTGAGGGACGCTGAAAAACACTATTCAGTTATTGAAAGAGAGTTATTGGCGTCAGTTTGGGCAGCCGAACATTTTAAAACATTTTTGTGGGGAACGAAGTTCATTATTAAGACGGACCATAAGCCTCTCATTTACATGATGGCACCGGGTGGAGGTCGTACTTTATCAGCTCGCTTAGCCAGGTTGGCATCTAGACTACAGTCCTTTCACTTTGAGATGGTATACGTAAAGGGGAAAACTAACATTCATGCTGATTGTATGTCTAGGTTGCACACTTCCTGCGATTTTCCATCTGACAATGACGAATGCGAGGTTGCGTTTACTTCACAAGACATCATGTTAGTGTTTGGGGAGAAGTTTGATTTAAGTAAAGAGTCCTGGGCAAGAGAAATGGAGAAAAGTGTTGAGTTAACTCAGGTTAAGAATTACATTTTACAAGGTTGGCCTGAACTAAGAAAATTTTCTGGTGATATGATGAGTTATGCCAAAGTTCAAGATGAGTTGGCTGTTGAAAATGGAGTTCTGATGCGAGGTGATAAATTCATCCCTCCTTTTGCTTTGAGAAATACCATTATTGGTATTGCCCATGAGGGACATTTAGGAATTTCCTTTACCAGGAGACGCGTAAAGGATTTTTTTTGGTGGCCAGGAGTGGATGGTTGTGTTGAACACTATGTCCAAAAATGTCCAGAATGTGCAAACAGTGATAAGTCTGCTGTTCCTTTACGTTCTGAACCTTGTCCTGTGGCATGTCCTTTTGGTCCTTGGCAGAAGTTAGGTCTTGATTTCATTGGTCCATTTTCTGTTCTACCTGAGCGTGAGAGATTTGGGATGGTCTTAATAGATTACTTCTCAAAATGGCCAGAGGTAAAGATGGTTAAAGAGATAACAACTAGGAATGTAGTAGAGTTTTTAGATGATGTTTTTTGCAGGGAAGGAATCCCAGAAGAAATAGTAACGGACAATGGTCCACAGTTCACCAGTAAGGATTTTCAAGGCTTTATTACCAAATGTGGGATCGTGCACAATAAAATTGCTGTGTTCCATCCTGAAGCCAATGGCCAAGTTGAAAGATTCAACAGAGTTGTGAAGGAGGCGATCCAGCTTTCTGTTAAGGGTCAACTAAATTGGCGTAATGCCCTTCAGTCTATGTTATTGTCCTATAGGACGTCCCCTAACTCTGTCACTTTGGTTAGTCCATTTGAACTTTTAAGGGGTCGAAAACCCAGTACTCGTTTGAATCCATGGTGGTTAAAAAAGAGTTTGGGTGATAATGGTGTTTCATCAAGAGTAGATTATGAGTTGGTCAGAGACAGAGTCAGCGCATATAAGGACAAGATGAAGGAAAGGATGGGAGCAAGGCAGGGATCTGTTAGCAAACATATTATCTCAGCTGGAGACCTTGTTCGTATTAAAAGAAAGGATGGTGTTCCGAAAGGGGGTCAAATGTGGTCCCGCCCCGTGGAAGTCATTGAAGTTTTCAAGCATGCTGTCAGGATTGAGGATGGTAGTGTTTGGAACTTGAACAGAGTCTCTGTATTTAAAGGTCAAGGTATGCCGAGTGACGTTGTTGTATCAAGTGATGAGTCAAGCGACGACACCAATGTTTTTCTTGATTTTGAATCAGGTACTGTGGAACATCCTTCAAGGTGTCTTTTGAGAGAGAATGAGAATTCTGAGGCTGTAAGGACTTTCCCTTCCACTGCGATGTCCAAAAAATGTCCTAGGCCTCACCGTCTTCCCGAGAGATACAAGGATTTTGTCATGAGTTGAGATTTTACTATTGTATGATTTTGTCATGAATTTAAAATTTTAGTATTGTTTAGGTTTTGTTTTTTTTTCTTCTACCACTGTATAGTTTTTTTTTTTTATTTTTTTTATTTAAAGGAAGGGAGGTGTGTTGTATACTGTTATTATATACTGTATTACCTGTGACCACGAGATGGCACATGGCTCTGCCTGTGACATCTCGTGGCTGTCTTTGGCTGTTGTGCACATGCCCTTGTGCTGCATCTTTTAAATGTGCTTCATGAGATCGTGTGCTTTGAACAGGCATTCTGAACTGATGCTGAGACTTGTTAAGACGTGTCTCTAATAAACTCCTGCTACTAATCTCTCCTCGAGTCCTCCAGTCTTTCCTACAGTATTAAAGGGGGCACATCATGTATACTGAGAGTTAGTTGAGGTTGAATGCAGGACCGAGGGCTAATATTTGATATGGGGCGGATGGGGGAATTAATTTTCACATTGTCTGGTTTCACATGAGCATACGTGGATTTACACATGTTGTTTAGTTCCTCCAGTAAAGATATCTCTGGAGCAACATCAGCTGTCTGTAAAGAAGAGCACGTAGTGGGCGAACTATCCAGGGCGGGGAATCGCTCTATTCGCTCTAGTTCTCTGGCAATGGGGAGCGTTACCCTCTTTCGATAGTGGTCCATCGTTCCTCTGATCAAGCCACAGTGTGTGGCAACATTCCTGGTACCCCCCTTGCAGGTCATATCATCAGCCATCTTCCAATAAGAACAGTTCAATAGTACCACTATGAAGGACCTATTCGTAAAAGGGGGATAGGTAAGGGGAAACAGTACCTTCAATACTTTGTCCACATCGCCGCATACCGAACCAAGGGGAATGGCCCCGCCCCGGCCTCCTCTGGCCTCTGATGGCCGCAGATGGCCCCGCCCTTCTCCCGGGCTTAGCCCGGCGCAGTCCCGCGCGCGTCCCGCAATGCGGGGGCTCTCGCTGGTACAAGAGCACCTCCGGGGGCGGGACTGGGCGTGCGCGACTTCTGCTGGCAAGGGGCCGCTGGGGGATGTAGTCCCCGGTCCGCCGCGATGTCAGGTGGCAGAAACGGCAGATGGCAGGTGAGCAGGAAAGCTGCGGCGCTCCTCGGCGCTCCCTCGGTCTCCCTCGCAATTCCCAGGTGAGTGGCTGTGTGTCAGTCTGTGTATTAAAGTACATTTGCAGGGGTCGTAGACTATGGAACACGAAAGAAGATTTGGAAGCGTTTGGTGGCACACAATGATGATGCTTTTTCAAAGTAATATCTTAAATATACTGAATGAAATTCCGGCAGTAACCCTAGGGTAAAACACAAAACAATGCAGGATTAAAACGAGCCTTGGAGCAATATCTGCTGAGCACACATGCATTGCAAATCAATTGCGGCACCCGCGCTTTAGCTTAAGATCTTTACAGCTAAAGCACGAGTGCCGCCATTGTAACAAAAGTAAACAAGTCGGAGAAAAAAAGTCGGCCACCTGCTTTTTTTTCTATTTATTTACTTTTGTTACAATGGTGGCACTCCTGCTTTAGCGTTGAACATCTTAAGATAAAACGCTTGCCTGCCGCTCGCAGCCTCTGGGAGAATACTTTCTGACATTTTTGGTCGTTTTCACCTTGCTCCCTGCATCCTGACCCACGAGGACCCGGGGACACAAGCGGACGCTGCCGGGGCCGGGACTGCGAGACCCAGGGTGCCCAGCGCTTCAACAACTCAGCGCACCTGGTGTCTCTTCCCGCCCCCAGCCCTCCGCCCTTGCTCCAACTCCGGCTTCATAAGGCTCGCGGCCCCCGCACCGCGGGTGCCGCTCGCAGCCTCTGGGAGAATACTTTCTGACATTTTGGTGCCACTCACGGATTCCTTGCTGCTGTCTACGAAGGGCGACTTTCAGCAAACTTGTGCCCAACTGCTTCCAGACTCCTTTGAGGTCGCGCTGCTGGTGGGAGCTCCTCCGTGGTCGACGGAGTGCCTAATTGCTCCCAGCGTGCGCTTGACCCCACTCCCATTGGCTGCCTGCACCGGGGGACTGCGAGGACCAGAAGCCTTTGCTTCTTCCACCTGGTGCCTCTTCCCCCGGCGGTAACGCCCTTTAAACCTTCCCTTAAAGCAAATCGTATCACACGCAACGCGGGACGCGCGCGAGGAGAAGCGCGAGGCGAAGCCCGGGCCAAGGGCGGGCCCGTTTCAGCCCGTTCCAGACTGTGAGAGACTGGACTGGGCCACGGTATTTGTGTTTTTTATTTTCTCCCTACCCATTTGTAGATCTGTGTGGATAAAAAATTGTGGGGTATTACATCCTAGTCAATATTCAACAGTGTGACCGGTCTGCTTGTGACCTAGCATTCATCACGTCTGAGACTCACAGCGTCCGATCATGACCAGAGCTACCAGAAGCAAAAAGACAGATAAAACCACTGACATAACTGGTCCACTTGACTTATTTCTAAATAAGGCCAATGCAGCCATTGATAATACTATTCAATTGATAGATCGACGGGTGTCTCACGAACTGGAGATGGCCAGAAAAAGATCGTCAATGGGCCCTTTGGCGTTAGCACAAACTCCAATTCATAAGGGTCCGATCACTCCCCTGTTGAATCAAGCAAGTGCACTAGTTCACACAGTTCCAAATACTGTGGACCTGTCAGCAACACAATTGTCATTAGGATCTGATTCTGTGGAGGATCTGGAAAAAACACCGGACTTACAACTCATACAAAACCAAGATACAGTGTTAGAATCTAACTCCACGGGGGAAAGGGAGGGTGCCATACCTAAGAAGCCAAGCAAGGGGTTGATTACACATGATATAACATCGGCTCCACCTAATTGTGTGAACCCTTGCAACCTGAATAAGAATGGCAAAAATATTGTAGTGCTTCAAACCCCATCACCCACCATCAGTGTGATCCCTAACATGCCCCCACAGAACAATGTGCCACTGGGGAACCTGGATGCATTAGGTGCAGCAGGCGGTATACACAAACCATGCACCACATGTGTGACTCTACATGACTTTCTCACAAATAGCATGGGGGAATTGTTAAAATACCATCTGAAACCCTTAGAAAAAAGTATTAGGATAATCGAAAAACAACTCGCTAAATTGAATACTCCCGCATTTACTCAGAAGTCATTGAGTACTCTAGACACGGGGGGGGGGGAAACCAAACAGCCAGTTAAACCGGCTAAACCGGCGCAACCACTTATCATACCAGCTGAGTGTCCAAAACCCCGTGTACAAGATAAAGAAGAAAGCACCCAGACTAAAAGTACCAAACAAAACTCACAAAATACCCCTAAACCCCTAAATGCAGAGGGGAATGGCCAACTCAATATTCCCAGCGATAATGCACAACCCACCCCAGCTCTAGTGGCTCTAAACACACAGTTAGCCAATTTTAAGGACACGACACATAAATCACAAAAAACTCAGTCCTTCCAATCCCAGGGAAAACAGAGGACGGGTACTAGGTTCAGGCGGCCGTTTCATCTCCCACCGGAAGCTACCCCGTACACTGTTGTCCTAACAGGGGTGTCAGAACTGCCAGAGGGCGCGGAGGAGCCCCCGTGGTCACTAAGGAACAAAGTCCTGCAATTGCTAAGCCAAAATAGACCCATCCAGCCATCACATCTTAGTAGAATAAATTCAGTCAGAAGAGTGTTTTGGATTGGGGACACGAAAAAAAGCCTACAGGGTGACTGTGTTATAGTCAATTGTGACGATCCCGCCATGGTTGACTATATCGCTTCTTGGCCAGCGTTAGAAAAAAGGGGGGGGGTGGATGTACAGCGTCTCTCCTTCTTTTATCCACCGTTAAATATTCCCAATTATGAGAATACAACTGGCTGGGACGAAGTCCAAGACTGGCCTTGGACACAGGTGGGGTACACTAATAGAAGCAGAAACAGGAACAATAATAATTACTGGAACAGAGGCTGGGATTCTCGCCCCTGGTACCATAGTAGAGGTAACCCAAATCCTGATTATTGGGGGGGGGGTTCCTACAAGGAACAGATATGACTGTTTAGACATGGTCGATTGACCAATAAAGGCCACTACAGCCCCCCAGCTAAAGATCTATGATGTTTCTCCCCAGTTAGAAAACACTAACCCCAGGATGACAGAGATTACATTAGATCTTGACACGGGTGGTGGAAACTTGTCAGGCCAACACCTAATAGAAAAATCTAGTAAGCTACTGATGGAGAGCGGATTTGAGTTCACAACTGAAACTACCAGCACGCATCCACATTTGAGCACAGTAGACAAGACTAAGGCTCAAATTGTAAATGAGATTGGAGCCCCGCCCGTGGGCACTGTCTCACTAACTAGGCAGGAAGAATCCAGTACAACCAATGAGGAGAAATGTTCTCTAAAAATAACATCGTGGAATATTGCTGGGCTGGCTAAAAAAGTGCGGGACCAGCTATTCCTAACTTTTATGGAAAGGCAGGACATAATCTGTCTGCAGGAGTGTTGGGACTTAGATGAGACCCACATCGAGGGTTTTAGCACTTTTTACGTTCCTTCGATCCAGGGCAACAGAGGCAGAGGCTCTGGGGGACTGTGTATCTTTACTTCTAACCTCTGTAACATAGAGCAGACTATGCATGAGGTAAGCGGACCAAAAACAGGCGCAGGGAGCTCATTACAAAGCCTGCTCATTAAATCAAATGGGCACTCCATTTTTCTGATCAACCTGTATAATAACGCGCCAAAAGTTGAGGTTAAAACCTTAATAGTGGAATTGGACCTATTGCTAAAGAGAGGTGGGCAGGCGGCAGACTGCTTACTTATAGCGGGGGACTTTAATTGCCACCTATGCCCCTATAGTCAAACAAAAAACTGTGGCATTTTTGACTTAAAAGGGGACCCTACCACGCACTTCGAACATTCCATAGGGGGCAACTTGTTAAATCAATTCATGCATGAATGGGATTTGGCCTTTGCAAATGAACTTTGTCAGCCACCTGTAGCGTTTCAGACAACTTTTTTTGGCCACGGGGCAGGCACTGTAATTGACTTCATTCTAGTCTCCAATAGGAATCAAGGCTGGGTGAGGGGTTTTGATACGGAGGATCTAGCAATAGGCGACCATTTTCCTATTAGCACCTCCCTTAGACTAGGGAAATCTGGGACCCAAAAAATAAGCTCTATGAATATTCTGCATGGCCGTTCAGTGGCGCTGGCCAGAAAAAATGGCTACGCCATCAAATGGGCAAAAAATGAACCCACAAAATTCCTGAAAGATCTGGTGCAGAAAGAATCTAGTCAATTTGCCACCTGTCTGGAACCAAATATCAACCCCGGGCTAATAATACAGGCGTATGAAGGGATTAAAGCCACAATAAACGCCAATTTAACTAAAAAATTAAAGGTAGAGGACGACACGAGATTACATGGCTGGTTCAATCGAGCCTGTACTAATGCACACAAAGTTCTTTTACAGGCTTTAAAGAATGTCCCCAGGGATAGCGGCCGAGTTAAGGAGGCTAGACAAGCTCACAAGCTGACCCTCCTGAACAGAAAGAAAGAACTTAAAAATGCAGCATGGGAAGCCCTGATAAAGGCAAGCGCCCTAAGGGATAACACGTCGTTCTGGAAAGAAATTAATGCCCCCTTCTTCTTGGATAGGAAGGTAGACTCACTGGAAATAGGCATATCAGAAGACGTCTGGGTCACTTATTTCACCTCCCTCTACAAGAAAGAATCACTTGCTTTGGGAGATGAGATGGATGTGGGGCGAGAGGTTCTTCCACAGCTTCAGGGAAACTTCCCACTAAAAGTAATGTTTACCCCTGCAGACCTGGAACAAGCGATTTGTCAGAGCGCTAGTTTAAAGGCTCCGGGACCTGATGGAGTCCCCATTGACTTGTTCAAGGGGAATGTAGATCTTTGGGCCCCTTTACTGGCAAATGTACTGAACGCTTACACCAAACTAGGTTTCCCCCACACTTGGAATGAAGCAATAGTTATCCCGATATTTAAAAAAGGGGACAGACAAGACCCAAAATGCTACCGCCCCATCTCCCTGCTAGACAACCTAATGAAAGTGGCAGGCAGGGTGTTGCTAACCAAATTGCAAATTTGGTCGAAGAGCAATGGGATACTTTCTAAATTCCAGTATGGTTTTAAGTCCGGTTTGGGTACAATAGAGCAGGGTTTAAACCTGTCCCTTATAATGAACAAATACATTGGTCCAAAAAAAGGGAACCTGTTCCTAACATTCGTCGACTTAACCTCGGCGTTCGACTGTTTGGATCATGGAATACTGTGGAAAACCCTGTCCACAATGGGAATAGATAAAAACATCTTAAGCTTTATCCAGGAGCTGTATAGAGACGCAGGCGCCACTGTGAGATTTGGCAAAAATGGCGAACAAACTAGAAAATTCCCAATAGCAAAAGGCGTTCGCCAGGGCTGCATACTTGCGCCATTCTTATTTAACTTATACATCAATGAGGTAGCAGCTTTCTTAAATGATCTGGAGGTGGACTACCCCAAGATAAATGGTCTCGCTGTCCCATTACTGTTATACGCCGATGATGCGGTGATTATGGCCCGCACTCAGCGGGGACTCCAAAAGGCATTAATGGGCTTCGCAACCTTCATGAGCTCTAGAGGCCTAAAAATAAACGTGGGGAAAACTTTCACGATGTCCTGCACCACCAGAAAAAAAGTACCTGACTGCAAAACCTTTGTTAACGATTCAAAGATAGCAATGACTAAAACCTTTTCTTATTTGGGAATTATTTTTAATAACAGGGGGACATGGTCTACAGCGATTACCTCCCGGAACCTGGCCTTTGCCCGCTCAATAGGGGCGGTCAAGCAATTTGCTAAAAAACTTGGCGGGAAACCGGTAGACACACTACTTAAGATCTATGCAGCAAAATGTGTGTCTACAGCTGTCTATGGGGCGGGGATCTGGGGACTTGCAGATAGTTCGGAAATCCAAAGGGTGGAAAATGCTTTCCTTAGGTATCTTTTAGGTGTCCCGCGTTCCACATCTACTACTATATGCCACAATGAACTTGACAGATCCCACATTAGTGATTTGATAAAGATAGCGCCAGTCATGTTGTGGCACAAGATTTGGACATGCGAGGACACGACATTCAATAGGGAAGTAATTCATGATTGTCTGCAGCAAGCTAATGGCGCTAAACAGCCATGGCTGGCCTATGTTAAAAAATTTCTGAATTCTATCGGTCAACCAGAATTCTTCTCGAACCCAACCTCATGTGCCCAAATGTCAAAAAAAGTAATAAAAGAGACATGCCTTGGTCTATTGGAGGAGAGGAGATATTATCTAGATGGGAATAAGTCTACCATCATAGCCCATCGTCAGATCCTCCATGATCATGGCCTTCATCCTTATTTGGGGCCAAATTTCTCATGCTATCATAGAATGCTTTTAGTACGATTGAGGACGGATTCTTTTCTCAGGCTAATAACGTTCCCTGCCCCAAATGATTGGTCTGGGAAATTGATGAAATGTCCGTGTGACGGAGTAGCCACCCAGTCCAATCTTCATTGTATTCTTCTCTGCAAGTATTATCAGTGGGGGAGGAAAAAACACTTGCTGCCACTATTAAAGCTGTGGGGTTTGAGAAGCTGTAAGACTGCCCTTCATAGATTGTATTTGCTCCAAGATGAGCTCACTATTGTAGTGGTGATAAAATTCTTGTCGTTCATTGTAAAATGTAGAGGAACCATGAGAAATGATTAGAAGGCTGAGGGTTTGTTGGAGTATTATTCTGTGCCTAATAACACCATATAATACATAAATATGTCATATTTACCTCAACCTTTTAATAATCCTATGAATTCATTTTTGTACCAAATGTCTTTATGAAATAATTTTATGGCTTTCAGTATTAGGTTACTTGATTGACAAGTGTAACGAAAAAGAGTTTGTCGCAGTGATTTCCCTTTTTAAATCCAAGTGTTAAATGTTGTGTTTTTTGTATTTTGTCGTGTTTGCTTATATGGTGTTTGTCAAATACCGAATAAAGCTATCTTTTGACTTTGACTTTGACTTTGACTTTGATAAAACGCTTGTGCCGCGAATGGTTCATAAGTAAAGAAATAAAGAAAAAGTATTTTTTTTTTCTTTACTTTTGAAGCAATTGCGGCACCCGCACTTTAGCTTATGATATGTAAAGCTAAAGCGCAGTGACACTATTATAAGCAAAGTAAATGAAGAGAGAAAAAGGAAAGCATTGGCTTTGATGCAACTAATAAAAAGAAAGACGCTGATGCACTGGATAAATTACAACAACAAAAAAGCATTGCAAGAGAGCATGTCAGCAGGACAGGCGAGCAAGAGAAGGCAGGACAAAGCTGTTTAACAAAATAGTGCTCCGAGACTGTAATTAAAACGGCTTGAGTAACAACACATGTAACAGGGGGTGTCCTCATGGGAGGTTACAAGAAGAGACAAGGCGGTACTGAAGAGGATCTATTAAGCCTATTGACTAATAAAAAGTAACCATTTACAAAAGACAGTGACAGGGGCCAATTAAAAAGATGGGCGGAAAGTGAGTGGAGCTTCATGCCCATATCCTCACTTCAGCATGTCTCGAAGAGACAGCACAAGCGATACCTCGGCGAGACCTAAAAAATGATTACAAGTGCATTATACAGCACAAATGTCTATGCAACTGATTAGAAACAAGGCGAAAGTTACTCCAGGAATAATCCTTCATTGGTCTGTTTCAAAATGTCCCACAACCCCCAAGCCAAGTACACATCTACCCAAAAAGGTGCACAGTGTGTTTACTGCATGTAACACCTGGCCAGCCCTTTAGGTCACACCAGCCCAACACTGCAGGCCATCACTGCACACTTTATCTAAGATTCACTCAGCACAGGCAGCAGTAGTCAAAGTTTTTCTTGTGCACTTAACAGGCACAGTGCGTTCCACAGCAGTATAAGGATCACACACAGCACAGGGGCAGCTGTGCAAGCTTTCTTCACTCACTCACTCACTCACTCACTCACTCACTCACTCACTCACTCACTCATTCACTCACTTGTTCACTCACTCACCCACTCATTCACTCACTCCAGCACAGGCTTCACTAGTACAAGCTTCGCTCTGACAGCAAACTACAGTATGCTACCAAAATACTGCTTTGGGGGACCAAGATAGGTGTGAAACTTTGAGCTCTCAAGTTGTCCTAGGTCTCGAGTGAGAAAATGCAATCCAATCAGTCCTGTGCTTTTTGGCTCAGTCAGTGCTCTATGACTAATACACAAAAAGCAAAAATACAGGCAACAAAATGCAGTTTAAATGAGCATAAACAACATTGACAAAGCCAAAATGTCTGGTTTACAGCTGAAAGTGTTTTTTCGTCGATTGAGTGCGTGCGTGGTATTGATTGTGGGTGGGTAAGTGAATGCTTGAATGGCTCAAAGGGTTGATGAGTGCAAGGATGAGTGACTGTTTGCTTAGTTGATGATTCACTGAGTTCATGAACGATGAATTAGTGGCTGCATTGTTGGAAGTATCCTGACACTTTTTGTTATAAGCCAGGTCAATTTGCTTTGCTAATGCATATTTGTTTTTTAAACACTCTTTTCTTTCTTTTATGTGACACATCTTCATACCATTGTGTATCTATGTAACTTGTTCACTATTTAGCTTGAAATACATATCATTGCTGGCTCTCATATACATTGATGAACATATGAATCCCTTTGAGTTTGCTCCAGCATAATCTTTAAAAGCCTGGTGGAGGCAACAGAAATATAACTAATGTTGTGATTGGTACATTTTGTGGTGGTGTTTGGTAAAAAGGATTGCTCAAAGTAGCACTACTTGCAGTTCTTCCCTCCCATCATAGCAAGTACTTCACCGGGTGCAAGAAGAGCGTGCCTGACTCATTGTTACCATAAAAGAGGGAACCAGTGAGAAACAATGGTATTTTTAAGTTTACATTGGCGTCACCACCAAGGTTTCAAGAAACAATGACAACTGAAGGAAGCTAACAAAATAATCCCTGTCCCCATACATTCAGACTACCATAGTAAAGGGTAGCGTAAATATTTAATTGCAAGCCAGGCTATCAGATAATATCCAACACTGGACAGAGCTCTGTTTGTTCCAATTAATACCAGTTTCTATAAAAGGCATGGAACATTTCTCAATTTTCACATCATTCAAACACATTTCTATCCAAGATGGGATGCAACATCAAAGTATATTTTAATATATCGCTTCATGCCATAGTCTGCCCACAGTATCATCCTGTCATTTATCGTATGTAGAATGGCAGGAGTGAGTCATGAAGTGCTATCTAAAAGGACTCATTATAGCACTTCAGCTGGCTGGGGACATAGAGTGGCAGCTAAGCCGAGATCCTCTGGGGGCAACACAACCAGGGCAGTACTCCTGTTTTTTTGGCCAGAACAGGCGAGAAACAGTACAATCTGGCTTAATGACGTGAACCCTGATGGCTCCAAACTCCAGCATTCACTGAATGCCAAATAAATTAGATTCATTGGACACCAACCTCACCCCCAAGGAACATTACCAAAGAGCAAAGATAACCTGCAACTTTCTCCTAAAGAAAGTCACACTGTTTCTTCCTGAAAGTGACTTAGAACTGCTGTTCAAGGCCTCATACTCTCAAATCTGGATGGCGCTAACCGCCTGCTTCATGGCTGTCCAGACGCCACACTGCGCCTGTTAAGGGTATCATATATGTTGTAAAATGTCTCATTCAGGTCCGGAAGAAACATGATTGTTACACCCAGTGGAACACCATTGGCTCTCCTTGCCAGCCTGCACCACCTCCAAAACCAACTGTATCTTTTTACAAAACCATCAAGAACAGTACCCCTGCTTACCTTCGGTCACGCTTGCAATCTCTACTGGCTCTCAGCACACTTGTTGCCAAGTCCTCATCAGACTGGAGATTAAAGTGTAAAAAATCAAAAACAAAGCAGGAAGCCTTTTCCATCTTTTCACCCAGGATCTGGAACAACATCCCTGTATCTATAAAGACTGCCCCAACGCGTATGAAATGTAGGAAAGAGTTGAAGCTACACCCTTTAAAGAACGCTGCATCACAGTGCAGTAATAATCCAATAACCAGCTACCTCTCCTATCACTCATTCATTCTATGCTTGTCTTTGAGCGTGAACATCACTCCTCTGCTTTCTTGGCTAGGTTCATGCTATCCAAATACCACATGCCTACCATGGATGCCATAATGGGGGCTGCTAGGGGTCACGCCTGTGGCCCCTGGCATGCTCTCTGCAACCCCTGGCACTCCCTTTGTGACCCCTGGCCTCGGAGGTGGCAAAATCTGTGTCAAGAAGACCGGGCGGCTTCACCTTCCTTGTTTTGAGCTAATTTTTAATTACTGTGATGAGCGTGTTTGTCGAGAGATTTAATTAATTTAATTTAATTTCTTGTATTGGGCTGGACTCGACCCCGTAAGGGGTATCTCTGCGCTTTGTTCGCCGTGGATGACAGACTTCAGTGCTTCTGCGGGAAAGCTATAGGGGGATTATATTTCTTGGAACAGAAGTGTTTTTAAGGTTTTCCTAAAGGAGAGGTGGTTGGTGATTTGTCTGAGACTGATGGGAAGTTTGTTCCACAGAGTCGGTCCTATAAGTGATAGGGCACGACCCCCTTGTCTGGTCTTCTTAATTAATGGAGTTTCCAGTAGAAGTTGGTTGCTAGATTGTAGAAGACGATCCGGTTTGTATAAATGAAATTTTTGAGCAAGATATTTGGGGCCATCTCCAAAGAGGCATTTGTGCACTGTACAACAAATTTTAAATTTAATACGTTGCCGTATTGGTAGCCAATGGAGCTCCCTCAAGAGGGGTTTAGACGGAGTTCTTGTGGGGGCATTAAGAATTAATCTAGCCGCCGTGTTTTGGACCACCTGCAATTGGTTCAATGCATCCTCATTAGCTGATATTAAAAGGCCGTTGCAGTAATCTAACCGACTTATCACCAAGGCCTGTACAAGGGTCTTTCTGTGGATGTCAGGTAGAAGAGGGAAGACTCGCCTCAACAGACCAATTGTTCGAAAACATGCTCCTGTAATAAAATTTGCATGCTCTTTTAGGGTTAGATTCTGGTCAAGCTTCACTCCCAGGTTTTTGACTGACGGTTTTGGGCAGGGTACAGGTCCTAGATCTAAGGGCCACCAGTCGGGAGACCAGAGTATACTGGCTTTCCCAAAAAGCATTACCTCAGTCTTCCCCGACATTGCACTGGAGGCAGTTGGAAGCCATCCAGTTGGACACTGCTCTCATACCCTCGGCAAAGTTGTTCTTAACGTCAGAAGTAAGAGAGTGGAAAGGAAAGAGGAGTTGGGTGTCATCGGCGTATGACACCGGTGTGAACCCATACTCTCTCACAATCTCAGCGAGGGGGGCCACGTACACATTAAATAATGTGGGGCTTAGGCATGAGCCCTGTGGCACCCCCTTAGTGAGCATCCTAGTGGTGGAGCGATAGGGGCCCAAGCTGACAGATTGTGAGCGGCCGGAGAGGAAGCTCTCTAGCCAGGACAGTGCCACACCTCCAATACCCATCTTCCACAAACGGCCAAGAAGAATGTCATGAGACACAGTATCAAAGGCAGCAGACAGGTCTAACAGCACCAGAATCATCGACCCTCCTCTATCCTGTGACATCTTGATGTTATCAGTCACGGAGAGAAGTGCAGATTCGGTGCTGTAGTTGGGCCTGAGCCCAGATTGTGAAGGGTCCAGACCCCCTATCGCCTCTATGAAACGGGAAACATGGATGTTTACATGCTTCTTGGCCAGTTTGCTCAGGAAAGGCAGCAAGGAGATGGGACGGAGGTTGGAAAGTTCTGTCCATGGCAGTGCCGAGTTTTTCCGTATGGGATTCACAACTGCCTCCTTCCATTGTTGAGGAAGTTGCCCCTCTTTAAAGGAGAGGTTCAGAATCTTATGAATCATTGGACAAAGTGTCTTGCTCAGTGTGGCAGTCAATTTGGCTGGGATCAGATCTAGGGGAGAGCCCGTTTTCATATTATTTATTAGTGACAGAATATCACTATGGCTGGCTTCAGGAAAAGCAAGTAGGGTGTCCCCTTGTGTCTCAAGGTGGATTGTACTGGGGGCCTCAGTGTCCTTAGGGAATTTAGATGAGGTAATTTTCTTGTAAAAGGTTTCAATTTTGTCCTCAAAAAATAGGGAGATATTATTACACAAAATTTGGGGAAATTCATCTGGACTTTCACATGCCAATGGTTTTGTAAAGGTCTGCAAGATTTTATACAGCTCTCTAGTAGAGTTGCCAGCTTCAGCTAATTGTGATGTAAGACTATTCTTTCTTGCTTTCTTGATGTTTTTATAGTAGATGGACATGGCCTTTCGATAGTTTGCCTTACTATCGCTGGTGTGGGTTTGGAGATGGAGTGCTTATTTGTAAGTGTGCGTGAGCAAGTGTGTGTGAGTGAAAGTGGCAGTCAGTGATTGGAGTGGCACTAAATGAGTTTAATTGTCTGTGAATATGAGTGAGTGAAAATGATAGAGTGAGGTTACGAGTGAGTGCCAGCCGATGTGAGCGAGAAGCTGTTAGTTCATCAGTGTAAGAATAAGGGACCATGTCTGAGTGAGTGTAAGATTGAGTTCAAGAGCGTGAGAATGAATGAGTGCAAGTGAGTGAGAATGATTAAGAGTGAGTAGGTGAGAATGAAAGTGAGTAATGAGTGTAAATTAGCATGAGTTGGAATGTGGTGGTGTTCTTGTGAGTCTGCTTCTAGCCCATGCAAAATACTGTAGTTGGCACACCGGAGACAATTATCAATAGACCGGGACCTAGCATACTAGAGATAATTAAGGATATATAAGACATCCATAACAAAAGGCTGGCACGGGCACACTGGAGATATTCTTTGGTATGACACATGGCAGAATGCTGGCACTAGCACATTGGGGTGATTTGTGGCAAAAACTATGACAGCTGTGGCAAATAGGAAGGGGACAAGCATGACAAGATGCTGGCCCCCATCAATCTAGAGGTAACATTTACCATAAGGGTCACACTTGTTACATGGATAAAATTAATAGTAACATTTAGGACTGTCAATATTTAAGATCGAAGGTTGTGTGATGTCACTTCCACTACCCCGTTTTTTTGGTGAATCGACGTCCATGATGCCTACGTACATACAGAATAAGACACATGCACAGGGAAGGTAAGCTTAGTAGTACTGGAAGAGAGGGTACACACAAGATTGTGGTGACTGTGCTAAACAGTGGCTAACCAGGGATGCCATGGGCCCTTACGCAAGCAGGACATTGTATGACAGGGCAAGACAGCTGTAACTGGGATGCAGTAAGACCCTCAAAACATGAACCTCAGTGCCAATTCACGTGTTAAGACCCAGATAGTTAAGCCCCTGGCGCTATTTAGGACCAAAGGCAGGGAGTTGGGGAAACGGCCACAAACACATAGGGGCATGGGGCAGAAAACCAGAAATGTGAAATAGGCAGCAGGCCTGATAGGAAGTTCAGTGCCTGATGTAGCAGTTTGACCAGTTTGTGATTAGTACTGCAAATTACTTACAGTCATGGCCACACCGCCCTCTGTCCTCCATGATGCACTGGCGCAGCAGCGGTCTCCTGGATGGCCCAGTGGGGGGAGGGAGTAGATGAAGCGAATGACGGATGTTTCCGGTTCCACTGCCGCAGTGCTCCTAGATTTCATGCCGTATGTCCACTGGAAGCACAGACAGACAGTAATAAAGGATAGACCTGGGGGCAGAACAGTAACAGACAAGCAGCTACAATGAGGCTTTTCTTTTCATCATCCCGCACGTGGTGCACTGTGGCAGGCTGAAGGATCTGTTATGTTACTTGAACCTATGATTATTGCACGTAATCTGCTCAGTGACTTATTATTGCCTTTGGCCCTGACTCTGTAAAGCGCTTTGATACCTCAGGGTCTAGCTAGCGCTATATAAAACCTTAAATAACGTTAGGCCATATGTGTATAGATTTCCGTTTGTCATTACCTATTAGCGAATGTTTGCGATTTACTAATAGGAAATAACAAACAGCTATGTAAAACAGTGTGTTTTACACTGTTAGCTATTCCCAGTGGGTTGCAATTGACCTACCTCATTAATATTCAAGACGTAGGTTGCAATGTGGGACCCATTGGGAATCGCTAGAAACACAGGGAAGGTGGTCTGCTGGGGACATCAGACCACCATGTCTGTGTTTGCTTTTAAATAAAGCAACTTTTTTTTTTAATGCAGCCCGTTTTCCTTAAAGAAAAATGTGATGTGTTTCAAAAAGAAAAATGAAAGTTTTTTTTTCTTCATTTTTTCAAGAGTAAGCAGTGGTCCATGGCTCCACTGTCAGCTCTTAACCCCTTCTATGCGGGGCTAATTTCCCTGCACTGCACCTAATAAGTGCAGAGAACCAAACCAATGGCTGCTGGATGCGTTCCTTCACCTGCTCAATGAATGAAAATTCCTAAGTTTTTTCTCTGCAACTCTTCATTACCAACAATGAGTTTTTTTAGAGAGTTTCTATAAGACTTTTTTGCCATTTGTTTATCTTTCCTTGTCCTAGAATGCATAGGCTTTGAATCCTTTTTTCATTAACATATGATTCATAGAACTTGTCTCAGGGATCCCCTGGTCAATACATGCGATACTCGACCCAAGTGTCCAGTTCATTATCTAGTACTGTCCAAGAATTCTGTTCAGTGTGATGTACTGAAAGAAACAGAGAATGCCAATGTGAATCTAGTTGTATCACAGAAGGGCATTCTAGTCCTAATTAAATATGCTGTTTCGTTAACTGTTGGGTACAGTTTTATTTTCAAAAGTGGACCACTTGCCCAATGAATCCAGTTCTGCCTGCACTACATTTAGTTCTGCGCAAAAACAGCCCCCGCCTGTTACTTGTGCTCCATGAATGGACGTTTGGAATAACTAGGAGGTTGCTAGTGTGATATCCTTCGTCCTTAGGTGTTCCCTTCCAGAAGGATTACCTAGGTCGGTTAGGCTGCATACACTTAGAGCCAGATGTAGGTGGCCATTTACCGGCCGGTAATGTCTGATTTCCGCTGTTACCGACCGGTAAATGGGTTTTTGGGATGTAGGGGGCCAATTTTACCGAATCGGTAAATTTACCGAATCGGTGAAATACCGAATCGGTATTTTTACCGATTCGGTAACTTCTAGATGTAGGTGGGACTCTTCTGAGTCCCAAAGGCCTTTCAGAATCGGTACTTTACCACCCAATCCAATTGGGTGGTAAAATACCGAATCCAGGTGTGCATGCACATGTGTGCATGCACACCTATGCCATGTGACAGACAGACATGCCCTTAGGGCATGCCTGTGTGCCACATGGCACACATGCCTGTATTTGGGGTGCTAGAGGGTGTCAAAGTGACACCCCATGCACCCTTGCAGGAATCGGTATTTACCGATTCTGTAAATACCGATTCGGTAATGCCCATTGATTCCTATGGGCTTCAATGCCCATAGGAATCAATGGGCATTACCGAATCGGTATTTACAGAATCGGTAAATACCGAATCTTAACGATTCGATATTTACCGATTCTGTAATACCTACACCCCCCCCCCTCTATTTTACCACTTCTTAAATACCGAATCGGTACAAATCGGTATTTAAGAAGTGGTAAAATTAAATTACCTACATCTAGGCCTTAGTCTTGACCAGTTATATTTGTAGGCTAGTGTTACATCAGTAAACACATGTATTCTTTGGACCAGTTCACTTGGAGAGCATGGCTTTGGTGCTGCCACTTGTAAGACAATGTTGCTGTAAAGGCTGCATGAGTTCAGAAAGTTATCAATCGTTAAAATGGCGGATACTAGACATGTGATATTGGGTTTTGACTTATTTATAATCATTTATATAAATATCTGTATATTAATCTTGTGTTAGTGTAGCTCAGCTCATATTTTGGAGGTACAGACCTCATAGTGACACTGACTCTCAAATTTCCATGAATCTGGTTCTTGATGCACTGTCTTCCTTTCTTCCATAGACCAAAGTTTGTCTCACCCTACACTGCCTGGCTGTCTAAGATTTCAGACACGGACGTCCTCCTCGCCCCGTTGGGAGGTGGCAGCGTGGTGACAGTGGACGTGGGAGGACAGGTCAGAGTTTGGGAGACCGGTCTTGAACATCTGCAGCGCGCTCTGCTGGAGTGGAGAAGCATGATAGGGCAGGACGACGGGAGACCCGTGCAGGTGCAGTATGAGTCCATTGTGTTACGCGTTTCAATGTGAAGTTTCTGCTCTTTACTTATTTATTTGGCATTTTATATAGCGCGAATTTGACCCTAATAGGGTATCAGAGCGCTTTACATTCACATAATGTTTTCCACTTATCACAGCACAAACACCTTGCAGTTTCAGTAAACCTAATCATTATAGAGATAGGTACTATCAACAGTTATGCTACGAAGTCATAGATTTGTTGTATATTGAATTGTGATAGAGACGTTTGTGCATAACATACACATTTACAAAATCGAGATCAAAATTTAAGTTCATATATTGAAACTGTTGATTCCAGTATTGATTCCTAGCAAAGTGGTGCGTGTTATAAGACACTCCATAAACAAGCATATTATTAAGCTGTCCTTCCTAGATGTTCAGTAATTAACTTTATATGTTTCCCTGTATTGTTTCCATGTGATAAAGACACTATCTTCCAAACAAATATGCCTTGAAAGAATTACTCATGTTTACACATTTTACTCTGCTCTAGCACTGGGAAGGATTAGATGGATGCACTCCTCATGCCTGATCGTATTACTAAAAATCGAGACCTACGATATTGTGGTATATGAATATCAATACCACAGTATCGAAATCCACAATATCAACAACCCTATACTTAGAATTAAAACGACCATCAAAATATAATTCCATTAAAATATCTAAAGTATAAAAAAATTGAAGCCCAAAATATAGATTACAAAAATACTTTTTAAAATAACATTAAAAGTAACCAAAATATTGGCTCCTACCCAAAATATAGATTACAAAAATACTTTTTAAAATAACATTAAAAGTAACCAAAATTCTGGCTCTACACAAAGCCTTTTGGACCCCTAGAAGACTCTTCCTTCACAACATCAAGGATACTGACTCCTGCTGGAACTGTTTGGAATCGGGAGGAGACCTTGAACACCTAATATTTAAATGCCCCCGGGTTACCACCTACTGGGACAGAATATTTGAATTTATTAACAAAGCCCTACACATTTCTCTCCCGAGAGAATTTGCTACTATAGTTATGGGTTCCTCCAAAGCTGTCACTTTAGATGAAAATGACAAAGCCCCACTTGATCTTCTACTGACAGCGGCAGTTAAAAACATAACGACCAACTGGAAAAACACAGCCAAAGCCTCCTTCCCCCATTGGCTCAACTGGGTTTCTAATCTCAGGGGTGCCGATAACATTACCCTTGCTTCTAACCCATGGCGACCACAACATAGGAAACTATGGACCTCACTTGATTCTCACTTTGATCTCTTCAAACCCCCGTGAAATGTCTAAATTCTGCTTTCCCAATCATCTTCTCAATGTGTTAAAGGATGGACGTGATACAACCTACTGTGCTGTAAGTCTGATATAATTACATGCTGTAATAAGCCTCTCGTGTTGTACTGATATGATGCCTAATTGTCACTTTTCTTTATTTATTTTCTTTCTCCTTCTCTTATGTTATTTCATTGCATGCTCGATTTTATTTGTACTTGTACCACAAACTTTACCTGCTCTTGTATGTACTGTGCATATCATTGCCAATCTCTCTCAATAAAAACTTTGTGAAAAAAAAAAAGTAACCAAAATATTGATACCCAGGTTATAGACAAAAAAAATTATGTGATATATTTTAAAATACCAATATATTTATTCAAATTAGAAATTAATAAAACAAAATTACTAACACTTATAAAACATATTGATATACATTTTATTTATACATATAATTAACAGATAAAATATATAGATGTTAAAAATATATATGTAAAAAAACAGATATCTTATAATAGTTTTTACACTATTTATTAAAAACACTATACATTTCAAAAGCCACAATTTTCCTTATATCTTTTTTTAATTAATAGAATATACAATAGTTTAAAAATAAGGGAATTATTTTTCCAAAAATTAACATATATTTAGTGTGAAAACGTAATTGTCTGTGTGGAAATAATCACTGAAACATGTGAGTGGGTGGTATGGGTCTTGTGTGTGTGATTGTGTGTTCAAAACAGGTTACAAAAACATATAAAGCATAATGGAACTCACTTAACCCCTTCGCTGCGGGGGTAATTCCCCCACGGTGCGGGAGATGCGGGGGTGAGCGTGGTGCCGCGTTATGAGTCACAGTGGAGCTGTGCTCATGACGAGCTGGGCTCGTCACAACCCCGCCCACTGATTAATTCGCCCACATAGGCGGGGAATCAATCACGCGCGGGCAGCGCGCAACCGTTATGACGAGCCCAGCTCGTCATGAGCACAGCTCCACTGTGACTCATGACGAGCTGGGCTCGTCATGAGCACTGAAGGAGTTAATAAGAATATAGTTAACAGTGATATATACACAGAATAACCCATAGGTAAAATAGACATAGTATTAATCTATGCCTTCATCAAAATTCAGAGTTACACTGAACACTGTAGCGATGGGAAAGACAGGTCCTTGAAAAGGAGGACAATAGATGAGCACTCAGAGATTCGTGAAGAATCGTGTAGAAAGGGCTCAGGAAGAGTGGTATTTATTTTAAGATCTTTTGTTGAAAGAAGAGCCAGAAAGAATACAATGGGTGGACCTAAGTACCCTGTGACCCCCAACTGAAGTGATATCGCAAAACCTCTGAATCTATTGGCTGACAAGACATGCACTCTTGCAACGTTTAACCTGTATAAAATCGCAGGATGTAGATATTAAAACAGATTCTATAATGTGTCATATTTAGAGGTATTCGGAAGCTGATGGATCTTTTGGCATGCCGGGAAAGACCCACCATCAGAGCCAGGTTCTGGCTAGAGTGGCCGGCTGAAGTGTCACAAAAGAAGTGAACATCAAATTGCTGAAGGTGAACCACAAAATGGGTTATCTGTGCACTCTGACAAGTGTGAGAGATGCTGGAGATGTTTTACCTGAAAGCGGAGTGTCGCAGGTGTATACGAACTTATTGTACTTGGGCTAGACGTCTGTAGTGTCCTTTGCAAGACAAACTCTTCTTGTTGAGCTGCAGGACTGCCATATGGTGTTCCTGCCATGCTTTATGTAAATAGTGTTATTGTTAGCTATACATTAATTCCAGATCTGCTGCCTAGTTTCTTTGGCCTCAGTTACACTCTCTCTTCACACCAGTCTAAGGCTGGGCTCATCACATGGCTGAAGTTTTGGTATCTGAATAACCTCTAAAATGCCTTCTTTATTGGGATTTGTCTTTGAAAAGGAAACAAAAAATGCCTACTGACCTGTATAATGCCTCAATTAAATAACAGATTCATTGATAATGGGCATTTTCCTTGATAGTGCTGCCAGCATGTGGGTGGAAGCACTTTTGATGCGAAAATCCCAATGGATCCAGCATGGACATTTAGGTGTGGCTGGGTGTCGCTGCTGGTATGGAGGAGGCAGGCCTCCATCACCCCAGCTGCTTGGCAGCCCACTTACCTGAGTCCACTCTAAATGATCTTATTTTTCCTCATGGCTCTCCACTTCAATTCTGGTTGTGGGGGCACTGCGGATCCATTATATTATAAGCGGATGCTGAAAAAAACTGAAATCTCTGGGAGAAACACAGTGGAAGAATGAGACGTAACTGGGGGGGGGGGCGGGTGGGGGCTTGAAACGAATATTTACGACCCTCTTGGTAATTTCTCATGGGAACTGCAAGCTTCCTCCTGTATTCCCCTGTAATTCTGCACCTCAGGCATCAACATGGCCACAAGTATCGGTATCTCCAGGAGTGTGGAATGGCCACCAGAAAATCTGGGGTACTCCTAATGGGTGGATACGTGTAGTGAAGTGGGTGCGTTCTAGTTCTTGCATCTTTTTTTATGTTCTGTTAAGTGCTCCCTGACTTCCTACATTTTCTGAATAGCTGTCAGCGGTCACTGCATCACTCTGGCATAAGCGGACCCGCATGTTGTTGCTGTCATCCTGCTCTCAGCACGTCTGCCTGTAGGGAAACCCGTGTTTCGAGTGGGCAGATGCTGTCCGGTTTGAAAGGGAGAGCACCTGCACTTCTCAGTAGTGGTCAACTACATTTAATGGAAGAGTACCTGCACGTCTCGGCACTGCTTATGTATATTTAATGGAAGAGCACCTGCACTTCTCAGCACTGCTTGTGTATATTTAATAGAAGAGTACCGTCACTTCTCAACACTGCTTATGTATATTTAATGGAAGAGTACCTGCACTTCTCAGCCTGCTTAACTTCATTTAATGGAAGAGTGCCTGTACGTCTCCGCACTGCTTTTATATAGTTAATGGAAGAGCGCCTGCTCTTCTCAGCACTGCTTATGTATATTTGATGGAAGAGTACATGCACTTCTCAGCACTGCTTATTTAAATGTAATGGAAGAGTACCTGCACTTCTCAGCACTGCCTATGTATATTTAATGGAAAAGTGACTGCACTTCTCAGCACTGCTTATGTATATTTAATGGAAGAGTGCCTGCACTTCTTAGCACTGCTTGTGTATATTTAATGGAAGAGTGTCTGCACTTCTCAGCACTGCTTATGTATATTTAATGGAAGAGTGCATGCACTTCTCAGCACTGCTTATGTATATTTAATGGAAGAGTGCCTGCACTTCTCAGCACTGCTTATGTATATTTAATAGAGAGTGCCTGCACTTCTCAGCACTGCTAATGGATGCACTGCTTATGTATATTTAATGGAAGAGTGCCTGCACTTCTCAGCGCTGCTTATGTATATTTAATGGAAGAGTCCCTGCACGTCTCAGCACTGCTAATGGAAGCACTGCTTATGTATATTTTATGGAAGAGTGCCTGCACTTCCCAGCACTGCTAATGGATATTTAATGGAAGAGTCCCTGCACGTCTCAGCACTGCTAATGGAAGCACTGCTTATGTATATTTAATGGAAGAGTGCCTGCACTTCCCAGCACTGCTAATGGATATTTAATTGAAGAGTGCCTGCACTTCTCAGCACTGCTTATGTATATTTAATGGAAGAGTGCCTGCACTTCATAGCACTGCTTGTGTATATTTAATGGAAGAGGGCCTGCACTTCTCAGCACTGCTTATGTATATTTATTGGAAGAGTGCCTGCACTTCTCAGCACTGCTAATGGATGCACTGCTTATGTTTATTTAATGGAAGAGTGCCTGCACTTCTCAGCACTGCTAATGGATATTTAATGGAAGAGTGCCTGCACTTCTCAGCACTGCTTATGTATATTTAATGGAAGAGTGCCTGCACTTCTCAGCAGTGCTTATGTATATTTAATGGAAGAGTGCCTGCACTTCTCAGCACTGCTTATTTATATTTAATAGAAGAGTGCCTGCACTTCTCAGCACTGCTTATGTATATTTAATGGAAGAGTACATGCACTTCTCAGCACTGCTCAACTACATTTAATGGCAGAGTACCAGCACTTCTCAGGAGAAAGGAGGTATTCTACAGAGTGAGCACCACCACTCCCATATTTCTATATAAAATACTGAGGGAAACACATGGAACAAGTGTAAAAACAACAAAGGCGAATGCTTGCAAGCTGTGTTAAACATTTAAGTCGTTCCTTTCTTTATCTGTGGGAAAAGCGATGCTGTAATTCTGAAGATTTTTTTAAACCAGCTCTGTCTTCCAGTCTTTACAATAGATAATCATTCTGCTTGTTTTTTTCGTTAGACTGAACAAGTAGACACAATAATTAAATATGTGATTACGCCTGCTTTCCCATAATCCCTTGTACCCACTGCATTGTGTGATCAGACAGCCCCTGTAATCCCTTCCAAAGTGGGCCAGCAGACAGAGTGTTATTTGCAAGACATCCGAACAGACAATGTGTTTTCCCAAATGGAAGTCGTCTGGGGACGGGTCGCTGCAATAATGAAAGCCTAAATGGATTCTGTAATTCTTTCTTTGTCTACATCCGCACCCCATTGCCACAGTGAACCCGAAATTACCTCCAATGGGGAAATCGGGAGGAGATATGGACATTGCGTTTATTGCTGAATCAGCTCGGCCTATTCTGTGAGCAGAAGTCATGGAAACTGGGTAACCGAGATTCAAAGTAATTTCGGATTGTCACCAGTAGTGTTGCAACATCGCCATCTAGAGGCGAACCGTTTACCTCAAGTGAGATATCTGTAAGGCGCCGATGGGAGAGAATAGTCTTGTTTCTAGTAGAAATGTGTGACAAGTCAACTCAATGGCATGGGATTTTGGGAATGTATCTTTTTTTTACGTATCTTCTAGCCTTAAATGTCTTCCTTTATCGAAACAGCAGTCGGAGACGTTTTAAGGCATGGGTAAAGTGGGCTCTAGCCCAGGGCCCCAGCCTTTCAGGGAGCCCCTGATAGAGTTAGCTCTGTTCTGTAGAGAGTCTTGCCCTGATGACCTTGAACAATTCTTAAACAGATTGTTTCAAATGCCTTCTTCCTTTAATGTGTTTTTAATGTGAATGATGTCTGAGAGTCTATTACAGTCTGAAGAGAAATGTGTCTGTTTCATGCAACAGCCATACACAAGTTTTTTTTAGAAGACAATAGACCCTCACAAATAAGAAATGGGAGTGTGTCAAAGAGATTATTTGCAGTCATATTAGTGAGCTGCTGCTGTGTTACAATATTGAAAACACACATCACTATCCCTGAATATTATGTTTAAGCACTTTTATAATTTGGACCAGTGCACCTGGCCAAGGAGGGATGAAAAAGCAAAAATGTGATCATAAGTTCAAAGCTATTCCGAACATGGACCCCCAAAGTACATTTGGCCTAATGCCCCCAAAATCCTTAAGATGTCCCTGACAGCAGTGTGATCAAAGTGGTATGCATGCGCTGTTGTGTCGTCAAAAACCCATAGTCAATGCCGCCATAGTGATATTATAACGCTCCGGTGTAACTTTAAATTCCTGACAGAATTCGCTTTTCAGCATCACACTTATGTAGGGCTCATATCACTTGATTGTGTTTGCATTTTAAGATTCTTCAATATAAAAAAAGGACTTTATGCACAATCATCTGTTTTAATTTTTAACTTAGATTTTCTATTTTTGTTTACTTTCATTATCATCCAGGGACATTTAAAGCAGCTCTATGACATATTTTAAAATGCTTTCTTTTTCAGTTTTACTGTTTTATGCATGTACTGATAAAGGGGAAGGAATACCAGCTTTACGACGCTTAGGTGATTTTTCTAAATTTTGTCATCAGCCGGGACATGAAAATACTGGTCTTGTCAGTATTTCACCGGCCGGGTGGCAGCCCTTCTGTGGAACTGAGACAGAAGATCGGCCCAGGCACCAAAATCAAAGTGTCCCTCATTAGCGAATCAGATAGCTTAAAAAGTGGCACACATTTGCAAATTGTGTTAGTGTTGAAACTATAAAGACATGCTGCATAGATGAGTGGTGTGGCTCACTGGTTAGAGGTGGCAGACCCGGAAGTAGAGGACAGCCCGGGACCAGGGTTCAATTCCCGATGCGGCAGGGTCGTGGACCAGGGTTAGCAGACTCGATAATTCTCGCCTCGGTGCCTACTCTAACCAGGGTCACACTCGGCAACTCTGGGCATTAGCTTGCCTCATCTCCACAATGGCCCCCCACATACGCCAGGGATGCCTGGCTTCACCTTGGAGATACCCAGTAAGGGACTGTCTCACAGGGAAAGCCAGGACAGGTTCCCCAGTGGTCTACAGGGCGGAGATACCCCATGTGGGGTGATTCATGCGCTTTACAAGACATCATTACATTACATTGCATGACATTACATTACATGTTTTTGCAGTGTATGGTAGATTACATGCATTTGTACTTGACTCGGTGCTTAATTTGTAAAAGAGTGAGTGCTGGTGCTCATGCCTCCTTAATTCTCTACCGTACACTCCCTGTGCCTTTATTTCACTCCTGCAGGTTCCTGCTTTCTCCCTTTGTGCCTATTTTTCTGTCTTTCAGTTCTACCTTCATTCCTATTTGTGTGTTTCTCTCCCTATCTGGCTTTTATGGCAATATCTGATGACGAAAAATAAGGGGAGATCCCCAAAAATGAGTGATTGTGGTCTCCACTGGCAACCACCAGCTTTAACTAAGCACTGTTCTTGCTGCACACATTGTTTGTGTAGAAACCGGCCCACAAGATCATAAACAAACAGTCCAAAAAAAGTCCCACAGACTTACCTGTCAGACCCCTTTCTAGCAAAGTCAAACTGTCCAATGATCAGGCTGACCCTGGCCTAGGACACCCAAACACCTGGTAGCTGTAAGGTATCTCAGTGGGCACGTGCATCATTTGTACAGATCTGCATGTACCTAAAAGGCCACAGTCTCTAGTCCCAGTGGCTTCAATTATCTTTTATGCTTCTGAGGTCAAAAGTCTGAGAATCATCAAGTTGTCTGATCACCTTTCCTTGAGGTGTAAACTCCGATGCTCAGGTATATTACACTTTTTATCATTGTTGTCGATATATAGTCTTTGCTTGCAGCCAATAGCTCTTTGCCTGCATAGGCCACAATAAAAAAAAATGTTTTTTGTTTTAGAAAATAGAAACATTTATTGCATTAACAATACTAAATTGGATGTAATGTAAATGTAAATGTAAATTGATACTTGTATAGCGCACTACTCACCCGCAAGGGTCTCAAGGCGCTTGTACGAATACCGCTGTGGAACCCACCCTGGCTTTCCCTGTGAGGCGTCCACTCCTGGGCACCCCCAAGGTGGGGGCCAGGCATCCTTAGCGTTGTGGGGGCAGTTGAGGAGATTAAGCAAGCTATTGCCCAGTGTTGCAGAGTGGGACTCCATGATTGGAATAGGCACTGAGGCAAGAATTGTCAGGTCCGGGGAAATTTTGAGCCCAAGACCCGCCGAGGCGGGGAATTGAACCCTGGTCCCGGGCTAGACCTTTGCATCAGGGTCTGCTCTCTAATCATTGAGCCACACTTCTCCACATATGTTGTGTTGTACCCAAGTCAGCACAGTGATGACCAGTAACATATACATTTAATTTCCAGCTATAAGAAAGATGCATTGAGGTATTGCTCTGGCTACCATCAATCCGAACTCGCATTGAATTCATTCGACTGGTAAACATATAGAGTTTATATATATTTAATTGGTGCAAGCACAAATGCATACCAGTGTAGTATAGGCAGCATTGTAAAAGCTGTTTCCCTGGTGTGGCTTGCCAGTAGACCACATTTACTGACCTGATAGGGCCGGTCTCTGCCTGTTCTGTGCAGCTCCTGTTCCACATATATCTTTTTTAAGGATGGCTGATAGTGCTGGGACTCGCAGGGACCCGGTGAAGGGTTGGGATACTCCGTATTTCTTTACTTCCAACCCCTTGTCTGATATCTTTGCCTCCATTGTATGCCATGTAAAAGAGAGTGGACTACATTGAGAGTCTTGACCAAAAGAATGTAATAGGAATTTGCCAGCACTAGCAAGCTAGCTTATCCTTATAGGTTTTTCCTGGCTTCCGCTTGAACCTATATTTGCCGGTGCACTAATAGAGACAATTACAACACAAGCAGAAGAGGAAAAACATTTAATTGGAGCTACCAAGTCACATATGAATGTAAGGAGTTCATTTTGTGAAGACATATGTGGAATTATGGATTATCAAATTTAATAGTAAAAACAGGATGGTGCAAATCTGGAATCTATGGAAAATAGCAAGATGTATCTTCTCAGTCCTTGCCATGGCCTGAAACTCAAAATATGAAGATAAGACATCACCTGCGGGCTCTGCGCAAAACAATGTAGCTGAACACTTGGCTTATTCTGAAAATATCAATAATGTATTCATTGGAAAAATCTTGGCAGTTCCCAATGAGTCAACGCCGTGGTTGGTAGCTTCTGAGGGGACTGGCACAGGAGGGCATCCTTTCAAAACAGCTGATAATGCAATAATAGCCTGGGAGCAGGGAAATCAAGTCAAATACACCTTGAGACAGATCAGTCCAGGAATTCATTACACCTCCTGGAAAATATATGAGCCCGGCAGCATACTATGGGGTATTGATGGTTGCGATGGCCCAAGTAGTACCCACACTAAGATTAAATTAAACATAAGACATGGTGGTAAAATGCCCAGAAGCAGCAAAGTGTGAAATCGGTATTCTGTGCTGAATTAGCTGATGAACATTGAGGTTTTGGAAGATAACCAAGGGAATAAACGTTTTTTCAACCAACCTAGAAATTTAATATTATTCCACCATAACCTCACTGATGAACCAACATGTGTATCTTAAGGTCAGACGCTAAATAAGGTGTCATGTCTGGGACTTCACGGCTAGCGATTGTACATTTGAATGGAGGGGATAACCTACATTTGAAAACTATCCCTAGGCACGTAAAGTGCAGCCGCCAGAGGTGCTGTATGCGACTGGTTGCTTCTATGGCACGTGGGTTTGGTCAACAACCTAAATGACCTAAAGGCATACTAAAAATGATAGAAGATGCAAGGACAGCCAGTTCTCCTCATCCTGGGATCTCATAGGTACTGGGTAAACCTTGTGAAAAGTAGTGCTAATTATCACTGGAACCCAGCAAACGAGCCCCATTGTGCACCTCCCTCAAATGTCAAGGACATTATATTTGTGCTTTGACTTTCTGAGCCTTAGTGATGTGTCAAGCACTGAAAGCTCACTCGTGGAAGGTGATGTATAGGTAAAAAAAATCATACAGTCAAGTCAGTACATAAGTAACACATGATAAATGGAAGGCGCAGTCAATGCTATAGCTTTCGCAACGGAGTAAGAGTTTATTCAAATAAAGGTCAAATCGAATAGTGAAATATGCGGTGGTCAGCAAGTGATTATATATTGTATATTCTGATCAATTCAACGATTTTCTAGTGACGTTATATGAAAAACAAAGTCCACCGCTGGACTCTTTTATGAAACAGTGAAAACTTCTGCCCGTGTCTGGAGAATCCAACACTAAATGTAATATTTTAAAGAACCAAGTGGTCAGTACCTACTTTAGAAATGTTTTACTCAAAAAAACATGTTTTTATATCATAGTAATAATAAACATTGACATCCTTTAAAGATTAAAACTTGCACAGAAAGTGCATAAGAAAGGGGGCGTTTCTGAGATTCTTTTTACATTTATAGCAGTCTTCTTCAATTTGTATGCAGATCTTGTGACAACACTAAACATAAGTGCAGGCAGCACAGTGCTCCAGTATGTGACTGAATGTGGAAATTATATATATGAGACATACAACAAATAGTCACTGGTTACAAATATTTATAGACGGGAACACAAGTGCATATAGCATTGCACCATGTGCAATCATCAATGAACAGTAACCGAATGAGACAGTGTCGACGTTTCACTCAGCCTGTGCATGTATGTTTATGATCCGTGAATATTATCATTCCATTGGTTAACAATGACAATGCGGGTCCATGCAGTACGTGAAGGGATTAGACCTGAACTAATGGAGTCGTACAGCATTTATTACAATTGAATTTAGATCAGTGTGCCTGTTATGATGTGTAAAGCATCAGCCAAGAGTCCGCTACTGGGGGGCCCTACGAATTCTCACTGTCGTTTATGTCGATTCTTATTTTGGAGATGCATGATACAATTATGAAATTTGAATGGATTATTGTAAATGATGAATTAATTAATATGCAGTTGGATTTGAGATAAATTAAATTGATATTTACATGACAACTTGATTGTTTAGGTAAATGGTTTATTAAATAAATATGTACCTTTGTACCATTTTTTATTTTTTCGGTGCCCTGCCTCTATAAGCCTTTTAATTTTCTTCAGTAGCTACATTACTTTACTTGTAGGATCTTCAACATTTTGTTCCCCATCATTAAGCGTTATTTCTACAAATTAATTTATGCTAATAAGCTTCAGTCGTCTGAATCAGGGAGTCTGTTTCTTGACCAGTCTCATCAGCATTTTGAATCAAGTTCCTTCATGTACAATTTCAACTTAGTGCATTTTGAGTTGTTCCACTAAAGGGGATTTACCATGTCATCCCCCAACTTTCTTTTTTCTGAATCAACATGACACTATTGTGTTCTTTTTAGGGCAACAGCAGCAGCGGCTCATCTTTATGGTGAAGTCGAGATTACACACATGCATTTGGTAGGTCCAGCAGTGAAGTCCTCGTTGATTTTTCATTCCACCACACGCTCTGATTAGATATAAACACAAGCTTAAGATTGATTTGCCAGCTGGACAATGCAAGTCTAAGTTGTTTCAATAAGAAGAAACATAGCAACAAGGTTTAAACTGTGGCACATTGGAGTCAAGACAACAAAGGCAGTGAGGGTCTGTGACCAAAATCTGCTTACAAACAAAGTCAATTTCAAGTACTGTGACAAAAGCTCCCTGATGTAAACAAAGGTCATCACGGAGCAGAAAGCCAAATTCTACATAGCTGAACATAAGGAGCAAAATTGGTCTGGCTCCATGTCGCAAGCTTGGTCTGGCTCCAAGTCGCAAGCTTGGTCTGGCTCCAAGTCGCAAGCTTGGTCTGGCTCCAAGTCGCAAGCTTGGTCTGGCTCCATGTCGCAAGGTTGGTCTGGCTCCAAGTCGCAAGGTTGGTCTGGCTCCAACTCGCAAGGTTGGTCTGGCTCCATGTCGCAAGCTTGGTCTGGCTCCAAGTCGCAAGGTTGGTCTGGCTCCAACTCGCAAGGTTGGTCTGGCTCCAACTCGCAAGGTTGGTCTGGCTCCATGTCGCAAGCTTGGTCTGGCTCCAAGTCGCAAGGTTGGTCTGGCTCCAACTCGCAAGGTTGGTCTGGCTCCAACTCGCAAGGTTGGTCTGGCTCCATGTCGCAAGCTTGGTCTGGCTCCAAGTCGCAAGGTTGGTCTGGCTCCAACTCGCAAGGTTGGTCTGGCTCCAACTCGCAAGGTTGGTCTGGCTCCATGTCGCAAGCTTGGTCTGGCTCCAAGTCGCAAGGTTGGTCTGGCTCCAACTCGCACGGTTGGTCTGGCTCCAACTCGCAAGGTTGGTCTGGCTCCATGTCGCAAGCTTGGTCTGGCTCCAAGTCGCAAGGTTGGTCTGGCTCCATGTCGCAAGCTTGGTCTGGCTCCAAGTCGCAAGGTTGGTCTGGCTCCAACTCGCAAGGTTGGTCTGGCTCCATGTCGCAAGCTTGGTCTGGCTCCAAGTCGCAAGGTTGGTCTGGCTCCAACTCGCAAGGTTGGTCTGGCTCCAAGTCGCAAGGTTGGTCTGGCTCCAAGTCGCAAGGTTGGTCTGGCTCCAAGTCGCAAGGTTGGTCTGGCTCCATGTCGCAAGCTTGGTCTGGCTCCAACTCGCAAGGTTGGTCTGGCTCCAACTCGCAAGGTTGGTCTGGCTCCAACTCGCAAGGTTGGTCTGGCTCCATGTCGCAAGCTTGGTCTGGCTCCATGTCGCAAGCTTGGTCTGGCTCCATGTCGCAAGCTTGGTCTGGCTCCAAGTCGCAAGGTTGGTCTGTCTCCAAGTCGCAACATTCAACATCTTGGATAAATCCACAACAAAGTCAAAAGACAAGTAAAAAACTAAATAAAAACATAATTTCCAAGCAAGGGCTCCCCCTGCTCCTGCTCTTGGGAGAGGTCTTGTATTAGGTAGTCTGCAGCAGAGAACAGCCTCCAAGTCGATTATGCTGCAACTTTTCAAGGTGGTTCCAGATTACTCTGGCACACCTTCGCACCTCAGGGATACTTTGGGGCCTCCAAAGAAGCTGCTCAGACTAGTGTCAATGGATTATTCCCCAACACTGACTCACCACATTCGTCCTAAGCCTGTTTAGTCTTAGGCGCCGGGCTGTACCTGGAAACCCCATGCCACGGACCCTGACAGTTGCCTGTATCTAGGCCGGTCCCAGCTTCAGAGACATATGTTCTGAATTCTGCTCCAATCCAGATTGCAGATCTTGAATCCGCTTCGCCCAGGGCTCGTCCCACCTTGTAATATATAATAACTGTGGCAGAGCTTGAAATTGAGGATGACTCTTCTCCTGTACCCTTTGCTTGTAGACAGTATTTCAAGGAAGTGAAGGCCCATTTTGAGGCCTTCTTCTAATGCTCTTCAGGGCATTGAGCATGTTCTCCACAGCGAAGATGATGATGAAGAGTTGGACAACTTACTCACACCTCATTACACTGATACAATTGAGTATTTTAATCTCCTAAATGGCTTGGACACTTTATCAGAGACATAATTGAATTCACTCGTTTCCCATAACAGAGGTAGAGGTAGCTTTAGTTCGCAGAGCCACATAGGTGTTAGACTTAGAATTGTCTACTGTGAAGACTAGGGCTAAATGTTTAACTGATTTACTGACTTTAACTGATTTCAGAGTCCTTACTGTCATTTAATTAGGCCCCTCGTGGTGGTCTAAGTTGGCCTATTGTGCTATGTCACAGATCTGTGCCATGTGATCCAATCTTCCTGATACAGCATCTTACCTCTGAGAGCTTTATCGTTCAATCCTGTTGATCAAAGTCAAACCATATTCTTGCTCACCGCATCACCTAAGACATTCTAAAAAAAATAGACATTGTGAGCAAAGGAATCTTTTCTTCAGCCATCATTGCTCTTCTCTCATTGAATGCTTCAGGCCTCTTTGCTTGCTGCACTTATGCCCTTTAGGGCTTAGCACGTGAGATTTTGCCCCCTTTGCCTGATGGCCAGGACCTGACAAAAAATATTTTGCGGTCTGTCCTGGACTCCGCAAATTGTGTTGTCTGGGCTATGGGCACCAGATGTTGGTATCAAACCTCAAGATTAAATGCAAACCACTACGTTTTCTGGAGAAGTGTGGCTCAATGATTAGAGCGGCAGACCCTGATGCAGAGGTCTAGCCCGGGACCAGGGTTCAATTCCCCGCCTCGGCGGGTCTTGGGCTCAAAAATTCCACGGACCTGATAATTCTCGCCTCGGTGCCTATTCCAATCATGGAGTCCCACTCTGCAACTCTGGGCAATAGCTTGCTTAATCTCCACAACGGCCCCCACAACGCTAAGGATGCCTGGCCTCCACCTTGGGGGTGCCCAGGAGTGGACGCCTCACAGGGAAAGCCAGGATGGGTTCCACAGCGGTATTCGTACAAGCGCCTTGAGACCCTTGCGGGTGAGTAGTGCGCTATACAAGTATCAATTTACATTTTTTCTGTAGATGTTCAAACTTCATTAATAAACATGCCCTTTGATGTCCACAGGCTATTTGGTGAGAAGGCAGACTCAGTGCTAGAAAATGAAAGAAAGGAAACTATAGGGCACAACTTATTCTTGGGGCTACATCAATCCCTCCAGCAATAAAAAGAGTTACAAAAACATAAGGATGCTAAAGTGGGCTTGCCTATCACCAGAGGCGATTCTTGCAGTCTTTTCAGCAGCCTGTCCAGCCTAGCATATCTCCAAAGGCTGGGGCAGCGGTAGGGGATTTGGTTATTATCAGTGCTTCAATCAGCTTGCAGAACGTCCCTCCATGCAGCCAAGAGCAGGAAAGCACCGGAGTGACTTGGGTGGTCAGGCACCCTGTAGCGTGTCAGGTATAGCCTTTGCGTGCCTGCTGCATATCAACACATGTTTTTCCTCTTCTTCCTCGACTCAAGCAATGCCTTTGAGTTTGGTCTTGGCACATTTAAAATAGTAAGATGAAGTTGCGGTGGGGGGGGTGGGGTGGTGCCAAATATTTCCAGATACATTATGGTACCTGGGGACATTTAGAAGGTGAGAATTCTTCGGTAAGATAGAGTAGCCCCCAGAAAGAATGTTACTTAAGATAATGTATATTTCAGGCAGATACATGGTGGAGCATGGGAATGGCACAATAAAAACAAGGGTACAGCTCTTCTCAGATACCTGCACACAAATGTTATAAACATATAATATGCAGAAAGCATAGTAAAGTTGCAGAGTGAAGAGATGCCGTAGATGGAAGCAATAAGTAGTGACCAAGACATTCTGGTAGACTTCTAGCCATAGATTCATCACCTTTTGAATATTCCCCAGACATCAGCAGTACCTTTATGTGCCAGAATGTGGCATCTTGACTCTGCACAGGTTTGCTTATAGTCCCATTCCTGGAGTCGAAGAAGCTGAGGTCGGTCTTCGATGCACGCCACGTCCTCGGGTAAGTGCAATAAACACAATAAGTTGAAGTGGTATTCCGCTCTCGTGCACCACTCTCATTTGCCGTGACGGTACCACCCTTCTCGATCTTGCTTCTGAAGTCGTCCTACTACTGAGCCAATTTCCAAACTGGTTCTGGCACAATTTGAGTCTCCAAGGCCTTCAGCCATATCCCGTCACATTAAAGAGTTCTGTGCAGCTGCAGCGATGCTCCTGCTCTTCGGGTCAATGACAACTCTCAGCCGGGGCCCAGGGTCCGGAAAAGCCTTCCTCTTGAGAGACTGCCGGCAGGTTCGTCCTCAGCGTGACTGGGCCCTCAACACTAGCCTTGCCTCCAGCTCTTGTTCTGACTCTGCTGCCGACGCCAATACCCATGCCGCCCGGCGGCACGTCGATGCTGATGACGACTTTGCCGCCTAAAGAAGCAGTTCTGAATAACCTCTCCCACACCAACTCGACACCGGTCTGACCTTGACCAACGTCCTGTGAAATCATTTGAATTACTTCAGGCTAGACAATACGTTCTGCATTCCCTATTTGGAACTAAATCTTTTAATGATTATGACCCGGGTTATGAGTATGCTCAGCCCTACCAAGATGACAATTGGTATGAGGACTTATAGGAGGTTTGTGGCCTCAATAGGTCCCCAGAGACGGCTCTTTTTATAGTCCTGGTTCGACCACAGATGAGAACTCTCCCTACACCATGGTGGTGCGTGGGGGTGGGGCTGACGTTCTTCACTTCAAACTCCTTACCTTTGAGGTTAAAATCTAATGTCTTAACAGAAGTTCATCAACTGGGGTAAACATCTTCTATCTCCTGCTCCCCTTTAAAGAAGCACTAAGGGACACATTGTTGGACACTTTGACCTAACTTTGCTCTGGCTCTCCAGCTAATAGACAAGTAACCATGCTCCATCATCCTGCTCCTGGTGACCCCACTTTTCTTCCACAGCCCCCCTCATCAGAAAGCCTAGTGGTGCAAGCTTCCACCCGTCATTCTAATCCCAACACATTGCCTACCACCGGAAAACAGGACTTTTCATCTACCAGCTTGGCCCTTCGATCTGTTAACACCAGCTGCTTTTTGGATCTTTGGGATTCAGTGTCACAAGTCCTCCCTCGTCTGCCCAAAGACCTTCACACTGTGCTCTTTCAGGCAATTCAAGATAGTTTTAATGCTGCCAAGTTCATGATTTGTGGTTTGGACACCACTGATTCCATCTGGCGGGCCATAAGCAGCAGTGTTGCCATTCGCCCCCATGCGTGGTTGTGATCTACAAGTTTCTCCGGTGATGTCAAGTCCAATCTGATGGGCATGCAGTGTGATGGGACTCGCCTGTTCAAGGGAAAAATTGATTCAGCTCTTGAGAGTTTTAAGAAGGGCAGGGCTATTGTCCGGTCTATGGACCTTTTCACCTCTCATCGCCAATAGCAACAGTTCCAATTCTCCTTTCACTGCTTTTCCATTACCACCAACCTGTCAAAACCCAATAGGGAACCTAGTATTTTCGAGATAGAGCCAGTGGTGCCCACTGCCCTTGGTGAAGGCCAGAGGCAGAATCCACTGATTCTTGCATGGCTGGCACGCAATCATTTCAGACAGGTGAGTCCTACAGATTGTTGACAAGGTCTATGCCTTGCTCTTTCTCTCTTCTCCACTGCACCTTCCACCGTCTCTTCAGAGACTAATGAGGACCATCTTGCCATTTTGTGGCAGGAAGTGCAAGCCCTTTTGGACAAAGGGGTTAATGAGATGGTGCTGGTGCCAGAAGTTGGGCATTGTTTCTATTCCTGCTACTTTCTGGTACACAAGAAGGAAGGAGGTCTTTGGCCTATTCTAGACGTGTGCTCTATCAAAGCCTTCTTCTGGAAGGAGAAATTCACAATGCTCACCCTGGCCCTGGTCTTGTCCGACATAAACATTAGAGACTGGATGTTAGCGTTGGACCTTAGGATGCCTATATTCATATACCTGTACTGGCATCCCATTAGCGCTACTTGCAGTTCATGGTGAGAGAGTAGCATTTTCATTTCATTATGCTCCCCTTTAGTTTCACCAGCACCCCTTGGTGCTCATAAAATTCGGAGGTTAGGGGTTCCAGTCTTCACCTACCTCGATGACTGGTTGTTGAGGGCGGCCTCACCTCAGGCAGCCATCAACATCCTCAGGACCACGGCGAACATCCTGTCATCTTTGGGGTTCACTATCAACATGACAAAGTCACACCTGATTCCTTCTTAAATGTTCCCTTTCATTTGAGCCATTCTGGACCCCGAACAGTTTTGTGCCTTTCGGTCCAAGAAAGAGAGTCCAGGAAATTCAGGCTATAATACTTATCTTTCAGCCTCGGTCCTTGATTCCAGTGAGATTGACTCTAAAACTGTTGCGACTTATGGCCTCCTGCATCCTGCTGGTCGAATATGCCTGGTGACATATGCATGCTCTTCAATGAGATCTGAGGTCCCAGTGGGCCCGACCTCAAGGAGACCTCTTTGACTATGTTCATATGTCAGAGGAGACTGCATAAGATCTCCAGTGGTGGTTACTGGACCGCCATTGGATCAGTGGCAGACCCCTGTCCCTTTCCCACCCAGAGCTGACAGTGGTGAGTGATTCCTCACTTCTCGGTTGGGGAGGCCATCTGGGAAAGGTGGAGGTCAGAGGACTCTGATCTTCAGTGGAGTCTGACTCCTGGCTCCATATCAACCTTCTGGAGCTGGCAGGATTGTTGAATGCCAGGGAGGACAAGCTCAGCCGTCGACGCCTAGCAGATCATGAAGGGCAACTGCACCCAGAAGTGGTGCAAAATTTCCTTCAGGAAATGAGGAGAAACGTGGCTCAATCTGTTTGCCACTACAGAGTCCGTACAGTGTCAGTGCGTTGGAGTTTCCAAGGTATCTCTTGCTCTGGGACGCGTTCCACCTAGAGTGGAAATCGGGACTCCTGTATACCTTTCTTCTGATTCCACTCCGGCCCTGAGTTCTCAAGAAGATCAGGCCAGACGGGGTCAAGTCATCCTTATTTCTCTGTATTAGGCATGGAGAGTATGGTATCCAGAACTTCTGGGATTGAGCATATGTCGTCTGATCAGACTGCCCCTCCAGGAGAACAGGACATGGTTCTGGACTTTGGCCTTTGCAATCTTCACCTTCAAATGTTCACCTTCATTCTGAACACCTTCGACCTTGCTACGACAAAAATTGTATACACCAGGCATTGGAGCAAATTTGTGGCTTGGAATGGCCCTCTCTAGATTGCCATACTCCAGGCCAGATTTATGAATTTCTATTATTTGTTGTGTCTGTTGCCTGGTAAGGCTTTCCTTTGGGCACAGTTAAGGGTTATCTTTCAGTCCTGTTCGCGTTCTTAGGGTTGCCAGATCAGCCCTCATTGTTTAAGTCATCGATTGAGCTGCAATTTTCGAAAGGGCTGGAACACATGTTTCTCCCTTCTCCTTTTGTCATACTCCAGTGGGTCCTTCATCTAGTTCTGACTTATCTGATGTGCTCTTCATTCAAGCCACTTCACAGCTGTCCCTATAGTTTCCTTATCACCAAAAAGGTGTTCCTCGTTGCTATAACATCAGTATGGCATGTGAGTGAGCTTCAGGCCTTGTGTGTCAATCTGTGGGCATCCCTCCACTCGTTCATGAAGCATTATTGCTTGGACAGTCAGGCTAGCCAGGAGGGCCAGTTTGCCCACCAGGTCTTGCAAGACTTTCTGGTTTGATTCCATTCACAAACTCACCTCCGAATGGGTATTGCTTTGGTATCTATTCAAAAGGTTAGGAATCTTCTGCTAGAAGTCTCCATCAGAAGAACAAGTTACTTACCTTCAGTAACTCTCTTTCTTTTAGAGACTGTAGCCACAGATTCCTCAGCTAACCTCTCACCCTTCTTGTCGTGTTATGGGATCTTATTTATGGACAGAGTCCAAAGTCTAGGAATCTGCACTGTCTAACAATTTGCTTTTAGGATTCCATGTCTGGGGGCGCGGACAGTATCAAAATCAACTGACACCATCTTGCAGAAGTGGTGCGTATATAGGCCCCACATGGCATTTTCATACTGGAATGGCATCAGTGCAGAGATGTAAGGTGCCACCTTCTGGCACGCAAAGGTGCTGCTGAAAAGTTTGCGGATCGAGTCTGATGCCTGGAGAATATTCAAAAGTTGAAGAATCTGCAGCTAGATACCAGTGGTTGGCCATGTGTAGGGCTGTACTTGCAACAATAGTGTAAGTTACACAAGTGCAGTTTGTGAATAGCATTTTGTAGTAACTTTGTAGTACTATTGCAGTACTAAATTAGTACTACCAAAATGCAGTGTGTCAATCATACCAACAGTTTCTGCATAATTAGAAAATGTTGTGTATAATGTTTACTAAAATCTGAGATCTTTTTGTGCTTTAATGTTGTTCACTGTTCCATAATTCAAGCAGGCTTGGAAAATCCAGTTGCCTTATGGTCCATGACTGGATGAAATTATATGTATGACAGTTTGTAACTTCCGTATATTATTAGCAAAGGGGTAACCTATTTTTAGAATCAACTGGTAAGAGAATGTGACCAAGTGTTTAAGAATGACCTAAAAAAATATTATATTCCATTCACCCCAAAATTGTTTAAGTTATTGTTAATTTTGTTGGTTGGGTGGTAATTGAGCAGTTACTCGGAGAGGTACTGAAGTGCACCGCTGTGGAGGGTCGTCTGAAAAATCCATTTGCTTAATGCGAAGCTAATGGGGTGACTTCAAGGCAGGCAATCAGATCTTTGTATGCAGAGTCTGAGGCGAGCCTCAAAAACTACAGCTTCCATTACTGCACTTGATAAATGAAATGGCTACTTCAAGAATGAGTGCAAGCAACTCAGTGATATGTATGCCATAGCGGCTGAAACACATGCAGGTTCCAAAGTATATTAGAACATTGGAATGTTGGGAGCTCCATTGAAAACAATGGAGTGCTCTGGGCTTATAATGGCTGGTATAAGCCCGGAGCGCCAACATTCCAATGCTTCTTTGTTCACAGCTCTGGCTGAGAACAAAGGCTTCAGGGAGCCTGAGGGGATTTCAATCCCCACGTGCTCCCAGAAGGCTTTGTTTTATTTGTTAGAACATTCTGCCCTCTAGTGGCAGAATGTTCTAATAGCCTTATAGCCCTTCGTAGCTGGGCTATACCAGCTTTTAAAGTCCCTCTGCTTTGTTAAAGTCCCTCGCCTTCGGCTCGGGCCTTTAACGGTACAGCGGGCCTTTAATAGCCGGTATAGCCCGCTTCGGCGGGCTATAAGGCTATACTAAAGGCTCCCTGGGTCACATTGTTCATTTGTGGGAGGAAAGACAATTTTTGTAACGTTTGATCAGCCATAATTCAATTTATTTAAATGAATATTGATGGTTTATTAATTTTATTTTCAATTTTGTAGAATACAGTTATGTCCAGGGAGTTTCTCATGCTTGTTGCTGCATCACTATCAAAAATGTACTAGCTTTTGGCTAGAAAAGTACTCCACAATGCTAAACATTTTGAGCAGTTTCCTACACGGATAAAGATCTAACGTTTCTTGCAGTTTCCACCCATTTTGGGGGGTCAAGAATGGAAATAGCCTTCTCTCCTTTCTGCTAACCATGAATATGTAGGGTGTGGAAAAGCATTTGTTCTGCTGAATGAAGAGCTCGAAGAAGATAGTGCCTTATTAGCTTCATTTTGAAGGATTCTGAAGCTTTGCCATTTGTTGGGCAATAGTTGATTCCATGTGTTTAAACGTTTTTCAGAATTCAATCAACGGTTGGTGAAGTTGCTTCACAAGTGGGGAGGCTTGGGCAATCTTTGTGGCTCCAGTCAAATGTCTGGCTGAATTCTTTTTAATTATTGAGAGCCAAGAAAGGGTCTCCATAGATCCAGTGTCCATGGAATTCTCGGAATCAAGGCAGAATCAGCCTTGTGCCGTACACGGCATAATACATTCTTATGAAGTTAAGCTAGGCAGGATCTTTGCCACAACTATCAGATGAGAAAAACAAGCTCATATGAGGCCTGAAGTTTAGAAGCAAGGGAAAAATGGAGTAAACTTCAAACAATGAGTTACAAGCAACCTGTACCAGCTTTGGACACTCACCTGACTCCTGGGACTAAAGGGTAGCATTCAAATGTGACCTCCTTTTCTTGGAGTACGCTTTGAGGCAGGGGGTAGCCATTCAGCCAATAACCACTCTAATCCCCCTATATAATGTATCAGCTGTATACTCAAGACAGCGATCCACTCCCAGGGTGCTTTGGGTATCATCCTCATTTGTAAAAACAAAAAGGGGTGGGGCTGAGACTGTATCGGCCTGGCCAGCGCCTCAATGTAGATGTTAAGCAAATGTGGTGGCAGTGCAAACCCTGCAGGACACTCCTAATTTCTTAGCTCCAAATGTGTTAAAGGAGGAAGGCAGAGTTCCTGAACCCTGTTTGTGAGAAGGGATTTAAACCCACACCACCACCCAGCAAATTCCAGTGGCTAGCGTTAAGATTCCTTGGCCAATGTGTCATGTCAGATGCCATGGGAAGCTCTAGCATAACGAGGCACTGACACCACCTGTGGGAGGAGGACCATGTACCAGTTGTCCACTGATTGGTTCTGTGCCTCTGTTTGGGGGCCTAGCCCACCAAGAGAGATTCCAGCATATCATTATCTACTGGGCAGGGTTTAAGATGACCGGCAACAGGGGCTACCAAGATTATGGCTGCTGTCAGGAGCAGCAAGACTGGCCAAAAAAATCACCAAGAATACAGTATTTGCCTTGGGTTTTCTTATTAGCAGGATCAAAGGTCTAACAGGTGTAAGTTTTTGGCACCAGGCCAGGTTTTTAGGAGGATTTCAGAATAATATCACATTCTGGAGCAGTAATAGCACTTACCCTTTGTAAAGCCTTCCATGGATAAGGATCCCCTGGGGAAAAATGGGCAAGAAAGATGGAAAAGGAGACAAAGATGAATATAAAGAGACAAGAGTGATTAGAGTGGAATCGAATAGGATGACAGAAAGAAAACCGAGTTAAAACCTCACGTACAGAAAGAAGTGGAAGGTAGAGAATAAAAGTAATTAAAGTACAGAAACAAAGGGAGGATTTGAATCTACATGACATTCTTATTCGGGGGACTGATGCCGAGATGATGGCCACGGTAGCAGAGTTTATTTGTGATACCCACCCTTCTGAGTCCTAAATGTAAATGTAAATGTAAATGTACATGTATTTATATAGCGCAAATCTCCCACATCGCAGGCATCTATGCGCTTGCTTAGGGAACCCGTCCTGGTATTCCCCTGTGAGATAACCCCGGCAGGGTATCCACAAGGTGAAAGCCAGGCATCCCGCCACGAGGGGCCGTTGTGGAGATTAAGCAAGCTATTGCCCAGAGTCACAGAGTGTGAACCCGTGAGTCGAGTAGGCACCGGAGCGAGAATTATCAAGTCTGTGGAATTATTGAGCCCAACCCCCATTGAGGCGGGGAATTGAACCCTGGTCCAGGGCCGATCTCAGCTTCCGGGTCTGCCGCCTCTAACCCCTGAGCCATACTTCTCCACTACCTTGGATTCTAGCTCCTTCTTGGTTTAAATGGTAATGGAGTGTGGTGTGGTATTGTTGGCAGTAGGTGCATGTTCGGTTTGGTTCTTACTAAAGGTAGAGGAGAAGGGGACAGCTAGAGGTCCAAGCAGAGCCTGCATTTCCACTGCCTTTGTTTCAGACTCTAGGTGAGAGATCTGCCAGCAGTACTGCAGTGAACAACAGTGAGCGGATGAGAGGTGCTAATGTCACACCAACACCTTAGGGAGTTTGGTGATAAGTTCCTGGAAGGTGGGACAGTGCCTTTTAATTGCAGGGACTCCTCATCAGGGCAAACGGGGAGCACATAGGCTGTCCCTTGCCCTAAACTTCCCAACACAAAAAATTAGGGAGAGGTGTTGGAACTTTTGAGGGAAGGTGCTCCCCTTCCCAGCTGTCTCCCAGTTCTATATGTTATCTGAAACAATATATTGGATATTTGCCTGGTCAAGACGGGCCTAATCCTGATTCTTACTTACCTTACTTGCAAGACAATCCACATTCCTGCTTCTGTAGTCATAGTTACAGCTGCTCTAATAGCCAAGAATAGCTGCAGCGCAGTGTCAGCATATTATAACTCAAGGTGCTGCTGTACCCCTGTAGGTTCTCCCTCAGGTCCTTGTGGTCGCATTTACATTGCAGGGGAGGTAGGTTATGCTGTGATGAACTTTAGAGGAGGCGATGCCCACTGCCCCGTCAAGGAATGCCCACTCATGTCTAGCATCGTCTTCCTATGATTGGATTCTAATACCCAGCGATTTAGTCCAGTGTTATTGCGGTTCCATCTGGATGCATCAGGGGAAAGGATTCCTGTCCAACAAGCTCCTCCTGGAGCAAAGCCTTCAGCAGCCAGTATGAAGGCTCAAGGGCTCGGCTCGTTGTCCTCATGCCATCCTTCCGTTTGTCATCTAGGGGCTGCACAAAAGGCTCTGGATCTGCTCAGGACAACTAAAGAAGAGAGCATTCAAAGAAAACAAACCCTCAAGCCCAGGAAAATATGGATAAGGAAAAAGACACTCATAAAAAGCATTTGAATCCCAACCTCATCTCTCCTAAAGTGGCACAATGTTTGGTCGAATAACTTTTGTTAGTACCAATCTGCAGTTCAATAAACTTTCTCGATTCCCTGCACATATTCCAAAGCGTTCTGACCCCCTAGTATTTGTCTTTTTGATTGTGTGGCGCGTACCTGGACTTCTGCTGCTCTCCCTTTCTATTCAGTGGAATTCTCCCTCTGTTTTTTATAGACCTGACATTATTGGTTTAAGCCCCTTCAAATGTTATGACCCATCCCATGTATGGTATGCTATTTACAAACTCATTCTGCTCATAAGACTCATATCCCCTTATTTGAGCCTTCCCCAATTGCAAATGTGTTCAATGATCCTGTGTTATGATAATAAGATAATTGTAACCGCTTAGCTGCTAAGACTCTGCCCTCAAGAACCCTCAGGTCGGAGCCTTTGTCGATGTGCGGGCTATTTGGTGCTTAAGTGCTTAAGCCTTTGTAACTTTCTTTTTTACCCATAAAGTTGCCACGCCAAATGTGGGTCCCTTTTTCCCACATCTTAAAAATTCTAAAGGTACCTAGGATTTGTAGATCCCACTCGGAGCACCCCTGAACACAGCCACAATATTTCACAATTTAGATTTTCTTTGGAAAAATGGGGAAAAGTGCTGTTCAAGAAAGAATGTTTTTTTCTAAAAATGGCATTACCAAAAAATGTACTGTTATAGGATCACCATCTTCCCAGCTTTTAACCCCTTCCACGCTGATGACGAGCTGGGCTCGTCATGGCGTAGCCTCCTCGCACGCTGATGACGAGCCCAGCTCGTCATGTAAAGTGCGTTTTTGCAAATCTCAGCGTGCGAGCAGAATAACGCTAGCGCGCATGGTGTTAAGAACAATCATTGTTGTTAAAAAAGTATTTTTTCTATTTTTTGTGGTTTCAACCTACTTGAGTTTGTGGTGGAAATGGGTGTGACAACCATGGTTAAACCTGGAAAGCAATACATTTCTTAAAACTAAACACAATTCTGAATTGAGCAAGGGATCTTTTGTATAAATTCCTTATGGTTTATCCAAAGTAAGTAATTATTGAAATAAAACCTTTTTTAACAAAAAAGCAAAAAGTGAAATATGTGACATTTTCATATGTCATTTTTGCTCCGATGGCCATTACCAATTTTTTCGCCTATGGCCCGATATACCATTGCATCTGTCAGACCCGTCCAGTCCCATTGAAATTTTGTGTTTGTTAGTGGTCCAAAAACATGTGATACCTAGATCTAAGTAGCAACGTACAATGATTTTTAATTGTGCACCGATCATGCAGCAGTCCAAAAAAGTAATGCAGGAAACACAGGTATGAAGGAAATCAATGCATTTTTAAAATGTGCCCTAGATACAGAGTAAAAGAATAGTGGATATTTGTACAACTCTGAATTGGAGGTTACCCATGCTATCGGGATTAAGAGTGCATTATGCAAATGGTGTTATTCCTTGCACAATATCTAGCATTTGGAAGACAGAAATTAAGAGAAATCCACTTGATTATAGCAAGTGTTCCACTATTCTGTGTCACCACACTTCTGAAGATAAAAACAGTACCCCATTTATGTGGGTGAGCTTATGGCCAAAGTCAGGAAAGGCGCCAAAACGCAATGTGGAGACTAAACATTTTCGCCATCAAAACCAATCCACTTTGGAGATTGTGGGTAGCAGCGGTATTTGGACCCAGTCTTAGTGCCACCCTGGGAAGCCTACTAAATCCAGACATTTGTGAAAAGTAGACACTCAGGACAGCGGAAAGTGGGGTGTTTTGCATAGATTCAACTATGTTTCTGAAAACGGTTTTCTGCAAACCTCAAACTTAGGCTAAAATCAAACATTCTCCTCACATTTCTGTGAGGTAGAGTTCCTAACTATGTGGGGATTTAGTAAATTCCTACAACCCAGTTTTCCTGCACTTCTCCAGATAAAAATGTTACCCCACTTTTGTATCTGAGCTTATCGCCCGTGACAGGAAAAGTCCCAAAACTCAACATGAAAACATCAAATTGTCACCCTGAAAATCAACCCATATTGGCTATTTGGGTAGTGGCTGTATTTGGGCCTGGGCTCGGCTCCTACCCAGAGAATCCTACTAAACCCAGACATGTCTGAAAGCTAGACACCCAGGGAAGTCCTAGGTGATGTGACTTGTGTGTATCTCACTACATTTACTTGCCCAGAGTTCCCTGCAAGTCTTAATCTTTGGCTAAAATTATGCATTTTCCTCACATTTCTGTGAGGAAACATTCCAGAATCTGTGGGAATCTACAAAACTTCCAAGCATCCAGCATTCTCATGCTTCACTCAATAAAAACAGTACCCACTTGTATGGATGAAGTAGCTTGGTATTTTTGGTCCAAACTGCCATTGTAAGCAAGTATACAGTTGGGCTTATGGACTTCCATCAACTGACCCCAAGCCATGACTTAAGAAGTGCTCCCATCGGGAATTGTAGTGAGCACGTATACTTAACGCCTGTCTGAGAATTTGTTAGCTAGTACACGTTGCAACACAACACACTGCTCTGGCCTTTTTTGATGTTCTTATAAACAAGCTCCTGAGAGAATCCTTTGCAGTGACTTTGAATGATACCTCACACTGCACGGCCAGGGCTGTACAGCTCGCTGAACAGTAGGACTCCTTGATAGAGGTTCTCCGCGTACAGTTTATAACCTTTATGAAGAAGTGATTGATCAAGCTCCCTTACAATCTTCTCACAAATTCCTAAAATGGAAGGGCAATATGCAGGATTTACGCTGGAGTCCATCTCGGTATGTATTCTCAAATTGTATACATAGCCAGGGGAGCTCTGTTCACAGGACCAGTGGAGCACAGCATGTACAGTTTGATGCCACAACAAGCTCTTTTGCTTGACATATACTGCTTGGATAGTAGTCGCCCTTTACATAGGATCAATGCTTTGTTCACATTGATATTCTCCGTAGTAATGTAAATCTCTAGGAAATGGCTAAATATTCCACAGCAGTTTAAATTTGGAATAACTTACCATGGTCTGGACAATCTCAAATCACTCTTCGTTCCAGTGGTGTCCCTCATGTCAAGATTGCAGTCTGGGGGCAGCAGAAAGTTCCCCGACATGCACAGCTGGATCCAAAATGGGCAACATATTTTGCTTTCCATGAGGAACCGATCACCTTCTCCTTGGTGGCCCCATCATCATCTAGAGAAGGGAAAGTATCAAGATAACATATATGCTCTCTTCGGGGAGAAAACCAAAGCCTCGGGTGCCGAACTGCTCCCCCCCAAAAAAAAGAGATCGATAGTATCTAATGTCGGGTGCCTAGCAATCCACAAGCAGGATTCTTTCTGAGAGCGGCATCACTGGAAGCAGGAGGCTTTCACCTTTTTAGAGATGCCACTCTCAAAAATAAAAATGAGGGACACCCCCGTGAAGAACTCCCACCAGACACACATGGACCTCAGCTTAACCACTCCTTGTTGTGCCCTCTGGTGGGGCAAATTACAGCATGCTGACAGCATTGATGGGTGGGGGCTGATGCTAAAGTGATTCTGCATCAGCTTCTGTACATATTTCTTTAGGGGTATGCCCTGAGTGCAAGCACTGGAGCTCCAACTTTGCTCCCTGCTGTGGTTTTTAAGCCTTGAAAGGTGGTCCATATTGTCCCTATTACTTTTGTGTTCTAGGCACTAACCCCATTCCAAAAATATATGTAAAAATTCTAAAAACGTAAGTTGTTCTATAATAATTCTTAATGTTGATAAACATTTTCACAATGGATATTATTATTTTTTATATAGTTATAATTGTATTAGGAATACTATTTCTGTAGCGTTTCATTTCAGCTTTACATTATATTACATAACAATCAGAAAATAAATCTCAGCAGCAAGATAAGGGAAAGTAACATAACAGAAATACTCAAAAAATCTTCTTCGGCAATCAATAATTATAAGGAAAATATATTTATTTATTTGAATCTTCGTGTATTGGAATGATTAATCATAAAGTGGGAGTGCTTGCATGATCTTTCTACCTATTACAGATGTTTTAGCACTCTGCATTTGGTTCTTAAAGGTAAGGTTACAATCCATTTTTGTTTTTATAAAACTGTTCCTTTGTTCTTTCAGGTACAATGAATTATTTTCCTTTCTGGTAGCGAATGCTGTGCACTGCATTCAGCCCAAGTTACATTCAATAGGCCAGCAGTGTATTCATTAGTGTAGCAGAGCTCTCATTGCTTAATGTGAGGCGGTGGTTGCTTAATTTGAGGAGGTGGTTTTGAGTGCTTGGCACCAGCACTTTATTGTGAACACTGGCACTTATGAAAGTCTGCCACGAGGTGGCGCTGTTTTATAATTTACAGATGAGCACAGCAATAACTGTTTATTAATTAAATATACATCAGGAATTACTAATACCTGCCACTCAGCCACTCTTATAGATTTGGGGGCCTGAAATAGTCTAAATTGTCACACTTGTAGGAGTGTGATAGTAGTTGTGTTGGTACTTTCATTGGTAGCGCTGGCAGGGGCAATGGCTTGTTCAAGTTGCAGTGGCCTCCTGATGGGGGCCCTGCCACTTTTTTTTAAACAAATTAAGCACTGGTAACTCTTTACTTCAAAGAACCCAATTTGAGTTTGCTAAAAGAACTGAAAACCTGATAAACCTTCTCCTAAAATAGATTCTGACCCTCTTTTCTCTATCTAGTAGGACACACAGCTATATAATGCACATATTGACAATCTTGTGTAGCGAATCGGGGAGTAATCTCTAGTGGTCTTATAGTTGCAAGGGTTGGCATTTCAGCGCTTGGAAGGTAGTGTCTGATGGCAGTGATTTCCAATGGAGAGGCCATAGGAGGTAAAAACATCAGAACCAGGAAGTGGCTTTGGTTGGCGTAGGTGAGTCTGTGACACTGCTTAATTTGAGCCGGTGGTTTCTAGGGCTCAGCACTGGCACTTAACTATCAACACCGGAACCTATGAAAGTCTGCCACATGGTGGCACCGTTTGTCTAATTTCGAGATGAGCAAACAATAGTTGTCTATGAATTCAGTATACATTAAAAAAATACTAATATCGGCCTCCCAAACAATTCGTATATCTTTGGGGGTTTAGAATAGTCTGAATCATCACACTTGTTAGAGAATGATGGTTGGTATTGGTACTGTCATTGCCAGTGCTTTGAAGTGCAATGGCAGTGCATGGTGCAAGCTGCAGGGGCCTCTTGACTAGGGCCTTGGCACTTATTGTGTTTACAAATTAAGCTCAGGTCTGTGATATAACAGATGGCGGATCTTAAGTCCCGAGTTGAGGGAAATGTACAGCACGTCAGATAGCTAGCCAGGGGCAGCACAATTCTCTGCTTTGTATACAATTGTTGGCAGTTTGTTTATAGTGTTTTTGTCAGAAAGCCAGCTTGCTTAGTGATGATATGATGGATATGACGAGGTGGTGTACGCATAGGTAAATTACACAACATTCTAGTGGTGAACTTTAGGACTTTGTTAAATATTGAGAAGGATTGTTGGGGGAGCCCAACTAGTTGACTAGTACTGTTACTGTAGTCCAGTGTACTGAGTCCTAGTGAGGTGGGGATTATTTTAACTATATTGAATGGAATGTGTGGGCAAATGTTACATAAGCCCATTGATTTGATATTGCGCACAGCATAAGTATAGTTTGTGAGAAGTCCATTTTCATGAAAGAGGTGAAAGCAGCTCTATGTTTTCTAGTGGAGGTGGCAAATGCAAGTCATCATGAGTGGAAGTGGATCACTTCAATAGGAGAATGAACATATATTTGGTTTATCCAGAAAGTTTCAGAAAGGTATTGGAATTTTTCAAATGGTTGTTTCACATTAAACAGATACTGCTCCTTTGCTGACTCTTTTAATATCCCTTGGCTCTGTGCCCATATTCAATGCTGAAGGCATTTTCTAGCTTCAAAATACTTTGCCAAACATAAGTTTGCAACTCCAGAATGTTTGATTTACCGCTCCAGCCCCTCTTCCACAGTTCCGACATCCATTTTTCTGTTCACTGCTTGCTTGTAGAATCTTGTCAGGGGCCCAGTTAATCTTCAATAATGTGTTGTGGTGGAAAAGCAACAGATTTATATTAGCTGGCCATCCTTTTTGTACCTCCTCAACAGTCTTAATTCATGTTTTTATATATTTTGGTTTTAACCGGTTGATCCTATTCTAAGTTTTGAGGGCATTTATTTAAAGATTGAATTGAATTTTGTTGATCACCCCTCGCGAATAAAACCTTTTAACATTTCACGGACCCTTGACCTAAATATCAAGTTATACCGTACAAACTTTCCAAATTCTAATAAAAGTAATGTTCTGACAGTGCACCATTTCTCGAAAACTTAGTTGGTAGCACCCCCAAATTCCTTCTAATGCAATTATTATTAAGTCATATTTTTAAGTTATATATTTTTGCAACCTGTGAGGAAGGCCCAATAAGTCAAATGTACCATCCCCCCTAACTGAACAAGAAACATTTATGAAAATGTAAAATTAGTAATTGTTTCCGGTAAAGGTGGTACACTGAACTCCCCGTTATGCTGATACCTATATTACAGGTCGATGGTGCCTTAAATTAACTTCATCACATAATTTCAACAATGAAACAAGCCGACTATGGGAGACTACAAACCCAGCACTACAAGTAATATTGACCAGGCTCTGAAGATGGCTCCGGCCCTATGGTTTAAGCCAGGGTTCTTCAATCTGTGGGGCGCGCCCCCCTGGGGGGGCGCGGCGCCATCCCAGGGGGGGGGCGCGGGCTCCACTTCGATCTTCCCTTTGTGCCCGTTTCTTTGTCTGGGTGATTCTCCCAGGAGGGGGCCAATTCACAGTCGACAGCTTCGGCTGCAGTGCGAGGCAGGGGTCTCCTCTGCTAAAAACGAAAGCAAACAAACAGACACGCTTTCAGTTTTAGCAGAGGAGATCCCTTGCCTCCCACTGCAGCTGAAGCTGTCAGCTCTGTGAATTAACCCCCTCCTGGGAGAGTTAGCTCTTCCCAGAAGGGAGAGAAGGTTTCACAGAGGTTTTGAGGCACGGGCAGGGTGGGCTCTGGTCCAGGGCCCCAGCCTTTCAAGGGGGGGTGGGAATGAGGGGGAGTTAGGGGGGCGGGAGTCCTTCAATTATTTTGGGAATGGAGGGAGAGGTTGCAATCCGGGTTTGGGCCATGAATCGGGACAGTGGGCTCTGGTCTGCGGTCCTCAACTCAAGAGGATCTTTGTGTGGGCACCCGGTGTTCAGGGATGTTGGTCTGCAGATTTGAATTTGAATCATAAAAGGTGTGAGGGTGGAGTGGTGGATGTATGGGTGGGGGGTGGATGGATGAGTGAGGGGATGGATGGTGAGTGAAGGGGTGAATGGATGGTGGGAGAGAGGATGGATGCATGAGTGGAGGGATGGATGGGAGTGGATGATGTGTGTATGGTTGGAAGGGTAGATGGATGGGTGGATGGATCAGTGAAATGGTGGATGGATCGATGGGGGGGTGGATGGTGGACGAGTTGGTGGGTGGATGGATGAGAGAGGTGATGGATGTATTGATGTATTGATGGGTTAAGGGATGAATGAATGGATGGATGGATGGATGGATGAGTGAAGGGGTGGATGTGGGGATGGATGGGTGATTGAGGAGGGTGGATGGACAGAGGGATGGATGGAGGAGTGAAGGGGTGGATGAGTGGTCAATGGATGGATTCATGAGTGGATGAGTGGATGGATGAGTGGGTGGATGGGTGAAGGGTGGATGGAGGGATGGGTGGCTGGGTGAGGGGGAATGGAGAGTGAGGGGGAGGATGGATGGATGGATGAGTGATGACATGGATGAATGATTGGCAGAGTGGATGGCAGGTGTGTGCATGGATGGGTGAGGAGAGGAGCATGGAGATGGATGGGTCAGAGAGTGCATGCATGAGTGGGGGGTGGAGAGCGGGATGGATGGGTGGATGGATGAGTGGGGGGTTGAGTGGGTGGATGGATGAGTGGGTGGACGGATGAGTGGCTGGGTGGATGGATGAGTGGGTGGAGGGATGGCTGAATGGGTGAGAGGGAGGGTGGTTGGATGGATGAGTGGATGGATGGATGGATGGGTGGAGGAGTGGATGGGTGGGTGGAAGAGTGGATGGATGAGTGGATGGATGAGTGGAGGAGTGGATGGATGAGTGGAGGAGTGGATGGATGAGTGGGAGGATAGCTTGGGTGAATGGTTAGATGGATGAGTGGGTGGATGGATGAGTGGAAGAGTGGATGGATTGGTGAGGGGATAGATTGGGTGAAGGGATGGATGGATGATGGATGGATGGGTGAGGGGATGGATGGAGGGATTGAGAGGTGAGATGATGGATGGAGGGATGGAAGGTGGATGGGTTTGCAAGTGGTTGAAGGGGTTTGGATGTGGATTGGGCTCAGATGGAGGGACGGAATGAATGGTGGGGGAGTTGGTGGATGACAAGGTGTACATGATGGATGGGGAGGGTTGTGATGACTTCCTTTGCTTTCTTGGTGCCATGAGAGCTGTGGTTCAGAGTGGAAGGTATTTGAATTGTTTGGCTGCTCCCTTGCCTATGTGTTACTGTTCTGTATTCTATGTGTGCTCATGTGTGGGATCTATGCATCATGCGTGTGACATTTTGCGTGACGTCCAGCTGCTACTTGAATGCGGGGCCCCCATGGGCAAGGTCAGGTTCCATGTTTTGGGTTCCGCTTGGTGAAGCACCCATGGTGTGTTTCCTATAGTGGGTTCATCACGGTGGTCCTCCCTTTGGTTCACTTGTGCATTGTGCTTTACATCCTACAATGTATTTGTTTATTTGTTGGGAAGTTAGTGAGATTGGGTTCTCAGCACTTGCGGTGTTAAAGACTAGGTACCGTTTAGAACTGGATGTGGAGCACAGCCTGAGGATGGCAGTGGCAGGGATTCACCCACAGATTGAGAGTCTAGGTGTGGCTGGGCACCGGCACACCCGTCACATTCATTTTGGTAGTGTTGTTGTTGATCTGTGTCCTGTGTAAGGCAGGGCATCCCAGTGGGGAGAATTTGCACACATTTTGTTTTGGAGGATTGTGTTTTGAGCTGTCTGGTACGCCTCTGTCGTTTTGTCACACCCACTCACAGGCCTGCAGTTTGCTAGGCACTCTTGTTGTGTTGAGCATTGTTTGCCGGATATGGCCTGTGGTGTGCGCATGGGAGTCGATCATGTGGTGTGCCGGATTCCCGAGGTTTCTGTCGGGTGGTGGGGGGCCCAACATCTGGGGGAATTCAGCTGGGGGGGCTCAACCTGGAAAAGTTTGAAGACCTCTGGTTTAAGCTGTTTCCCTGACCTGAAGCCCCTCTCCTCCGAGTATCCTTGCATGTAAGAAAGCGTGTCGAAGCTGCAGTTCACAACGAAAGCACACGATGGCGACATCGCACCGCTAAAAGCTCTTTCCAAGTCCTTCTCCACGTTGTGAACATCTGAAAAAAAATAGATGTAAGGAGCTTGCGTTATTCTCGCTAATGTTAGTATAATTTTGGTTCTTCGTACGGATGTCAGTAATCGCCTCCATGTGTTTTCAAACTCTTTTGTGCGAACAAAACACGTATTAAGGATTTTTAGTTAAAGTATGGGCTCAGGTCTTTAAAAAGAAGTGCACCACAGACCTCTTCTGCGCTGGCTCGGGGCAGAAAACAGCATCATGATACTGCCCAGATGTGAGTTAACCAAATAATGAAATCAAATCAAAGAAGCATTTATTAAGCACGTCGCTACCCAAGGGTATCCCAGCACTAACAGTGGTATACACCAGTAGACACCACAACCACATTAAGGGAAGAGCCAAGTTTTTAGCAATTTGCGAAAGGTCAAATAGTTGGATTCCTTGTGTAATCGAAGTAGAAGAATATTCCACATCCTGGCAGCATTGTAAGAAAACAGGAGGCCACCACTTCTAGCCTTATTAATCCTGGGAACTACGGCAAGAAACAGGTCGTACGAATGCAGGCGTCTATTCGCAAGGTAAGGCCGAACAATGGAGCAGTTGATAGATGGTCCCTTCCCTGCTAGGACAGTACACATGGCCTTAAAATTAACTCTCTCCTGAATTGGGAGCCAATGAAGAGATTTCAGGACTGGTTTCGCAGATTGACGTTTCGGGATCCCAGGAAGCATCCTCTCTGCGCAATTTTGCACCGTCTGAGGTTTTGAGATGGTGGCACATGGAGCTTCTAAATAAAGAACATTCCCGTAGCCGGGGCTTTAAGTGGGATGAAAAAACTGGAGGGTCTCTCAAAGGGGCGTGACCATTGTAATTAAGGGCGTGTTTTACAAACACTTGAACTAAAAAATCTGTGCTTAACGTAGTGTTCCGCCCGGCTTGTATTTTGCTGTTTCTGTCATTGGATCTAGATATATGATACAACAAGTAACATCATACCTACAAGTCAGGACTATTGGCTTTGTGGTTGAGAGCTTGTCATGAGCACACGAGAGGTATACCTCATGACGAGCTGAGCTCGTCATGAGCATCGAAAGGGTTTAAAGCCTTGGTGACACCAGGACAGTGTTGCTGCTCCCGAGTTTCAAAAAGAGAAAGAAAATCCAGAGAGAATATGACTCTCTTTAAAGGATTTCCCTTCAGTTTTTTTTTCTGGACTGCAGTGAAAGCAGACACATCAATGTGCGCGTGCTCACACTGCTCTCTTCTCACTAGTGGAGAAGTTACGCCATGCTGTAACTTCTCCACTAGTGAGAAGAGAGCAGTGTGAGCACGCGCACATTGATGTGTCTGCTTTCACTGCAGTCCAGAAAAAAAAACTACTGCAGTGACATAAGGCACATAATAGAGCTCGAAAAAGATCCGTTTCGAGGCCCACTTTAAAAAACTGCCGGTGCTCAGACCTGGTGAGACCCGACCCACTTAAAGCTCTGCCCGTTGTCCAAGCGAGAAAGGATAAGTGCCTGGACCATAAGCCTTCTTGCCCGAAAGGGTAGAAGTGGGAGGACTTTCCAAAGCATCCTTAGAATGTGGTAGCAGGAAGCTGCCACATTCCGCGCCTGTACCTTAAAGCTCAGATCTTGATCAAGCCAGATACCTAGACTTTTCATATGGGTCTCGGGAGCAGGAACGGAGCCCAGACAGGCTGGCCACATTGCTTCTACTTTAAAAAGGAAAGATTCCCTAAAGGCATCATCTCTGTCTTTTCTTCATTCAACTTCAAATATGAATGGTTCATCAACTTGGCTAAAGTAGGATGTGGAGGGTGCACAGCTGTAGATTAGATAATTGTTCAAGAAAATAGTTTTCTCAGTGGGGTGCACTTCTTGGATGCGTCTCCGTCGAAACGCCGGTCAAAATCATAGAGAGTAGTGTGCGCATGGGGCATGCGGGTACATCCCAAGGAGGCACACCTGGGTGGTTCAAAAACAATGATTCCACTGTAGGATTATAGTATTTATTTTCATTCAAATTATATTTTTAGTGGTTGATGATATTTGTATTCATATCAATGACATTTGATTTGTAATCCAAAATTCATTTCAAGCATGTAGCTCCGATGCATTTCGGGCTGAAACGCTCTTTTTCAAGGAGCGCTGAAAGAAGAAGAAAGAAACGATCGTTGGAAACGTGCTGGTGGGCTATATAAAGAAGATAACTTAAGTGGTGGGGACTGGGTGAAAAAACGGTAACTGATGGTGAATTAACACCATGGCTGCTAAGGCTTTTCCCCCCCTATGCTGATTTATTGAGTTTCCCATTGTTCATGACGAGCTCAGCCCGGCATGAGTGTACGAGAGGTGTACCTCATGACGAGCTGAGCTCGTCATGAGCGTCGAAGGTGTTATCACATGCGTAAGGGTTATGAAAGGAACGTGAAAGGTGAAGGTGACGTGAGAGAGGCTGAAATAAGTGAACAGTTGGGGTTAAAAACGGCGTTCAGGTACTGAGAACAAGTACAAGCAAAGTCGGTAATCAGAACATGCTGCCGTAATGGCGTGCACCGGGAAAATACGAGTGTCAACGCTGAGCGCGTTGGTACAGGTTAACAAATGTGGGGGTATAAACTTACTTCATGCGGAAAAACATGCGTCTCACGGTTGGCGGTGCTGGCGTTCTGGACGTGTGTGAGCTACAGGTGATGTTAGTATAAAGGCGGAAGTGTGGTGAACATAGAAAAGGGGTAGGGTATGTAGCGGTGGTGGCCAACTTGGAAAGGGAAACAAAGGGTGAGTAGAACATAGGGAAGAATGCGAGTAACAACATCAAGATACTGTAATGTAATCACAAAAAACAACTATATTCAACACGATCATTAAGACCATTAGGTTTAAGGGTCTGCAGTCTATAAATCCATTCTAATTCTCTTTTCAAAAGGAATTTGCGAATGTCAGTGCCCTCTTTTTTTGAAACTGTCTCTAACACAATGAACTGAAGTTGAGCGATGGTGTGGCGAAATTCATTGAAATGTACAGCTATGTTAGACTTTTCATTTCTGGTGCAGATGTTTGACTTGTGTTCATTCATGCGTGTTTTAACTTTTCGTTCAGTTTTACCTACATATAGTTGGCCGCATGGACATTTGATGGCGTAGATTAAATTCATGGAATCACAAGTAGCGTTGACTTGTAATTTGATGGAGTTGCCTTTCATCGGATGTGGTATGACGTTACCCTTAATGATGCAGTTGCAGTTGTTGCAATTTTTACAAGGTATAGTTCCTTTGTATTCAACATGGCTGTCAGGAGTTTTTGAAAGAATTTCTTTTAGATTGCTGCTGCGGGAATATGCAAAAAGTGGTGGGTCTTGAAAGCATTCCCTGAAGTCAGGTTCCATTTGGAGAATAGGCCAGTATTTGAGAATGATTTTTTTAAAATTGTGGCTGATGGTTGAATATTTAGATACTAGTACCATGCGTGAGGTGGTATTCACAGTTTTTTTTTGCAGGCTTTCTTGTTTGTTGATGGCTGTAACACGTGTTAAAGCATCATTCAGGATGGTGTGTGGGTAACCTCTTTCGGCGAAGCGATTTTGCATTTCTCTCAATCTTCTGAAACAATACGTTTTACGCGTAGCATTTGGGAAAAAGGTAGATGTTTTTTAAGGGATTCTTGGTGGAAGCTAGAATAATGCAATGAGTTATTGCGGTCTGTACTTTTTCGGTGTAAGTCTGTGATAATTTGTTTGTTGATTATTTTTATGTTGACACCAAGGAGGTATTGAAGCAATTGAGCAAGCCTTACTACAAAGTGACATTGAACCATCTATGCAATCGTTCCTAATGGAACTTGTGGTATACACCTTATACCATAGTTACTTTCAGCATGACAACAATTGGTACTTACAACTTTCAGGAATGGCGATGGGAAATTGTGCGGCTCCTACGTTCGCCAAAATATATGCACAACTTTGAACAGCTATACATCTACGACAACCCCAACTTTTTTGACAAAATCAAGATGTACGTCCGGTACATTGATGACCTGTTTTTTATGTGGACTGATACTAAGGAGTCTCTCAATGCAGCTCTGAATGAACTCAACACCAAAGATGAACGAATCAAACTTACGTGGCTAATGAGCGACATTGAAATCTCATTTTTGGATGTCAACATAAAAATAATCAACAAGAAAATTATCACAGACTTACACCGAAAAAGTACAGATCGCAATAACTCATTGCATTATTCTAGCTTCCACCAAGAATCCCTTAAAAAACATCTACCTTTTTCCCAAATGCTACGCGTAAAACGTATTGTTTCAGAAGAAAACACATGTAACATCAGATTGAGAGAAATGCAAAATCGCTTCGCCGAAAGAGGTTACCCACACACCATCCTGAATGATGCTTTAACACGTGTTACAGCCATCAACAGACAAGAAAGCCTGCAAAAAAAACCTGTGAATACCACCTCACGCATGGTACTAGTATCTAAATATTCAACCATCAGCCACAATTTTAAAAAAATCATTCTCAAATACTGGCCTATTCTCCAAATGGAACCTGACTTCAGGGAATGCTTTCAAGACCCACCACTTTTTGCATATTCCCGCAGCAGCAATCTAAAAGAAATTCTTTCAAAAACTCCTGACAGCCATGTTGAATACAAAGGAACTATACCTTGTAAAATTGCAACAACTACAACTGCATCATTAAGGGTAACGTCATACCACATCCGATGAAAGGCAACTCCATCAAATTACAAGTCAACGCTACTTGTGATTCCATGAATTTAATCTACGCCATAAAATGTCCATGCGGCCAACTATATGTAGGTAAAACTGAACGAAAAGTTAAAACACGCATGAATGAACACAAGTCAAACACCCGCACCAGAAATGAAAAGTCTAACATAGCTGTACATTTCAATGAATTTCGCCACACCATCGCTCAACTTCAGTTCATTGTGTTAGAGACAGTCTCAAAAAAAGAGGGCAATAACATTCACAAATTCCTTTTGAAAAGAGAATTAGAATGGATTTATAGACTGCAGACCCTTAAACCTTATGGTCTTAATGATCGTGTTGAATATAGTTGTTTTTTGTGATCACATTACAGTATCTTGATGTTGTTACTCGCATTCTTCCCTATGTTCTACTCACCCTTTGTTTCCCTTTCCAAGATGGCCACCACCGCTACATACCCTACCCCTTTTCTATGTTCACCACGCTTCCGCCTTTATACTAACATCACCCGTAGCTCACACACGTCCAGAACGCCAGCACCGCCAACCGTGAGACGCATGTTTTTCCGCATGAAGTAAGTTTATACCCCCACATTTGTTAACCTGTACCAACGCGCTCGGCGTTGACACTCGTATTTTCCCAGAACACGCCATTACGGCAGCATGTTCCGATTACCGACTTTGCTTGTACTTGTTCTCAGTACCTGAACTCCGTTTTTAACCCCAACTGTTCACTTATTTCAGCCTCTCTCACGTCACCTTCACCTTTCACGTTCCTTTCATAACCCTTACGCATGTGATAATTCACCATCAGTTACCGTTTTTTCACCCAGTCCCCACCACTTAAGTTATCTTCTTTATATAGCCCACCAGCACGTTTCTAACGTTAGTTTCTTTCTTCTTCTTTCAGCGCTCCTTGAAAAAGGGCGTTTCAGCCCGAAATGCATCGGAGCTACATGCTTGAAATTAATTTTGGATTACAAATCAAATGTCATTGATATGAATGCAAATATCATCAACCACTAAAAATATCATTTGAATGAAAATAAATACTATCAATCCTACAGTGGAATCATTGTTTTTGAACCACCCAGGTGTGCCTCCTTGGGATGTACCCGCATGCCCCATGCGCACACTACTCTCTATGATCATCAACTTGGCTACCATTTCCAAACAAGGACCAAGAGAGAAATTGTCAGAATGGTTAAGTGCCCCAGCAAGTTGAGTGTGTCTGCGTAGGTCACTATATGAACCCTAAAAGGAAGCACAATTTCCGCTAGTGGGCTCATATAAACATTGAATATGATGGGACTCAAGGACGATCCCTGTGGAACCCCGCAGCAGAGGGGCATCAGTTTTGAGGTGACATCACCTTCGAAGACCTGGAAGGATCTATCTTCCAAGAATAATTGCAGCCATGCTATGGCTTCCCTAGGCACCCCCAAACTTATGAGTCTGTTGACCAGGATTTGCTGATTAACAGTGTTGAAGGCTGCACTGAGGTCCAGGAGGATAACAACAGTGGTCCCTCCGGCGTCCAGAATCTTCTTGGACTCTTCAATCTGAAAGAAACACGTTAGTATTAGATTCCTTACCTTAGAATATCCCCAGGCGTCAGTCTGGATCCGGAAACTTTTGCGTAGCAGTACCCCTGCGCGTCGGTAGGCGTCGTCTGCAGGCGTCCCCTGCGGCTCCGCGTCCGTCGTCGGCGTCGTGCGCCGTGATGACGTCGCTGGAGTATATAGACGCCGCCTCCGCGCGCTGACGTCAGTTCTTCTTTTTTCCGCGCCAGTAAGCGCAGATCCGAAGAGCAGTACTCCGGTCTTTTGACCAAGTTTTGTAAACTTCTTTATAATTTTTTGGTGCCGGTAGGATGCCCGGTTTCAAGAATTGTGACGGTTGTGACCGCACGATGTCGGTCACGGACCATCACCGACTCTGCCTCCGGTGCCTGGGCCCCGACCACGACGTGGACGCCTGCGTCGATTGCCGGGCCTTGACTAATAAGGCTAGACGGGAGCGGTCCCGCAAGCAGCTCGAGCTCCGGGTGTCGGCCCCGCGTCGAGAGCGGTCCCGGTCCGGCCGGAGGTCCAGGGAGCGTTCGAGGGAGCGGTCGCGGAGCCGTGCCGAGCGCTCCGGAAGTCGTCACCATTCGTCTGGCTCCTCAGGTAGGAAGCACAAGAAGTCGGGGCGTCGTCATCGTACCTCCGACTCCCCCCGACGCTCGCGCGACGCGGCCGGGGGTTCGGGAGACCCCACCCCCGCGGCTCCGCGAGAGTCGCGGGCGCGGCCTGCTCCATACCCTGCGGTCCCTGGGCTAGGCGCGACGCCCGAGGAGATTGAGGCGTTCCTCATGGCCATGAGGGCACTCACTCCTCCGACGGGGCCTACGGCGCCTTCGGGCCCAGTGCTACCGTCCTGGGGCCCTAGCGGTTCGGGTGTCCCTGCCTCGACGCCGTCGGGTGCTCCGGCCCCGGTGCCGCCGACGGCTACGACCCCGGCGCCGCAGGGGCCTTCGGGGTCGACGCCGGGTGGTCTACCGGCCTCTCCGGCGCCGATTCCATCGGGGTTACCCCCGACGCCGTCCCCGCGCGGCACCGGTTCTCCGGTGCCGGCTCCGGCCGGCGCCGGGGCTCCGGCGCCGGCTCCGGGCGGCGGCGTCCCCATGCCCTCCCCGAATCCGGACGCGGAGTCGGACCGGCGTCGCTCGACGCCGGGCTCGACGCTGATGGGGACTGTGAACCCCGAGGAGCCGGTCTACATTGTTGACTCTGAATATGGAGATGATGTAGAGTACGGAGAGGGTTGGGAGGGGTCTGAGGACCCTCTGTAACGTGAGTGTCAGTACGACGTGGACTGGACAGGTGATTTCGGTGATGCCAGTGGTCTGGACGACTCTCCTAACCCTGGCTTTGTCTCGCCTCCTACCGTGGCATCGGAGGAGGGGGCTGCTTATTCAGTGGTGTTGATGAGGGCTGCCAAGGCCTTACACCTTGAGCTCCCCGTCGCGGCCGTGAGGCCTAACATCCTCACTGAGGTCTTCAAACCGCAGCCATGCCCACAGGAGCCACTGCTGCCGTTTAACGAAGCCTTGTCGGACGTTCTTTTGGGCACGTGGTCCAGGCCCTCTTCAGGTTCGCCTGTTGATAGGAACGTGGCCAGACGCCACCGTCCGTGCCCGGACGACCCCAAGTTCCTGTCCACCCATCCCACCCCTGAGAGTCTGGTGATCCAAGCCTCGACTTCCCAGACCGCATTCCCGTCGGCCCCGCCCGACAGGGAATCTAAGAGGTATGACCAGTATGGCAAGAAGGTCTTCTCGTCCCTGAGTTTGGGACTGCGGTCTTGCAACACCGCTTGCCTCTTGGGCCGCTACACCCACTCTGTGTGGGATACGGTCGCGGAACTGCTGCCAGAATGCCCCTTGGAGGTGCGGGCGAAGCTCGGCAAGGCTGTGGCTGAGGGCCGAGATGCAGCAAAATATTCCATAAGGTGTGGTCTTGATACGACCGACTCGCTGGGCAGAGCGATGTCCACGACGGTGGCGATTCGTCGCCACGCCTGGCTGAGATCCGCCAACTTTTCGGCAGATGTCCAGAATGCCTTGATGGACATGCCGTTTGATGGCTGTCGCCTGTTTGGTGACAAAGCGGACCACGCGCTGGAGCGCTTTAAGGACTCCAGGGTCACGGCCAAGTCCTTGGGTCTCTCGACCCAGCGCCAGCAAACGGGTTCGCTTCGCTCCTTTCGTGGCCAAGGAAGCGGCGTCCCCACACATGCTGCCAGCCACGCGCCGCAACAATCCTATCAACGCGGTGGCGGCCGTGGAATCCGCCGTGGAGGCGGTCGGGGTCAACGGCGGGGTCAGGCCACACCTCCCCCAGCAGCAACAGCCTCCAAATCCTCCTAGTCCGTGCTTTCAGGCCCATGTGACGCCAGTGGGTGGCAGGGTTTGCCATCACCACGTCCGCTGGCGCGCTATCACATCGGACAGGTGGGTGCTGCAACTCGTCCGAAGGGGCTACTCCCTCCCCTTCGAGACCAATCCTCCAGCCATGCCACCGCAGAACCACCGTGTGTCGGGGGACCACTTGACACTTCTGCAGGAGGAAGTTACAGCCCTCTTGGCCAAGGGGGCCATTGAGCGCGTTCCTGGGCCAGAAGTAGGGCGTGGTTGCTATTCCCACTACTTTCTGGTGCCCAAGAAGGACAAAGGGGGCCTACGTCCTATCTTGGATCTACGGAACGTCAACAGCTTCCTCCGGAAGGAGAAGTTCAAGATGTTGACATTAGCTCAGGTCTTGGCTGCTTTAGACCCGCAAGACTGGATGGTAGCGTTGGACTTGCAGGATGCGTATTTTCACATCCCCGTCCTGCCGGCCCACCGGCGTTACCTGCGGTTCACGGTAGGCCAGGAGCACTTTCAGTTTATCGTGCTCCCCTTCGGCCTTACCAGTGCCCCACGGGTGTTCACAAAGGTGTTTGCGGTGGTCGCAGCCCATCTGCGCAGATTAGGGGTTTCAGTCTTCCCCTACCTAGACGACTGGTTGTTGAAGGCGGGCTAGCCCCAGACAGTCGTCCACCACCTTCAGATGACGGCAGACCTCTTGCACGAGCTGGGGTTTTCCATCAATGTGCCGAAATCACACCTGTGCCCCTCTCAAAAGCTCCTTTTCATCGGAGCGGTTCTGGACTCGGCGCAGTTTCGGGGTTATCCTCCGGAACGGCGGGTCCGGGATATACAGGCTTTGATTCCCATCTTTCAGCCGCTATCCCGGGTTTCGGTCAGGTTGACGCTGCGGCTGCTGGGGCTGATGGCTTCCTGCATCCTTCTGGTGCATCACGCCCGGTGGCGGATGCGGGCTCTGCAGTGGGACCTGAAGTTTCAGTGGGCCCAGCATCAGGGCAACTTGTCCGACCACGTCTTAATCTCGGAGGGCACTGCGAGACAACTGCAGTGGTGGCTTACGGACCGCGATTGGGTCAGAGGCAGATCCCTCTCCCTTCCCCAACCGGAGCACGTTGTTGTGACAGACGCGTCCCTCCAGGGCTGGGGAGGCCACTTGGGAGAGGCGGAGATCAGAGGCATCTGGTCTCCGGCGGAGTCCCGGCTCCATATCAACCTTTTGGAGCTACGGGCGATTCGTCTGGCACTGAAGGCATTCCTCCCCTTTGTCAACGGGAGTGTAGTGCAGGTGTTCACGGACAACACCACCGCCATGTGGTACTGCAACAAACAGGGCGGGGTGGGGTCGTGGACCCTTTGCCAGGAGGCTCTGCGCCTCTGGCAATGGCTGGAACGTCAGGGCGTGACTCTGACGGTTCAACACCTGGCAGGTTCTCTGAACGCCAGGGGGGATGAACTCAGCCGTCGGTGCTCGATGGATCACGAATGGCGTCTGAACTCGGACGTGGCGCAGGGCCTCTTTCTGCAATGGGGAGAGCCTTGGTTAGATCTATTCGCCACAGAAGAGAACGCGCAATGTCATCAGTTCTGCGCGTTGGAGTTTCCAAGACGGCACTCGCACGGCGACGCCTTTCGGCGCGAGTGGAGTTACGGTCTGTTATACGCCTTTCCGCCTATACCACTTCTGCCCAGAGTGCTGAAGAAGATCAGGCGCGACCCTGCCCAAGTTATCCTTGTGGCTCCGGACTGGGCTCGAAGGTACTGGTATCCCGAGCTACTCAGCATGTCAGTCGGTCGCCCGATCCGCCTGCCCCTTCAGGAGGACCTTCTGTCGCAGCAGCAGGGGACGGTCCTCCACCCGAACCTGTCCAGCCTCCACCTCCATGCTTGGAGATTGAGCGGCGACAGTTGAGGCCATTTGACTTGCCTCCTGAAGTCTGTGATGTGATTCTGGCAGCCAGGCGTCCCTCCACGAAGTCGGTATACGCCTGTCGGTGGAACAGATTTGTGGCATGGTGCACAGCAAAGGCTGTGGACCCTCTTTCTGCCCCTCTTTCCGAGGTCCTTCTTTTTCTTCTCTCTCTTGCCCAGCAGGGCTCTGCTCTGGGCACTATCAAGGGCTACCTTTCGGCCCTTTCAGCCTTTCTAAGGCTTCCTGATCAGCCTTCTTTGTTCAAGTCCCCCATTGTAACGAGATTCTTGAAGGGCATCACACACATGTATCCACCTGTTCCGTTCGTGATGCCTCAGTGGGACTTGAACCTGGTTCTGACCTTCTTGATGTGTGCTCCCTTTGAGCCACTTCATTCCTGTCCTCTCCGTCTCCTGACTTTAAAGACGGCCTTCCTGGTTGCCATCACCTCTGCCAGGAGAGTGAGTGAGCTCCAGGCTCTTTCTGTCAAACCTCCTTTCTTGTCCATTCATCCAGACAAGGTGGTTCTCAGGACTAGACCTTCTTTCCTGCCCAAAGTAGTTTCTGCTTTTCACATCGGGCAGTCCATCACCCTCCCCTCCTTCTTCCCGCCTCCGCATCCTTCAAAGGATGAAGAGCGGCTCCATCGTCTGGACCCAAAAAGTGCGCTTTCATTTTATATGGATCGCACACGCCAGTTCCGGGTGGATGACCAACTGTTTGTTGGCTACGTGGGTGCGAAGAAGGGACGGGCGGTACATAAACGGACCATCTCTCGGTGGGTCGTTCTGTGCATCAAAGCGTGCTACTCTCTGGCTCGGAAGGAGCCTCCTGTTGGGCTGAGGGCCCATTCCACTCGGGCCACGGCGGCTACTACTGCCTTGGGCCGGGGAGTCCCTTTGCAGGACATTTGCCAGGCGGCTACGTGGGCCTCGCTGCACACCTTTGCGAGGCACTACTGCCTGGATAGTCAAGTCCGGAGGGATGGCTTCTTTGGCCGTTCTGTCCTCCAGGACTTTCTGGTGTAGGAATGTATTGGTTCGCAGACCCACCACCGGGGTTGGTATTGCTGGGGTATCTATTCTAAGGTAAGGAATCTAATACTAACGTGTTTCTTTCAGATGAACAAGTTACTTACCTTCGGTAACGATATATCTGTAAGAAACATTAGTTAGTATTAGATTCCTTACCGACCCACCCATCCTCCCCGTTCTGCGAACTGATACCTAGGGTTAAGGACATCCCTTTCAGGGCCCTAGATTCAAATGGCACCAGTGTTGGTTCTCACATGGCTCTGCGTGTTCTGGCGCGGAAAAGCTGTGTAGAAAGAACTGACGTCAGCGCGCGGAGGCGGCGTCTATATACTCCAGCAACGTCATCATGGCGCACGACGCCGACGACGGAAGCGGAGCCGCAGGGGACGCCTGCAGACGACGCCTACCGACGCGCAGGGGTACTGCTACGCAAAAGTTTCCGGATCCAGACTGACGCCTGGGGATATTCTAAGGTAAGGAATCTAATACTAACTAATGTTTCTTACAGATATATCGTTACCGAAGGTAAGTAACTTGTTCATTACTGCTAGAAGGGCAGTTTCTGTTCCCTGTAGTGGTTGAAAGCCAGTCTGTGGAGGGTGCAGAAGATTATGGGACTCCAGGAATGTAGAAAGTACTGAATTAACATGTTTTTGTGATAGTAAAGATCTGTAACCAGTGTCTTCTCAAAATCAGTACAGATGTGGTATCTGACAATCAACAACTGTGATCAGTTTATCTGAAATGGACATGAATTTTGTTTCTAATTGAACATCATTTAGATATATTGCAACAACTGTGACTGTTTTTGTTTATTAGCTGAAGACATTTGTACCTCATAGGTACCTAATACCTCACGACAACTTGTGGTTTAAATATGTACAGAGAAGGATTTAGGATGTGTATTTTATGGGAATGATCAGTGATTTATATGTATGTTTTTTATAATATTCAAAATAATTTATAAGAAGAGAAAAAAGAAATGAAATAAAAAAAGATATTTTTGTATCATAGTAGTATTGGTTGCATAATTTGATCAAAGATCTATGGTCTAATTGCTATACAGTTTATTATTGAGCACTATGCCCGGTGAAAATTTGTCTTCCAAATAAATTAACACGTTTTTCCACCATTTTACTGATACCTGGGAGAAGTGAGATGGGGCGATAGTTTCCTAGGCGATCAGGGTCAAGACTTGGCTTTTTTAACAATGCCTTCACCATAGCTCTTTTCCACAGAGGGGGAACTACTCCAGTTGAAAAGGAGGCATTAATCAGCTCCAATATAATTGAGGAGACGATTCCGGACGCTTGCTTCAAAATGTTAGGTGCAGCTGGGTCTCTAGGCAACCCACTCTTCACGAGCGCCGAGATGGTTTTGAATGATTCAGAGTCCATCAAGGGAATTACCTCCAAGTAGTGTTCCCTGCTCTGAGGACTAATATCCAATGTTTGATGATTGCTATGGCTATCTGCAAGGGGAAATGACGTATAAATGGCTTGAATTTTGTCATATAAGAAATCTGCCAGATTGTTACAACGTAGGTAGGTAGCGACGGATGTAGCTGGAGGTAGAGGGGCTCTAAGCAGTTTTTTCGCAAGGGGAATTAGCTGCCAGGAAAATTCATTCTTCATAATATGAGACCTGGGCCAATTTAATTTTTATACATTTTAAAGGCCTCCCTATATTTCAATTTCTTGGTTACGGAGAAATCCTTTCATCAAATTCTTTCGAGTTTTTCGCAGGTTTGTTTTAGCTTCCTGAGCTTTGGAGAATACCATGCCATGTAGGCAAAACGTTATGTTTGTAGTTTTCGATTTTGTGCCACAGAGAAGGAGATCAGGTAATACATTGTCTGTATTTACATGTCACCAGATGAACCCTGATTCAAAAATGGTGCCTGCATTCCAAATATGTGTCTCCATCACCCCATACAATGGAAATAACTTTAGTTATAATGGGAGGGATGAACACTATACTTAAATGTCTTGAGATTTATTCTGGTAACATCATATGTGATGCCATGAATGGTATAACTTGAGATGCCACAGGTGATGTTATGTTTGACATTATGAGCAGCGCTTGCGCACACGTCACCATAACTCATCAACATAACGTCATTTTAAATGTGTACATTTTAGTTGGATTTGAATAGGGACTATAGTATGCTTTCATCACAAAATATTTGTAATATTATTTTTGTGCTTTATTGACTTTTTGACCAACTCATAGATATACATGGATAAGAATAGAAGGTAACGGATCTGGCTATTTGGGAGGTGCAGGGATAAATTACATCCCAACAGATCAGAAGACAGAAAATGTATATGGCTGTAGTTGCAAACTTTTTCTGTTATTATGTTTTCTTAATCATATACGCCTAAATCATTGAGCATGAATGCTGCTTTAACATGCAGTTAGATACTCATTCGTGCATTTTCCTCATATGACCCTTATCCTGAGGTGCCAGACTGGATCCAGAACATTTTGGGGAGAAAACGAGGACAGCAGACTATGTGTTTAAGAAAAGTACAAGCCTGAAAGCTTTCTGTGGGTTACCTGACCTATTTGGCTCAGTTCTGATGCATTCTGCTTTTTAGAGCATTTAAAATAACTTTTCAAAGTAGAAGAGCAGATATTGATGCAGTGATATTGCGTGCGGGCTTAAAATAATATATATATCTTGCCAGCAGTAATGAATAGCACTAACCATCTGTGGAACTATCATGGACACAACAAATCCCAGAAGCCTATCCAGGGCGTACATTTTAGTATTCAAATGACGGTGTGGTTTCCCGCGCTTTGTCGAACTGCCGAAGCCTCTAAGGAGGAGGTGAGATACTCCAGAAACGTGTCAGGCATTAACGACGGTCGAGCTGCTCATGGAATCTGTGTGCTGGATGTGCGCATACCATTAAAGGGTGCTCTATACAGGAGCTGCTTTCCATCTAAAATTAAGAACTTCCCAGAGTTCTCTGCTTCTTCTTTTTTGTATATAAATGTTCGAGGCATATGGGCTGCAGATGGTACATTTATGAATAGATCGCCATCTGGTGTTGGGCTCGGATGATTGCACTTGTTTTTCTCTTGGAGAAGTCTTTTGTCGTCAGTAGACTGGTGACTCCTCCTTTGGGTGCTAGTGCGCAGGGGCATCGGCTCCATCCTTAGATTGTTTTTTTCCGTCATCGGGTTCGGATGAGGATCGAAGCGCTCCGTATCGACTTCGAGAAAAAGTGATATTTCGTCGCGTATTCCCTTTCCAATTCGACGGTATTGTTATCGAACGCGATTTCATTTCCATTCCGACGCGTTTCGACTTCAACAATAAACAATTTATTCTACGTCGACGAGACCGGGAGGCCTTTCTCGACGTAGTCCAGCCCGGAGTCCATGGAAAGGACTCCATTTAAAAAATGCCCAACGTGTGGTGCTAAGTTCCCACACAAGGACCTACACGAGGTGTGCAACCTCTGCTTATCGCCTGAACACGAATCCAAGGACTGCGAAGCCTGCGCAGCATTCTCTTCCAAGTCGATGATTAGAAACCGTCGAGCCCGAAGACACGAGGTTTCGAGAATGCAGTCGGAGGCAATCCCGGAGTTGTTTGAGGACCAGCACCTCGAAGAAGAAGAGGAACATGAAGACGAGTCGGGGTCAGAAGTGGACGAGTCTGATGTCGAAGAAATCGACGCTCAACAAACCGTGAGTGACGACGTCCCCTTACCAAAAAACCGACCCCGTGTGGTACCGACCCCGCCTTCGAGCCCGGTCAGACCACCGAAGAAAATTTCCGACGCCCCGCCTTCGGGCCCGGCAACGAAACAGAAACAGAAACAGAAACTCTCGGCCTGACACCATGTCGGATCCGAGAAAAGGTCGACATCAACATCGACACCGAAGCTCCATACAAAGGAAAGCTCGGCATCGAAACATTCCATGTCGAAACCGAAACATGCTTCAACGTCGAAGACTTACTCAACACCGAAAAAATCGGAATCGAGCAAATTCTCGGTGCCGAAAACACAGAACATTGATGGTCAGAAGCAAAGACACCTTTCGGAACCAAAAACTTCGGTACCGACACAGGAGCAGCAGACAGATCCAAAACAAAAGACTTTGTTTATCGATCCGCAAACTGGCAAGGTGGTGACAAAATCACCGAAAAAGAGGAAGAATGAACAGTTAGATGACAAAACTCTTCCTCCTAAGAAGAGAACAATGGGGACAAATACAACTCCTCCCCCTTCTCCTCGACCTAGAGACACACCCTCTTCTCCTATTCCTCATACTATGCCAGCTATTCCTCCACCTTCTACACCTCAGACAGATGTAGACAGTGATACAGGGGAGGGAGATCCTCATGGGGATGACGACACTATCCCAGATGAGGAAGACCCATGGGAGATATATGATGCAGGGTCAGATGATGATAATGACCCACAATTATACCCCTCAAAACCTTCAACACCTGATGATAATACAGGTTTTGTACAGCTGATTAATAGGGCAGCAAAATACCATAAGGTAGATTTACATACAGAACCTCAAATAGAGGATTTCCTTTTAGAAACGCTACCTGCTGCACAAAGAACATCAGGAACACTACCTATGCTACAGGGTCTTCTCAGTCACACAGCAGACATATTCAAAGACCCTGTGAGGGCTAGGGTATTAAACCCAAGAATTGATAAAAAATATAAGGCAGCCCCAAAGGACCCAATATTTATCAAGGGACAGGTACCTCTGGACTCGCTCGTAGTCACAAACGCTCGTAAAAGAGCAAATTCATTATCTACAGGAGAAGCTCCTCCTCCTGATAAGGAGTCCAAGCTAATAGATGCATCGGGAAAAAGAGTAGCATCCCAAGCAGCAAACAGCTGGCGCATAACTAATACACAAGCGCTGCTCGCACGCTATATAGAGCGCATTATGACGAGTAAGAAAAACTCATCACACATCTCCCTAAAGAACATCAAAAAAGGGCAGACCAGCTTATACAGGAAGGTAAAATAATAACCAACATTTCCATTAAGTGCGCCTTAGACGCAGCAGACACTGCAGCAAGATCCATCAACACCAGTATCATGTTAAGAAGACATGCATGGCTTAGGGTCTCAGGGTTCAAACAAGAAGTACAAACATCCTTATTGAACCAACCTTTTGATCAAAAAACACTTTTCGGCTCATGTACAGATGAGACTTTAGAAAAGATGAAAAAAGACACAGAAACGGCTAAAGCAATGGGAGCATTACAACAGCCAACTCAAAGGGGTTCCTTTCGTAGGTCCACCTATAGAGGGGGGTCAAAGAATAAAGGCACAAGCTATCAATCTACCTCTTTTACACCAACATCACCCAGAGGTAATTCAAGAGGCAGTTACAGAGGTAACAACAACAAGGGTAGAGGTCGCGGAAATAATAACAACCGCAGCTCCCCAACCCCAAAACAGTGACTTAATACAACTCCCCCCAGACCATATAACACCGGTCGGGGGACGGTTATCACAGTTCCTACCTGTCTGGGAAAACATCACGTCAGACAGGTGGGTGAGACAAATTATCCAACATGGTTATTGCCTAGAACTCACAGCTACCCCACCAAACATCCCCCCCAGACAGCGTCCAATGAGTCAAGATCATCTAACATTGTTAAAACAGGAAGTACTATCACTGTTACAAAAGCATGCAATAGAGAAGGTCCCAAAACATCAGCAAGGGACAGGAGTATACTCTCTATACTTCCTAATTCCCAAAAAAGACAGATCTCTAAGACCAATTTTAGACCTCAGACCTCTCAATGCATACATAAACTCAGAACATTTCCACATGGTCACGCTCCAACAAGTGCTTCCTTTACTGAAGAAAGGGGACTTTCTTTCTACACTGGATCTAAAAGACGCTTACTTTCACATCCCAATTCACAAAGCCCACAGAAAATACCTCAGGTTTGTAGTAGAAGGACAACACTATCAGTTCAAAGTCCTTCCATTTGGGTTCACAACAGCACCAAGGGTGTTCACAAAATGCCTAGCAGTGGTTGCAGCACACCTAAGAAGACAACAAATACATGTCTTCCCTTACTTGGACGATTGGCTAATAAAAGCCAAGTCACAGGAAGAATGTCTTCAAAACACACAGAAGACCATTCAATTGCTGCACCAACTAGGGTTTACGGTGAACTTCACAAAATCCCACCTACAACCAAACAAGGTTCAACAATATCTAGGGGCTACTATAGACACAGAAGAAGCCAAAGTATACCCCAATCCAATCAGGATCCAAACAATGACCACGCTGATCCAAAAATTTCAACCACAACACTCACTAACAGCTCGAGTGTTCATGCAGCTGTTAGGGATGATGTCCTCCTGCATACTGCTAATACCATATGCCAGACTACAAATGCGTCCACTGCAAGAGTGTCTAGCGACACAGTGGAATCAGGCTCAAGGTCAGATTACAGATCTGGTGTTGGTAGAGGACCACACACATCGCTCTCTGAAGTGGTGGAACACAGCAAACATTTCCAAGGGGCGGTCGTTCCTAGAACCGATTCCACAAGTGATACTAACAGCGGATGGATCGCTCACCGGATGGGGAGCGCATATGGAGAAATATACAGTGCAGGGAAAATGGAGTGTAAAGCAAAAAAGACTACACATCAATTATCTGGAACTACTAGCAGTGTTTCTAGCATTAAAGGCTTTTCAAATGCAAATCCTCAACAAAGCAGTCCTGATCAGAACAGACAACATGACTGCAATGTATTATATTAAAAAACAGGGGGGGACACATTTTCTCCAACTATCCAGACTAGCACAGGACATCTGGAGACGGGCCATTCCTCAAAAGATCTATCTGTTAGCCGAACACCTACCAGGAGTTCAAAATCAGATAGCAGACATCTTAAGAAGAGAGTCAGAACAAATACACGAATGGAAACTGCACAACCAAATACTGCAGCCATTCTTCCAAAGATGGGGACAACCAGAGATAGATCTCTTTGCCACTCATCAGAACACAAAATGCCAAAACTTTGCATCCAGGTACCCACACCACCTGTCCCAGGGCAATGCGCTATGGATAAATTGGTCCAACAAATTTGCTTACACTTTTCCACCTCTCCCACTAATTCCATTAGTGGTTCGGAAACTGCAACAACATTCAATGACAATGATACTAGTAGCACCCACGTGGGCAAGGCAGCCATGGTTCACCACGCTACTGCAACTCTCACAGGTTCCACATCAAAAGCTAAAATTATTACCCATGCACCTTACACAGAACCATGGAGAAATAATGCACCCAGATCCCAAACAATTGAACCTAGCGATCTGGCTCCTGAGATCATAGAATTTGGATACTTAGATTTACCTCCAAACTGTATGGAAATCATTAAGCAAGCAAGACGTCCTACTACCAGAGCATGCTATGCAGCAAAGTGGAAAAGGTTTGCTGTATACTGTAACAGCAACAACATCAACCCTTTAGACGCATCCACTAAAGAGATTATTTGTTATTTACTACACTTACAGCAATGTAACCTTGCTACACCTCTATAAGAGTGCATCTTGCAGCTATAGCAGCATACCTGCAAATCAAACAACATACTTCCCTGTTCAAAGTACCAGCAATAAAAGCTTTCATGGAAGGCCTCAAAAGAGTCATTCCACCAAGAATACCGCCTTCCCCAGTCTGGAATCTCAACATAGTACTTACTAGACTAATGGGACCACCTTTCGAACCTTTGCATAGGTGTGAAATACAATTCCTCACATGGAAGGTGGCTTTTCTTATAGCTATCACCTCACTCAGAAGAGTAAGTGAATTGCAAGCATTTACGATACAAGAACCATTTTTGCAGTTACACCAAAATAAAGTGGTTCTTAGAACAAACCCAAAATTCTTGCCTAAAGTAATTTCAGCATTCCACATCAATCAGCCAGTGGAACTACCAGTCTTTTTTTCAAAACCACAGACGGTAGCAGAAAGGGCCCTACATACATTAGATGTCAGAAGGGCGATATTGTACTACATAGAAAGAACACTTTCAGAAAGACAAAACAACTATTTGTAGCGTTTTCTCCTACACATAAGGGCAATCCTATCTCTAAAGCAGGCATTGCCAGGTGGATTGTAAAATGTATACACATATGCTACTTAAAAGCAAAGAGGACATTAACTGTTCCTCCTAGAGCTCACTCTACTCGTAAACTAGGAGCATCTATGGCATTCTTAGGAAACATTCCTCTAGATGACATATGCAGAGCAGCTACCTGGATTACACCGCATACCTTCACAAAACACTACTGTGTAGATGTGCAGGCAGCACAACAGGCTAGAGTGGGACAAGCTTTCCTAAGAACTTTATTTCAGACTGTTGCAACAGACACTGGTGACCACCGCTAGGGAGATAACTGCTTTATAGTCTATTCATAAATGTACCATCTGCAGCCCATATGCCTCGAACGGAATATGCTACTTACCAGTATGCATCTGTTCTTGGCATAGAGGGCTGCAGAGTGGTACATGCCCGCCCAGCCTCCCCGGAAACCTGTGTCTGTTCCAACACTATCTTATTTAGATACACCTACATGGGCATTTCTATCTGTATTCTATCATACTACTCCATCTAACCTTACTATGGCAAAACAATCTAAGGATGGAGCCGATGCCCATGCGCACTAGCACCCAAAGGAGGAGTCACCAGTCTCCTGACAACAAAAGACTTCTCCAAGAGAAAAACAAGTGCAATCATCCGAGCCCAACACCAGATGGCGATCTATTCATAAATGTACCACTCTGCAGCCCTCTATGCCAAGAACAGATGCATGTAAGTAGCATATTCCATATATACCTTTATATAATTAAAAAAAATTAATTTTAAAAAAGTACCTACACTCTGCAACGTCCTTGCTCTAGATCTCATCTTTCGACACCGGAAGCAAAAACTCCCTTGGCCAATCATAGGGCTGCTCTCACCAGCATGAGAGCAGCCCTAAGATTGGTGGAAACGACTTCACTCGGTGCTCCACTGCACTCTGGAGGCTTTGGCTTTCTCTAACCCAACTGTCTTAAGGCAGCTGATTAGAAATGTTTTGAGTGTGCCTGTGTGGTTGGTCGTTGGAAGACAGCCTGCCAAAAAGACATGCGCATTTTAAACAATGTCATACCAGACCACTCTCCTCCCTGCTCAGTGATATGACATGCTTCTGTCACTCATCAACAGCCCCGCCCCTGTTTGACGTTCGTCTCGGGCATGAAAAATAAAATGGTAATTAATTACCATTTTATTTTTCATCTTTGGAGGGATTTTTAAGTGGGGTGACGCTCTTCCACTCAAACGGAGGAGCCCTCCCTGGCCTCTTTCTATACCTGCAGAACGCAAGTAGAGTGGCTACATCTCTGGGGGGAGAATCCCTGTTTATAATGAACACCGTTTGGAGGGGCCCACCTCCTTTCCTGCAGTTTTTTTAAATGTGACAGAAATGCTGGAACTCCTCTTGCTCTCTGGCCAACCTAAAATTAACATATTAATATAAAACACTATGTGAGAATAAGTACAGTTGTCCGGCCAGCCCTGCATTTCGCTGAAATGCTTAGTGAAACAACGTGATCTGCCTGGAAGAAACCCCAGTCCATCCCTGTTATCTGGAGACAAGCAGCTTGTAAGCAGAGGCTGGCCTGGTTCCTCCATTCTTTGCCCCTAGGCAGGGAATCAGAGTGACTTGATTCCCTAACAAGGAAAGTGTTCACTCTGAGCTGCTTGACCATTCTTAAGGTCATACAGTAATAAAGAGAAGCTGGTCCATCAGCATCATTTTTGTTAAAAGGGTGAGGTTCAAGCAGAGCAAGGCTAATATCCAGGATATGGGTGGAAAACTGTAGTACTCGGCTAACGCTACGCTGGTTCATTTCTCTCATGCAAAGGTTCAAATGCAGTTGTGCAAGCTTGACATTTGTAGGTGTTGCAGTATGTGCCCTTGGCCACTGGTTGGCAAACAGGTTAATCATTTAGGGTTGTTAACACAAGTTTTTCCACTGCAGGAAACTGTTATTTTCTGTTTTCATGCTTCTTCATTGTCCCTCCTGGGTGAGATTTACTGTCAGTTCTAACAGTACTATGAGGATTTCAGTTCAGTAAACTAACAACAGGATTCATTGGCTGTGACTGAAGGGTCGTTGTGCGCTAATTTGAAGGCTGTCATCTGACAGCTGTTGACAGCTGTTGACTGTTGCATCAGCAACTGCTTTCTCCTTGACAGTTTTAGGTAACACAGTGATGAAGTAGTCTGTTCTGTCACAAAGTTCAGTCACTCATCTGCCGGGGGTGCATGTCAATCCTTGGAATTTATAGCTATCAGTCAGCTCTTTGTCTGTAGATAATAGCTGACAGCTCTTTGAGAGTGGCTAGTAGTTGACAGTCAGCTCTTTGCGTATAGCAGGTAACTGATAGTCAGATCTTTGGGTGTAACAGGTAGCCGACAATCAGATCGTTGAGTGTAGCAAGTAGCTAACAGTCAGATCTTTGTGTAAGGCTGGTAGCCGCGGGTCAGCTCTTTGTTTGGTGCTATTAGCAAACAGCCAGCTCTTAGTGTGTGGCTAGTAGCTGGCAGTCAGCTCTTTGTGTGTGTCTGGTAGCTGACAGTGCTTTTTGTGTGGCTGGTAGCTGACAGTCAGTTCTTTGTGTGTGGCTGGTAGCTAATAGTGAGCTCTTTTTGTGGCTAGTAGCTGACAGCTCTTTGTGTGTAGCAGGTCGCTGGCAGCCAGATCTTTGTGTGGGGCAGGTAGCCAACGGTCAACTCTTTGTATGGGGCTGTTAGCTGACGGTCAGTGAATTGGGTTCATTTCCTGCTTTACCATGCAGGTAGATTCTGCATCTTTTTTTCCATCTGCTTGTTCCTTCTGGGATTTCAGAAGATTGTTCGCAGTAACTGATGGTGAGTTACTGAGGCACATTTATTTCTGTATATGTGTCAGGGATACTGCTCAAATGCGCAGACTGCTACCAGACCCTCTTATTCCAGCTGTGAATACGCTCGTTCTCTCAATGTTTGTGAGGTTATGTTGACTGCACTAAGGGCTCTCCAGTTGGCTTCCTGTACCATTTTGACTATGGGCGTCACTCCAGAGCTCGTCCTTTTACACCTGAAGAGAGCCAGGTGATCAGTCCGTGTTGTTAGGTGCTTGAAATGTTCATATAACGCTACCTACTTTGCTCAGATTGAATATTGATTATATTTTGAGTGCATTCAGGTGTATATTCATGTAGTTTATGTGTGGGCCAGTGTACTTTTTTCTTTCGATTGTGATGTTTGGTTGATACCTATCCACACGTATTTGCCCCGGTGTATTCGTCAATTCTGTCTGTTTGGTTTGCTAAAGGCATATTGTGGGCTTTCAGAAACGTTCCCTGGGAATCCATTCTGACCGTTGCTTACCATTGTCTTTGTGGTGTGTAACTTACATTTTCTGGCTTTCTATTTACTGACTTTATTTGTTTTAGGATGTCCAGGTTCAGTTTGTCCTTCCCAAGGAGCCAACCTTTTCCACTCTACCTCTACTTGTATTCTTCCACCACAAGTGTGCCTTTCTGTCAACTGGCCTGTAAATCAAGTTCTCATCTTGTCACATTTGCTGTGCATACAAAGACAGAGGTCAGATGTCAGGCTCTGTTTTCCGATGGAGCTTGGTGTTTACTTTTCTTTTTCCAACTTCAAAGTAAAAGGATGTATGTGACAATCTTGCTGGACACTGGGGTAGAGAAAATGTTTTTCTCTAGCACACAACAACATTTAAATGAACTGTGAAACTATTTCAGAATATATCAGAATTAGCAAAGCACATTTTTTGTTAATTCTGAACTGTGTTGGAAACAAATACTTTAACATGATTAAAAAAAATCAATACATTAGGTGATGCTATTTCCACACATTATGGTTTGTTAGTTGTATAGTTGTATTAGTAAAACCCTATGTCTGTGCAAATTTAATGGTCATTTCATTTGAAAATGTGCTGTCTTTAATGACAGTGTGCTATCACACCATGCATGCTTCATTCTATGCAAATTCTCTCTACTCTGCGTCACTCCACGCCACTGTACCCTACTTTTCACCACTCCACTTTACAACACGCAATTGCACTCTGCGCCACTGCACTCTACTGCTCTCTGAACCACTCCACTTTGCTCCACTGCACTCTGCTGCCACTCCAATCTACTCTTCACAAATGCACATCTCCTCTCTATGCCATTCCACTCTACACTTCACCCCTCTCCAACCCTGCACACTGTTCCAATACACTCTACGCCAACACACTCTACTCTGTACCACTACACTGTATGCCACTCTAAAACTACTCTTTACCACAGCACTCAATGCCACCGCACTCCACACCACTACACTCACGCCACTTTAGTCTACGCCACTGCACTCTGCAACTCTGTACTCTCCACCACTGAACTCTATGCCAGTCTACTCTACTGCACTGTACAACAATCTACTCTACGCCACACCACTCCACTGTAGGCCACTGCACTTTACTCTGCACCACTCTAGCCGAAGCCACTGCACTCTATGCCACTCTTCTCCACTGCACTCTATGCCAATCTACTCCATGCCATTTTACACCTCTGCACTCTACGACACTCTACTCTGTAACATAGCACTCTATTCCACTGAACTCTACCACATTCTACTCTGCACTACTGCATTCTATGCCAATGCACTCCACACCACAGCACTTTATGCTACTCTACTCTGCATCACTCCACTCTCTGCTACTGCAATCTGCAGCACTCCACTTTACTTCACACGCTGTGTGCCCTTTACACTCTACGGCACTGTACTATACTCTATACCACTCTATGCCACTCCACTCCACACCACTCTACTCTGCACCACTCTACGCCACTCTACTCTGCACCACTTCTCTACTCTGCACCACTTTACACAACTCTATGCCACACTACTATGCATCACTGCACTCTACGCCACTGTACTCTACTATTCAACACTCTAATTTACGACACTGCGTTCTATGATGCTGCATTGTACGCCACTGAATTCTACGCCTCTGCACTCTACACCACTACACTCTACTCCACTATACTCAGACAAAACTCTGATCTCTCTCCAGCAGGTGGCACTTTTATTGCTGCCTAAAAACTGTTGGATATACAAGTAACTCTGCAGAGCTTTTAAAACTACTGCACTGCTACAAAACCAACCCCAAGTGACAAAAGCGCCCCCCCCCCCATTTCCCCCGCCACACAAGTAGCCTTTCAAACCTGTGTCAGGACTGCTATTGCAGAGCCTGTGTGTGCAGTTTACTGCCACTTTTACTTGGCATTTAAAACTTATTTCCAAGCCTTAAAGCACAAGTTACTACTTGTGTAACGATATATCTGTAAGAGACATTAGTTAGTGATAGATTCCTTACCTTAGAATATCCCCAGGCGTCAGACTGGATCCGGAAAATTTTGCGTAGCAGTACCCTTGCGCGTCGGTAGGCGTCGTCTGCGGCTCCGCGTCCGTCGTCGGCGTCGTGGGCGCCGTGATGACGTCGTCGGAGTATATAGACGCCGCCTCCGCGTGCTGACGTCAGTTCTTAGCCACAGCTTTTCCGCGCCCGAAGCGCAGAGCCATGACAAAAACCGACTCTGGTGCCAAGAAACTAGGGCCCTGAAAGGGGATGACCTTAACCCTAGATATCGGTTCGCAGAACGGGGAGGATGGGTGGGTCGGTAAGGAATCTATCACTAACTAATGTCTCTTACAGATATATCGTTACACAAGTAGTAACTTGTGCATCTGAAAGAGACACGTTAGTGATAGATTCCTTACCTTAGAATAGATACCCCAGCAATACCATCCCCGTGGTGGTGGGTCTGCGAACCAATATTTACACCAGAAAGTCCTGGAGAACGGAACGGCCGAAGTAGCCATCCCTCCGGACTTGACTGTCCAGGCAGTAGTGCCTCGCAAACGTGTGCAACGAAGCCCACGTAGCGGCCTGGCAAATGTCCTGCCCAAGGCAGTTGTAGTGGCCGTGGCTCGAGTGGAATGAGCCCGCAGCCCAACAGGTGGTTCCTTCTTAGCCAAGGAGTAACACGCCTGGATGCACATGATAATCCATCTAGAAATGGTCCTCTTGTGCACCGCTTTCCCTTTCTTAGTGCCCGCGTACCCAACGAAGAGTTGATCATCCACTCGGAACTGGCGTGTGCGATCCAGATATAATGAGAGCGCACGTTTTGGGTCCAGACGGTGGAGCCTCTCCTCCTCTCTCGAGGGGTGCGGAGGTGGAAAGAAGGTGGGCAATGTGATGGACTGCCCAATGTGGAAGGCCGTGACCACCTTAGGCAAGAAGGAGGGCCTAGTCCTCAAAACAACCTTGTCCGGATGGACTGAAAGGAAAGGAGGCTTACAAGAAAGAGCCTGGAGCTCACTCACTCTCCTGGCAGAGGTGATGGCTACCAGGAATGCAGTCTTCAAAGAAAGAAGGCGAAGTGGACAGTTATGAAGTGGCTCAAAGGGAGCGCACATCAGAAATGTTAGAACCAGATTCAAGTCCCACTGAGGCATCACGAAAGGAACCGGAGGAAAGGTATGAGTGATGCCTTTCAGAAATCTGTTAACTATTGGGGACTTGAACAAAGAAGGTTGGTCAGGCAGCCTCAGAAAGGCTGAAAGAGCCGAAAGATAGCCCTTGATAGTGCCCAGAGCAGAGCCCTGCTGGGCAAGAGAAAGAAGAAAGAGGAGAACCTCAGAAAGAGGGGCATTAAGGGGATCCACAGCCTTTGCTGTGCACCATGCCACAAATCTGTTCCACCTGCAGGCGTATACCGACTTTGTGGAGGGAAGCCTGGCTGCCAGAATGATGTTGCAAACTTCAGGAGGAAAGTCAAATGGCCTCAACTGTCGCCGCTCAATCTCCAAGTATGGAGGTGGAGACTGGTCGGGTGGAGGACCGTCCCCTGCTGCTGCGACAGAAGGTCCTCCTGAAGAGGCAGACGAACCGGGGGATCGACTGACATACTGAGTAGCTCGGGATACCAGTACCTTCGTGCCCAGTCCGGAGCCACAAGGATGACTTGTGCCCGGTCGCGCTTGATCTTCTTCAGCACTCTGGGCAGAAGAGGTATAGGCGGAAAGGCGTACAACAGACCTCAGCTCCACTCGCGACGAAAAGCGTCTCCGAGCGAGTGCCGCCTTGGAAATTCCAACGCGCAGAACTGATGACATTGCGCGTTCTCTTCGGTGGCGAATAGATCTAACCAAGGCTCTCCCCAACGCAGAAAGAGGCCTTGCGCCACGTCCGAGTGCAGACGCCATTCGTGATCCATCGAGCACCGACGGCTGAGTTCGTCCGCCCTGGCGTTCAGAGAACCTGCCAGGTGTTGAACCACCAGAGTCACGCCCTGATGTTCCAGCCACTGCCAGAGGCGCAGAGCCTCCTGGCAGAGGGTCCACGACCCCACACCGCCCTGTTTGTTGCAGTACCACATGGCGGTGGTGTTGTCCGTGAACACCTGCACTGCACTCCCTCGGACAGACGGGAGGAATGCTTTCAGTGCCAGACGAATCGCCCGTAGCTCCAACAGATTGATATGGAGCCGGGATTCCACCGGAGACCAGAGTCCTCTGATCTCCGCCTCTCCCAAGTGGCCACCCCAGCCCTGGAGGGACGCGTCCGTCACAACTACGTGCTCCGGTTGGGGAAGGGAGAGGGATCTGCCGTTGACCCAATCGCGGTCCGTGAGCCACCACTGCAGCTGTCTCGCAGTGCCCTCCGAGATCAGGACATGGTCGGAAAGGTTGCCCCGGTGCTAGGCCCACTGAAACTTCAGGTCCCACTGCAGAGCCCGCATCCGCCACCGTGCGTGATGCACCAGAAGGATGCAGGAGGCCATCAGCCCCAGAAGCCGCAGCGTCAACCTGACCGAAACCCTGGATAACGGCCCGAAGACCGGGATCAGGGCCTGAATATCCTGGACTCGCTGTTCGGGCGGGTAAACCCGAAACTGCGCCGAGTCGAGAACCGCTCCGATGAAAAGGAGCTTCTGAGAGGGGCACAGGTGCGACTTCGGCACATTGATGAAAAACCCCAGCCTGTGCAGGAGATCCGCCGTAGCCTGGAGGTGGGTGACGACTGCCTGGGGCGAGCCCGCCTTCAACAACCAGTCGTCTAGGTAGGGGAAGACTGAAACCCCTAACCTGCGCAGGTGAGCTGCGACCACCACCATCACCTTCGTGAACACCCGTGGGGCGCTGGTAAGGCCGAAGGGGAGCACGGTAAACTGAAAATGCTCGTGGCCTACCGTGAACCGCAGGTAACGCCGGTGGGCCGGCAGGACGGGGATGTGGAAATACGCATCCTGGAAGTCCAACGCTACCATCCAGTCTCCCGGGTCTAGGGCAGTCAAGACCTGAGCCAGTGTCAGCATTTTGAACTTCTCCTTCCGGAGGAAGCCGTTGACGTTCCTCAGATCCAAGATAGGGCGTAGGCCCCCTTTGCCCTTCTTGGGTACCAGGAAGTAGTGGGAGTAGCAACCACGTCCTACTTCTGGCCCAGGAACGCGCTCGATGGCCCCCTTGGCCAAGAGGGCCGAAACTTCCTCCTGCAGGAGCCGCAAATGCTCCCCCGATACGCGGTGGTGTTGCGGTGGCATGGCTTGAGGGGTCGTCTCGAAGGGGAGGGAGTAACCCCTTCGGACGATCTGCAGCACCCACCTGTCCGAAGTGACTGTGCGCCAGTGAGAGTGGTGATGGCGAACCCTGCCTCCCACTGGCGTCACATGGGCCGAAAAGCACGGACTAGGAGGGTTTAGAGGCGGATGCTGCGGGGGCAGGTGTAGACTGGCTCCGCTTGCCTCCCCAACCGCCTCCACGGCGGTTTCCACGGCCGCCGCCGCGCTGGACGACAGTTTGCGGCGAGTGGCTGGCGGCACGCGTGGGGACGCCCCTTCCGTGGCCACGAAAGGAGCGAAAAGCAGCCACTTACTGGCGCGGGCCGAGAGGCCCAAGGACTTGGCCGTAGCCCTGGAGTCCTTAAAGCGCTCGAGCGCGTGGTCTACCTTGTCGCCAAAGAGGCGACGGCCATCGAACGGCATGTCCATGAGTGTATTCTGGACATCAGCCGAGAAGTTGGCGGACCTAAGCCAGGCGTGGCGTCGAATCGCCACCGTCGTAGCCATCGCTCTGCCCAGCGAGTCAGTGGTGTCCAGTCCGCACCTGATCGAATATTTCGCTGCGTCCCGGCCCTCCACCAGGGCTTGGCCGAGTTTGGCCCGTACCTCCAACGGGCACTCTGGCAGCAATTCCGCCACCGTTTCCCATATAGAATGGGTGTAACGGCCCAAGAGGCATGCGGTGTTGGAAGACCGCAGTCCACAGCTAAGGGACGAGAAGACCTTTTTGCCAAAGGCCTCGTACCTCTTGGATTCCCGATCAGGGGGTGCTGACGGGAAGGCGGTCTGGGAGTTAGAGGCCTGGATAACCAGACTCTCGGGGGTGGGGTGGGTGGACAGGAAACATGGGTCGCCCGGAGCCGGGCGGTGGCGTCTGGCCACGTTCCTATCTACAGGCGAACCTGTAGCGGGCCTGGACCAAGTGCCCAACAGAACGTCCGACAAGGCCTCATTAAACGGCAGCATTGGCTCCATGGAGCATGACTGCGGCTTAAGGACCCCTGTGAGGAGATTAGTCCTCACGGCCGCGACGGGGAGCTCAAGGCCCAAGGCCTTAGCAGCCCTCATCAACACCACACTATATGTAGCGCCCTCCTCCGAAGCCACGGAAGGAGGAGAGACGAATCCAGTGTCTGGAGAGGTGTCCAGGCCACTGGCCTCCCCAAGGTCTCCTGTCCAGTCCATGCTAGACTGACATTCCCTTGCCAGAGGGTCCTCAGACCCCTCCCAGTCCTCCTCCTCCCTCATCTCCTGAGACTCAGGGTCGTTAGTGAATGAGGATGGTTCATAGGGATAGAAATCCCCGAACGGCGTCGGGATCGGCGCCGACTGGCGCTGTCCCGACGTCGGGACCCATAGGGAGGAGGTATTGGGGATGGCGTCGGCCGGGACCGACGCCGGCGGGGACACCACACGGACCGACCCCGGGGGGGTCGTAAGGTCCACCGGGGACGCTCCATCGCCCGACGAGGGCCGAACGGCACCCTGCGGCGTCGGACCCGAAGGCACCGACGACGCCGGGACCGCCGAACCCTGCGGCGCCGAGCCCGAGGGCAGCGGCGGCGTCAGGATCGCAGAGCCCTGCGGCGCCGGCGTCGAAGACGCCGGCGGCGTCGAGGCCGAAGCACCCGACGGCGTTGGGGTTGTACCCGACCCACTAGGGCCCCCAGACGGGTTCGCTGGGCCCGAAGGCGCCGCGGAACCCGTCGGAGAAGACAGGGACCTCATGGCCATGAGGAAGCACTCTATCTCCTCCGGCGTCGCGTTCAGCCCAGGGACCGGGGGGTATGGAGCCGAACGCGGCGCCCGCGACTCCTGAGGAGCCGCGTGGGCGGTGTCACCCGAACCCCCGGCCGCATCGCGCGAGCGTCGGGGGGAGTCGGAAGAGCGATGATGTCTCTTCGACTTCTTATGTTTCTTACCTGACGACTTGGACCCGGAGGAGTGGCGCCGACTCCCGGAGCTGTGACGGCTCCGCCCCCGCGACCTGTCCCTCGACCTCCGTGGGACCGGGACCGGGACCTCACACTGCGCGGGGCCGACTGGCGGATCTCGAGTCGCCTGCGGGACCGCTCCCGCCTGGCCTTCCTCGAGAGGGCCCGACAGTCGGAGCAGGCCTCGTCGTCATGGTCGACGCCCAAACACGTCAGGCACAGTCGGTGCGGATCCGTAACCGACATGAGTCGTTCGCAACCGCCGCAGTGCTTGAATCCGGGCATCCCTAACGGCACCGTCGGAGTCGTGAAGACTTCGAAAGAGATCAAAAAGATCCAAAAAGTTAGTCAAAAAATGACCAGGGAACTGCTTTTTCCAGATCTGCGCTGGCTGGCGCGGAAAAAAGAAGAACTGACGTCAGCACGCGGAGTCGGCGTCTATATACTCCGACGACGTCATCACGGCGCCCACGACGCCGACGACGGACGCGGAGCCGCAGACGACGCCTACCGACGCGCAAGGGTACTGCTACGCAAAATTTTCCGGATCCAGTCTGACGCCTGGGGATATTCTAAGGTAAGGAATCTATCACTAACGTGTCTCTTTCAGATCTCCCCTATTATTACGCATATGTCACCTCTAACATAGGCCCTAGGCAGCCCTAAGGGCAGGATGCTGCGTAAGTAAAAGGTAGACATGTATTATTATACACCTGTTATCTTGGAATGTGGCAGGGTTAAAAAGGAAGATGGCTCTACCGGAATGGCACACATTCATTGAAAAGTTTGATGTTTGCCTGTTCCAGGAAACCTGGAGCCTGCTCCCACTACATAAATCCGGTTATACTACATATTTTTCCCCCGCAGTAAGTAGTGGGAAGGGTAGACCCGCGGGAGGACTTTTGGTTTGGATCAAAATTGATCTGAATTGGGATGTTGTCATTCATGATTCAGTGTGCAGGGATGTCCTACACCTCTCCTCTAGGGGATACGCTGAGGGGAGTAGGCTCGAATTATTTAATGTTTACGCTAGAGGGGCACCGGGGGACACTTCCTCATTAATTTTAACGAGTTTAGACTTAGCATTAGCCAAGTGTCCCCCATCTGCTAAAATTATAGTGGGTGGGGATTTTAACTGCACGTTTGAACCCCTTAGCGGGGACGATCCCTTGGGTACTGAGGGGGAGGATTCTAGATGGTCTATCCCAGCCTTGTCACTACCCCCTATTCGAAAATGGTCAGCAAGGGCAATACAAATTAATGCCCTCACTAGGGAACACAACTTAAGAGCACTCAACGGCAGGACTATGTCCGACAGAGTTGGTGCAATACCATTCAATAGGCTTAATGGTCCGTCTAGAATTGATTACATCTTACTGGACGTAAGACTGTGGAAAGACCTAATAGACATGGAGGTGGTGGCTACACAGGATAGTGACCACAACCCCCTCTGTACCAAGTTTAGGTGGGGTAACCCAAAGGGTGGGGGGATGAGTGCTCCCTTGAGGTTAACCAAAGAGGTTGTCCCCTACAATAGTAACCGTAGGTTGGAATGGGACAAGGCCCAATTAAAGGAAGATCAACTTGGGAGTATAAAATCTCTTGTGGTAGATCTGACCTTGGACTTGGCAGCACGGGAACAGGGAATGGGAAGCACCCTGGAGTCGCCCATTGCCTTTGATATAGCCTATAAAAACACAATAGAGCAGGTGAGCCAATATTTTTCATCTAAAGGGAAAAGCCGTAGAGCAAATAATATACCTCCCATTTCTAGTAATCCCTGGTATTCGGCCCAGTGTAAGGGGAAAAGGAAAGAGTTAACAGCTGCCCTACTTAAAAAAGATCCCTCACTAGTTAGAGCGGCTAGGAAGGACTATTTAAAGGTAGTGGCACTGGCCAAACGAGAGTGGGAGGAACAGCATTGGCAGGACCTAAACTGTGCTGTCAGTTTGAGGAACTCAAGGTTATTCTGGGACCTTATTAATAAAGCTAGGCAACAGAGCGCACAACCATTAGCCGCCCACATAACAAGCCAGCAATGGGTTGACCCTTTTTCGGCACTATATGGTGGAACTGAAGTCCTCCCTTGTTTAACGGCAGTCAGGGGTAGAGAAGGGGAACTTATAAGGGAGCTTGAGAATCCATTTTTGTCCGCGGAAGTAGTAGTGACTATCAGACATCTGACCCCGAAGAAGGCGGCTGGCCCGGATGGGATACCGGGGGACCTTTTGATAGAGGAACCTAGGGCTTGGGCAGAATTAGTTGCCCGTATAATGAATCTCATTGCCATGGGCCATCCCGTGCCAGACTCTTGGAAGGGCGCTGAGGTGGTCACTGTGTTCAAAAAGGGGGCTAGAGAGGACCCTGCCAATTACAGACCCATCAGTCTGATAGACGTGATTCAGAAAGTGGTTGGCAGGGTCATTATCTCAAGGGTTGGAACTTGGATGGATGAAGCAGGATTCCGCCAGAAGGTGGGTACGATGGACCAGGTCTTTCGCTTTTTTGTCATCTACTGGAAGTCAGTTACCATCAAAAGGGGCAGCCTTTATATGGCTTTCATAGATCTCAAGACGGCTTTCGACCTGGTCCCTCGAGTAAAGCTGTGGGAGACGTTGGAGAAGATGGGTTTTCCCGGGTTTCTTTTGAGTTTTATAGTAAGGCTCCACGAGGGGAATTATGCGAGGATCAGATGGGGCACCCAGGGCCAGCTGACAGATGAGGGGAGTACGCCAGGGATGTGTTATGGCACCGACCCTCTTCTCTCTGTTTGTGAATGGAGTGGTGGATCATCTGAGAGAGGAAGAGGTGGACGCACCATCCCTGGCGGGGGAAAGAATCCCCACTCTACTCTTCGCGGATGACACCATACTGATCTCCTAATCCCCGGTGGGACTCCAAAAGCTCCTACACCGATTCAGCCCCTCTTGTACAGATAGAGGGCTCACCATTAACACCTCGAAAACTAAGCTCATGGCTCTTTCACCCTCCAAAAGATTTAGAAATAATTTTACGCTCAATGGGGCACCCTTGGAGTTGGTAGATTCATTCGACTATTTGGGGGTGCGGGTAAATAGTCGGATGAATTGGAAGGACCACCTGGCTAAAATGTTACTCAGCCATAAAAGAGTGTCAGGGGTGACTCTGAGAGAGCATCGGGAGTCAATGAGTAAACCTGTGGCACCGGTCATGGCAATCTATGAGGGTCAGATCCTCCCGGCCGCACTATATGGCTCCGAGCTGTGGGGGTTCGAAAATGTTTCAGAGCTAGTTGCAGCGGAAAACAAGTTTCTGAGGGACTTGGTGGCTCTTCCTGTCTCTACCCCGCTAATTCCTTTGCGGCTAGATCTGGGCAGGCGATCCTTTAAAGATCTAGTGCGGCTGCGCCCCTTACTGTTTTGGGTTCAGTTGCGAAGGACCAGGGAGCTCGCCAACTATGCTGCTGTGCTGGATGAACTAATTCTGCTCGACATCGGTAACAAGATTGGGTGGTTGAGCAATGTGAGGCAGATGGTGGTGCAATTGGGCCTGAGGGATGTGTGGGCGAGTCAAATGCCTCCTCCTAAACCAGTGATTAAGAAAATTTATTGGGACTGGGTTCAGGCAGAGGCAACACGCAGTGGGGTTGGGGGTTTACTCACAGAGCGCTTCTTAGAGTTTAAATGGGCTAGGAAGTTGGAACCCTTCCTCGACCTCATAGCCAAGCCTCTGGATAGAGCCCTTTATTTAAAACTCAGGTATGGGACCCTTCCGGTGCACGAGTTCACCTCGGGGTGGTCTAATGCTGATGGCCCTCCGTGCCCCTGCCCCGGGTGCGCGGCTCCAAAGGAGTCTGTGGCGCGTTTGTTATTTGCCTGCCCCGCTTATAAAGTTGCTAGGAAGGCTTGGTTGAAACCAGTATGTATGGGGTTGGGTTGGAGGTGCCATAGAATGGCCTTACGAGTTCTCTCCACTTACCCGTCTTCCTCTGCCATGATATGCGGGGTGGCTAAATTTTTGAGTATTGAGTAGTGCATGGTTGACTCGTATAAGGAGGATGAAGCAACACTCCCCCCCGCCAAATAGCTATCAGGCCCCTATTGGTAGGATGATATGTTGATGATTAGTATGGCTTTTGAAGTCACTCTAACCATTATGCAACAGCGTACTGATGAGAATGCTTGGTTGGGACCTCATAATAATTATTCAATGTACTTTTTAATGTGCAGGCTTCACTTTTTAATAAGGGAATTTTATTGTTGCTAGGTTTTACCTAATGTTCTTCATTCCCTTTTTCTTCTTTTTACTAAAAGTAATGTGTAACTGTATAAAATGTATTCTTTTATGGTGAATTTTTTTACCGAATAAAGATTTATACTACTACTACTATGTATTATTAAGTTTTACATGTCCTGGTAGTGGCAAACAGCTACATTCGTTTTTCACTACTGTGTGCCTACTCCTCGCATAGGCTAGCATTGGGAATCCCTTAATACACTTTTAAGCTGTAATTCCTGATTAGAAAGGAGTAGCTCCATCATGTTTCATATCTTTGAAACAGCAATGATAAATCATCTTTACTGGTGAAGTTGGATTTTACCATTACTGTTTTAGAAATGCCTCTTTTAGAAAGTGGACATTTCTCTGGTCTTACTGCTCGGTGTGCCTTGCAGCCTGTCTCCAAAACGCGTCTGGGGTGGATGACAGCTGGGAAACAGCCTTTACAACGAGGTAAATACATTGCATGCCTTTGCCTCAGATTTTTTAGCATGGATATTTTTACAGCGATTATGCATTTACATCGCATGCCAATACCACGCATTTAAGGAAAGTTGGGGGGTCCACAAATAAAAAATGCGAGGTAAAGGCATGCAATGTATTTACCAGCGTTGTACTGTTGTACAACCATGACAGATACACTTTGCTCAGTCCCTCTAGGCAGCCACAAATTCAGGAAGAGTGGGTGTGATGGCGAACTAGTTTGCATTCATCTGCATTCTGATAGAGTTTCCTGGGCAGGAAGTGAGAGGAAGCTGACACTTACACCTGAATAGGCAGTGCCCTATTTCCCACACAAAGGACTGATTACCCCCTACTGATAGTCTGGAGCCAGGGCTGGGAAGAAAGAGGCAATTGCAAACAAAACAGGTGATGGACCGAATGTGGATCAATGTCACACATTCACCCCAGTCCAAGGATCTGGGCCCAAATCCATCGTTTTTTTGCACTCCACACCACCCTGGGTTAGACAATGGCGATATGCAAATCAGCTCTGACCCTGTGCCCCATGGGAACAGTCCAGTCCGAACTACAAAAGCCATGTCCTTCCCAGAACGGAATCAAGCATCCGAGGACCGGACCGGTTTCGAGGTAACACCTCTCATCAGCCCGGCTAGCTTGACTCCAGTGGTGTGGAGTGCCTGGGACCCACGTCTGAGCATCCCCAGCGCACTTATGGCGGCAATTGCAAACAAAACAGGTGATGGACAGAATGTGGATCAATGTCACACATTCACACCAGTCCAAGGATCTGGGCCCAAATCCATAGTTTTTTTGCACTCCACACCACCCTGGGTTAGACAATGGCGATATGCAAATCAGCTCTGACCCTGTGCCCCATGGGAACAGTCCAGTCAGAACTACAAAAGCCATGTCCTTCCCAGAACTGAATCAAGCATCCGAGGACCGGACCGGTTTCGAGGTAACACCTCTCATCAGCCCGGCTAGCTTGACTCCAGTGGTGTGGAGTTCCTGGGACCCACGTCTGAGCATCCCCAGCGCACTTATGGCGGCAATTGCAAACAAAACAGGTGATGGACAGAATGTGGATCAATGTCACACATTCACCCCAGTCCAAGGATCTGGGCCCAAATCCATCGTTTTTTTGCACTCCACACCACCCTGGGTTAGACAATGGCGATATGCAAATCAGCTCTGACCCTGTGCCCCATGGGAACAGTCCAGTCCGAACTACAAAAGCCATGTCCTTCCCAGAATGGAATCAAGCATCCGAGGACCGGACCGGTTTCGAGGTAACACCTCTCATCAGCCCGGCTAGCTTGACTCCAGTGGTGTGGAGTTCCTGGGACCCACGTCTGAGCATCCCCAGCGCACTTATGGCGGCAATTGCAAACAAAACAGGTGATGGACAGAATGTGGATCAATGTCGCACATTCACCCCAGTCCAAGGATCTGGGCCCAAATCCATCGTTTTTTTGCACTCCACACCACCCTGGGTTAGACAATGGCGATATGCAAATCAGCTCTGACCCTGTGCCCCATAGGAACAGTCCAGTCCGAACTACAAAAGCCATGTCCTTCCCAGAACGGAATCAAGCATCCGAGGACCGGACCGGTTTCGAGGTAACACCTCTCATCAGCCCGGCTAGCTTGACTCCAGTGGTGTGGAGTTCCTGGGACCCACGCCTGAGCATCCCCAGCGCACTTATGGCGGCAATTGCAAACAAAACAGGTGATGGACAGAATGTGGATCAATGTCACACATTCACCCCAGTCCAAGGATCTGGGCCCAAATCCATCGTTTTTTTGCACTCCACACCCCCCTGGGTTAGACAATGGCGATATGCAAATCAGCTCTGACCCTGTGCCCCATGGGAACAGTCCAGTCCGAACTACAAAAGCCATGTCCTTCCCAGAACGGAATCAAGCATCCGAGGACCGGACCGGTTTCGAGGTAACACCTCTCATCAGCCCGGCTAGCTTGACTCCAGTGGTGTGGAGTGCCTGGGACCCACGTCTGAGCATCCCCAGCGCACTTATGGTGGCAATTGCAAACAAAACAGGTGATGGACAGAATGTGGATCAGTGTCACACATTCACCCCAGTCCAAGGATCTGGGCCCAAATCCATTGTTTTTTTGCACTCCACACCACCCTGGGTTAGACAATGGCGATATGCAAATCAGCTCTGACCCTGTGCCCCATGGGAACAGTCCAGTCCGAACTACAAAAGCCATGTCCTTCCCAGAACGGAATCAAGCATCCGAGGACCGGACCGGTTTCGAGGTAACACCTCTCATCAGCCCGGCTAGCTTGACTCCAGTGGTGTGGAGTGCCTGGGACCCACGTCTGAGCATCCCCAGCGCACTTATGGCGGCAATTGCAAACAAAACAGGTGATGGATAGAATGCGGATCAATGTCACACATTCACCCCAGTCCAAGGATCTGGGCCCAAATCCATCGGTTTTTTGCACTCCACACCACCCTGGGTTAGACAATGGCGATATGCAAATCAGCTCTGACCCTGTACCCCATGGGAACAGTCCAGTCCGAACTACAAAAGCCATGTCCTTCCCAGAACGGAATCAAGCATCCGAGGACCGGACCGGTTTCGAGGTAACACCTCTCATCAGCCCGGCTAGATTGACTCCAGTGGTGTGGAGTGCCTGGGATCCACGTCTGAGCATCCCCAGCGCACTTATGGCGGCAATTGCAAACAAAACAGGTGATGGACAGAATGTGGATCAATGTCACACATTCACCCCAGTCCAAGGATCTGGGCCCAAATCCATCGTTTTTTTGCACTCCACACCACCCTGGGTTAGACAATGGCGAGGGGCCTGTGCACTTCAAGGGCCTGCTTTGAAGTAACCCCAACTTCAAAGATACAACTGGGCATAGGTACTGGAGCTCTGACCATACCAAGACAATACACTACTGGACCTGTGAAGAACTCTGCTGGGAGTAAAGCCTCCTGTGTTACAATGATTGCCACTCTAGTTGACTTCTGCTTTGGAAGACCTGCTTCTCTGCTTTGCTGTGCTGCCCTGCTGATAACTGCCCTGCTTAGGACAAGGACTAGACCCATCTCACTAGAATCCAGAGTGACTCCAAGGGTTTTGCTGGTTTAACCCCTGTTCCGAAGTCTCAGGGCCATCAAAGACTTCTCCAACCTTCCTACAGCACCTGGACCAATCCAGTCCTGGGCCCTTGAAAGGTGACTTCTGCGGTGCAGAATCATCAAACTCAACGCAGTGACGACTTTGCACCAATTGGAACCGATACATTGTCCTTTGATGCAGGAGCAGATCAATGACATTGCTTTGATGGACTGCGTGGCTCGATGACGATGGACAGCTAGGCTCAACGCAGTGCCTGCATCGTAAAGGAGTTTATCCACGAAGCCTTCATTGCATACGCGGATTGAAACCTGCCCATCGAGTCCTCAATGTTGACGCTTGCTCCATGCAAGAAACCTTTTCAGCGGCACCTGCTTGAGTCCAGTAGCTGGTCTACCCTCCATCGCAGTCGGCCTAAACTTTGGATTTATCGCGGTCCAGTCCAGCACAACTGCAAGTAACCCCTAAACTCTATTTGCTTGTAAACACTACTTTTTTACTTTTCAATTTATTCTTTAATTTATTCTTTAATAGTTCATAACTTATTGTCATTTTGGTATTTTTTTACCCATAAAAATATAATCTATTTTTCTAACCCTGTGTGGAGTATGTATTTTTGTGGTGTTTTCATTTTGTTACTGTGTATGTGTTGCACAAATACTTTACACATTGCCTCCTAACCCCTTCGCCGTGGGGGTAACTCCCCCACAGTGCGGGGGGGGTGGGGGGGGGGGACGAGCCCGGCGCCACGGTGCTAGTGACGAGCCCAGCTCGTCATGAGGCACAGTGGAGCTGTGCTCATGACGAGCTGGGCTCGTCACAAATCCACCCACTGATTGATTCTCCCACACAGGCGGGGAATCAATCGCGCGTGAGCGGGCCGCTGCCTTTATGACGAGCCCAGCTCGTCATGACCACAGCTCCACTGTGCGTCATGACGAGCTCAGGAGTTTGTTATGTTAAAGCGCGACTACTCACCTGTAAGGGTCTCAAGGCGCTAGGGGTGATGGGGTTGGGGGGGGGGGTGCAGGTTCCATTCCATCAAGGAGGGGGTCTGTCGAAGAGCCAGGTTTTAAGGTTTCTTGCGAAGATTGGGAGCGATGTTGTCTGTCTGAGGTGGAGCGGAAGGGCGTTCCATGCTTTGGCCGCGAGGAAGGAGAAGGAGCGGCCTCCCAATCTGGTCTTTCTGGTGCGGGGGACCACGGCGTAGGAAAGCTGGGCTGATCGTAGGGTCCTTTGGGGTGCGTGGAATTTGAGTCGGCTGTTCAGGTATGCTGGTCCAGTGCTGTGGAGGGCCTTGTGTGCGTGGGTGAGCATCTTAAAGGTGATTCTCGCCTCTACGGGGAGCCAGTGGAGTGTGTGCAGGTGCTGGGAGATGTGGCAGTATTTTGGCAGGTTGAGGACCAGTCTTGCAGTGGCGTTCTGGATGTTCTGTAGCTTGCGGATGAGGTTTTTGTTTATCCCGGCGTAGAGTGCGTTGCCATAGTCGAGTCTGCTGGTGACCAGGGCGTGAGGGACTGTCTTTCGGTGTTCGAGGGGGATCCATTTGAAGGTCTTACGAAGGAGGCGGAGGGTGTGAAAGCAGGAATATGAGACAGAGTTGATCTGGCGGTCCATTTTGAGCTCGGAGTCCAGGATGATTCCCAGGTAGCGTGCGTGGTCTGTGGGGGTTGGCGGGTTTCCGAGGGCGGTGGGCCACCAGGTGTCGCTCCAGGCATCGGGGTTTGAGCCCATGATGAGTACTTCTGTTTTGTTGGTGTTTAGTTGTAGGCAGCTGTTTTTCATCCATTTGGCGACGGCTTCCATGCCTTCTCGAAAGTTGCGTCTGGCGGTGTTGGGCTCGTTGGATAGGGAGAGGATGAGCTGGGTGTCGTCTGCGTATGACACGATGTTGAGTCCGCAGGTTCTGACGATGGGGGCAAGTGGAGCCATGTAGACGTTGAAGAGCGTCGGGCTGAGGGAGGAGCCCTGGGGGACTCCGCAGGTGGTAGGTGTGGGGTCCGAGAGGAAAGGGGGGAGTCTGACCCGCTGCGTCCTGCCGGAGAGGAAGGAGCAGATCCAGTTGAGAGCCTTGTCCTGGATTCCTGCATAGTAGAGTCTGCGTATTAGGGTGCGGTGGGAGACTGTGTCGAACGCCGCTGATAGGTCGAGGAGGATGAGGGCTACTGTTTCTCCTTTGTCCAGTAAGGTGCGGATGTCGTCTGTTGCGGCGAGGAGGGCGGTTTCCGTACTGTGGTTTTTTCTGAAGCCGGATTGGGAGGAGTCGAGGATGTTGTGTTCTTCAATGAATGTGGCGAGTTGGCTGTTGATGGCTTTCTCGATGACTTTCGCTGGGAACGGGAGCAGGGAGATGGGTCTGTAGTTTTTGAGGTCGGTGGGGTCCGCTGAGGGTTTCTTTAGGAGGGGGTTGACCTCGGCGTGTTTCCAGTCGTCGGGGAACGAGGCGGTCGCCAGGGAGCGGTTGATGGTTTGGCGGAGCATGGGTGCGATGGTGTTGGCGGCTCTGTCGAAGATGTGGTGGGGGCAGGGGTCCGTGGGGGCCCCTGAGTGGATTGACTTCATTGTCTTCAGTGTGTCTTCGGTGGTGAGGGCTGTCCAGTCATCAATCGCTGGTTTCCGGGTGTCGGGGTGGTTGGTGAGGGTTCAGTGTGTTTGTTGTCTTCGTCGAAGTTGTCGTAGATGCTCTTGATTTTGTGGTGGAAAAAGATGCTGAGTTTGTCGCAGAGGTCTTGTGAGGGAGGGATGTCGGTAGACTCGCTGGTGGGTTGGGCAAACTCCTTGATGATGCTAAAGAGTTCCTTGCTGTTGTGTGCGTGGGTGGAGATTCTGTCTTCAATCGCTTTTTTCCTCGTTTCTCTGATGAGTTGATGGTGAGCGTTGGTGGCGGCTCTGAAGTTGTTGTGGGCTTCTGTGGATTTGGTGTTTCTCCAGGCCTTTTCGAGGCGGCGGCAGGTGCGCCTGGACTCTCGAAGTTCGGTGGTAAACCATCTGGCTTTCTTGGCACGGGTATTGTTGTTTTTCTTGAGGGGGCTATGGTGTTGGTGCTGTCCGAGATCCATCTATGCAGGGTTCGGGCTGCGGTGTTGGGGTCGTCGTTTTCCGCAATGGTTGGGGTGGAGTTGTTGAGTGAGGAGGTGAGCTGGTCATCTGTGATTTTGGTCCAGTTTCTTTGTGGAAGCAGGTGCTGGTGTCTGTGGATGGTGGGTGTTCTGAAGGTGAAGTGGACGCAACGATGGTCGGTCCATGGCAGTTCGGTGGTGTGGCTGAAGGTGATGGAGTTTCCTGTAGTGAAGAGGGGGTCGAGGGTGTGTCCTGCTGAGTGCGTGGGCTCGGTCACGATCTGGCGGAGTCCAATGTTGTGGAGGTTGTCCAGGAGGCATGTGGTGTTGGGGTCCAGTTGATTGTCGAGGTGGAAGTTGAGGGCTCTCAGCAGGGTGTAGTTGGTGAATGCGATGGCCTGCGGGGAGATAATGTCCGTGATGGAGTTGGCGAAGGGTCCGCGGGGTCCAGGGGGTCGGTAGATGAGGGTTCCTCGGAGGGCGGCGGCGGGGCTGGCCAGTATCTTGAAGTGAAGGTGTTCCATCAGTTCTGTGGACTCGTCAGGGAGTGTGCTCAGGCGGAGGCTGGATTTGTGGACGATGGCGATTCCTCCTCCTGGGTGGGTGGGGCGGTCCTTCCTGGAGATCTTGTATCCTTGGGGGACGGCGATGGCGATGTCCGGTCCCGAGGTGGTGTTGGTCCAGGTTTCTGTGAAGAATGCTACGTCTGGGGTGGTGCTGTCGAGGAGGTCCCAGATTTCTGTGGCGTGTTTGTGGAGGGATCGGACGTTGAGAAGGATGCATTGCAGGGTCTTCGGTTCGGTTGTGTTCTTGTGGGCGGGTTGTGCTGGATCCGTGTTCTTGGCGGTGCTGCAGGTGTGCCGGCAGCGGTGACAGCTGAAGGGTCCATGGGTGTCGGCTGGTGATGCTAGCTTGCAGTTGTTGTTGCAGCCTGGGTTGAGTGCGTGGAGTGCTGCTGGGTCGTAGCGTTGGCGGGGCAGAGGTCCAGGGTTCCTGGTGCTGGTCGTGGACGGGCGCAGACGTTCTTGCCTTTGACGCGCCTTCGGTGCACCAGCGGCGCCGCGCAGTGGCCGCCATTAAGTAGGGGTCGGGGAGGGCTGGACAGCTGGGAGGCGGGAGCGGGGAGGGGAGCTGGATTGGGCCAGTCGCGCTGGGGGGGAGGGGCCGCGGGGGCAGCAGCGACGGGGAAAGGTAAAGGGAGGAAAGAAGGGATAAAGAAAAAAGGGAAAATAAACAGAAATAAGGCACAAAAGAGCAGAGATGCAGAAAAGAGCAGAAAGGTGAAAGATAGAAAGGGTAGAAAAACGAGTGAAAACGAGTGAAGGAGCAGAGGGAGAGAAAGGGAAAATGGGCAGAAATAAGGCACAAAAGAGCAGAGGTGCAGAAAGGTGAAAGAAAGGGGAGAAAAACGAGTGAAGGAGCAGAGGGAGAGAAAGTGAAAATGGGCAGAAATAAGGTGCAAAAGAGCAGAGGTGCAGAAAGGTGAAAGATAGAAAGGGGAGAAAAACGAGTGAAGGAGCAGAAAGAAAGAAAGGAGACAGAGGTCCACTGGACCACCAGGGATGAGGTGCAGGGAAACTTGCGGGTGGAGGAGGGCCTTGATCACCAACACTCAAGAGTGCAGGGGCAGGGGCACCTCACTTAATGGTGGAGCTGCGAGGGTGGGAGAACAATTTCACTGACAATGAGTCAGTGGTCTTGCTCAAGCTGGGCTCGTCATAAGCATGTAAGGGGTTAAGATAAGGCTGACTGCTCTGGGCCAAGCTACCTGAGGGTGAGCACTGGTTATCTTTTAGTGTGTGTATAGCTCACCCTGACTAGATTGGTGGTTCCTGCTTGTGAAGGGTGCATATTCGGATAACCAGAATCCCTCTTTTTAACAGATCCTTTAAAAGGAAGTTACTTTTCAGTGCATTATATTACCTGCATATTTCTCCCTCTATTGAATTGATGTATAAACTCAGTTTTCAGTATAAACTGTGTATAAAACCAATATGCTGACTTAAACATCTGCGCCAAGGTCAGATTGAATAGTGTATCCTTATCTACCTCTTTGATTTCAATGAAATTATGCCACTCTAATGTAAAAATAAAAATATATTTTTTTAATACAGCTTTTGAAACTACGTGCGGAAAAAATCAGTTCATACAAAATCTTTTGCATAACCGTTTGCAGTTGAGAACTTTGCACGGGCGTCAGTTCGCCAAAATGCCACGAATATCAGAAGTGACTTGGGGAGTGGAGTTGTTCTAACGGTTAGGGCGGTTTGAACCCGGGTTCGAGTCTCGGCAATGACGCTGAACATCCTGTGATTCTGGGCAAATCGCTTAATCTATCCGTGCCTAACAAAAAATGAATGTGTCCTCATGTAATGCAACTGTTGCTATGTAAAGCGCTCTGATAACCAATTCGGGTCAAGTTTGCACTATAAAAAACTCTGTAAGAAGAAGAAGACAACATCAATCACCAATTAAATAATACACACAAAAGGCAACCATATGGTGTCACAACCTAGCATGTGAAAGTGAATGTCCTAATAAACAGATAAAAATGGGGCAATTGCTTTTTTAAAGACGAGAACCCTCACTCACCCGATGGTGACATGCTTCATCATTGGGTTCCCTCTTGTACACATGTTTCTGCATGGATGACCAAAAGGTTTGTGGCATTTATCAGGACCATCTTAGTGTCACTCTGCTACAAAGTGTCATCCAGGCCAAAACATGTTGACCTGACCAGATAGGGAACATCCTTATCCCTGTCGTTCACACTGTTTTTTAACACTGTCCTTTAACACTGTCCACTGGGATATTCATTAAACAAAATTTTCCCTTTTGACGCAGTTTTAACCCACCTCTCTGACTTTATTTTTGCACTCTGCCCCTCACTCACTGCAAACATTGGAGAATAGAACACCTCACGCTCCTCTCCTGAGGGAGAGTTGTAGCCCACACAGTGCACCTTGCAGGCACTGTGTGCAAGAAGGAACCCAATGATGAAGCATGTCACCTTAGGAGAAGGGCAGGTGCTGGAAACTACAGAATATAAACAAGCCTTATAGAATACTGTTTACTTGATCTTCTTGTCTCTAACTTCATGTCCCCTGAAACCAGGACTAGCATAGGCAACGCCAGGGGTTTCAACTGGCAATCCAGGGGTATTAGCTGCTGTAGTAGGTTGTGTGTGGGCGGCACTGTGTGAAGTCCTTGTGTGTGTACTTTCAGCTACATGCAGGGGCGGATTGGCACTGCGGGCATTCGGGCATGGGCCGAAGGGCCGGTGTCTCCGTGCCCTCTGTGGGACGTTTTTTTTCTCCCCTTTCCCAGTCCACAGAGAGTGCTCATTGTGGACTAGGAAAGGGGAGAAAAGAAAATGGCCCACAGAGGGCAAGGAGACAGAGACAGAGAAATGAATGCAAGTTCACTGTGCGACCTTACAGCGATTATCCGCTGTGGCCTCTCTTTACCCCCTGCCATGCAAAGCAATCACCCTGGGGGTGGGCTGGAGAGATGTGATTGTTTGCAAAAATCGGCCTCCCTGGGGGCCAGATGTTGCTCAGGCCTTTGAGCCATTTTCACCTTGGCCCCCTTGGGGCCCACACAGCTCAGAAACAGTGTTAGTTTTAACACCTCGCCCACAGCCCTTCACATTCAGGGCATAGTGGGCAGGAAGAATGGGTCTCGCTGTGGGGGCCAGGTGATTTTTGGAACTTGCACCATCTTCACCTCAGCCTCCCCCTGGCTAACATGCCCTGTCTAACGTGGATGACCCAGCAGCTGTGTTTTGCGCTCCCCTGCCCCGACATTGCCCTGAGGCCTGGAGGGCTAGGAAGGGCTGATTAACTTAATAATTGCAGGGGCCTTACTGCTCTTCATGTGCTCCTTAGCTGAAGGTCTGGGGAGGGCTGAGTAGGTTAGTAATAGCAGGGGCTTCCTGCTTATTAGGTGCTCCTTCGCTGGAGGGCTGGAATAATTTTGTGACAGAAAGGGGCCTTGCTGTTTTTTTAGTTGCTCAGCATGTAGGCCATTGTCACGTTGGCCCTGTGTCCTGGGCAAGAACAGTATCCTCCCACTTTCATTTCTTGACTGTGCCAGGGACATTTTAAGGATTTTGGGGACCCTGGGCCAAAAATACTTTAGGGCCCCTGTTCGGAACAGATTTGAATTTATGATCCAATTTCACCTCTTTGATGCCCTGTTTCAGCTGGTCACTGGACTGTGCACTACCATACTTGTCCAAATTCTTAATGTATTGACATCTAATATTCAAGGACATTGGTGTGTGTTTTCAATATTACAACACAGTAGCAGCTCACTAAAATTACTGAAAATAATCTCAGTGACATCCTCCCATTTCTCATATGTGATGGCCTGTTTGATCTCAAAGACATTTTTTTATGGATGTTGCATAAAATGTAAACACATTTTTCTGCAAAATCTCTGTGATGGGTTCTTACTCATCGCCCATATTAAAAATACATTTAAAAAAAATGGTATTTAAAACAATCTGTTTAAGGAGTATGCATGGTCATTAGGGCAAGATTCTCTGCAGAACAGAGCTGGCTCTATCAGGGGGCTCCCTGAAAGGCTGGGGCCCTGGGCCAGAGGCCACATTGACCATGCTTAAAAATGTCTCTGGTCTGTGCATAGGCATATGTGGCCTGATGCCAGAGTTGCAGAGATGAGGATTCAAGTTTGAGTCCCAGTGTCTGCTCAACAACCTGTGATTCTGGGCTTAATTGACTAAATAGTTCTCTACAAATTAGACCTCATGGTGTAACCAAATGGTGTTTCATGAAAGGGCACGCCCCTTGAATGTGGGCCACGCCCCTTGAATGTGGGCCACGCCCCTTGAATGTGGGCCACGCCCCTTAAATGTGGGCCACTTTTTTCGTCAGTGCCCGGGCCAAATAGTGATCCCAATCCGACCCTGGCTACATGTACATTTACTTGGTTTGTGCTATTTATATTTAAGTATATTCCACAAAAATTTGCGGGAGCTGAACCGTGCTTTGATTTTCATGGGTGGGGGTTACTTTTATTTATCATGCACGTCTCTCCTCATCAGTACAACAGCAGAATGTGCTTCCAGCGCGATTCATCTCCAAATCATGCAGGGGTGTGTTGTTAAGGCGCTTCTGGTATGCGGGTGACTTTGGCCTTCTCACTCGAACGAAGCAATCTAATTAGACGCTGAGCTCGAATTATGTAACGTTAATGAGAAGCAGGGCCGGCAAAGTTCACATGTTGCATTGTTCGCTGCTAATGTAGCATAGAGGGGGGTCACGACCCCGCATGCCTGGGCAGAGTTTATCATCTTTCAGTGCGGGGCAAGTAAAATGAGCTGGGAAGTTTCTGGCGATGACAGGTGTTGGAAAAAAAGAGGAGTTTTACTCCTGTCAGGGGTAAGGAGGAGACCTGGCGCAGTTGGGACAGGGCGTGAGATGATTCGCTGACAGCGGCATCAGTCATAGTACATTAGAAGCAGTCGACCTATAAATTGTCCTCTTTTAATTTCTTGAGTGACCGCTCGCGCTTGGAGCTGCGGTGAAGTAGAGACAAACGCGCCAGTGTTCTCACGAAGGGCACCGTGCGCGTGGTGCTTTCAGGCAGGGCTAATCACTCTTAATTTATACAGCTGGCCTCTGATTGGAATGGGACCCTGAAGAGCTGGTACGGGGCCATCAACGTGCCTGCCATGATTATTTACTGTAATGCTCATTACACCGAGTCATCATCTTTTTCTTCACGTTATTACGTCAAGGGGCGCCGAGTCATGACCACTTCCGGAGACAAACACCTTCGCTTGTCCCATCAAAATATTTCTCTTCAGTGGCGTAGCTTCGGCTTCGGGGGAAGAGGGGTCGGGGGATATATTGCATAATGTATTTCCAAAGGGTGCCTAACCCACTTGCTTTTCCGTATTTTCTGATAACTAGTTGGGTACAGGTGCTTTCAGTCCAGTATTGTGATTTCCCCAGGAATTTTTACATACACGGAGACAAAAATGCTCACACACTTCTGTCCCTCTCTGTTTTGAAAGTCCTCAGAATATAGAATATTTCACAAAATATTGTTTTCTCTCTCAGTACTCCTACCTATCCGCATTCCTCTCTTTCCACTGCCTGCCTGCCCGATAATGTATTTAAACATTATATGCCAGCCTGATTGTAGAAAAATCTGAAGCCCCCCCCACCCCCCCACACCCCACCAATCTTACGGACCAAGCTACGCTCTTGCCAGTGCTTCATGTCCTTTACCTGTGGTGCACTCTAGTGCACAGCCGAAATGAATGCCCCCCTTATAGCGGAAGGGATAGTCGCAAGGATGGTGACACGGATAAGCATCTGTTTCATTGATCGAGCTAGACGATCTGCATTGGACTACACGAATGATCGGGAGGTCGACACACCCCGTTTCTACTGTAATTTGAAGGCTGTATCAGAACTGGCAGCATGCAATACAGCTAGCTCCTGAGTGAGCGTTCCCTGTCTTATACGCAATGTGGTTTAAATGTATGTTCAACTAAGGTAGCCACGCGCCCATGTATTGATTAACAAATTCCACATGACTGCGAACTTCTGTATGAATTGCCTGTTATTACTGAATGTAATCTTAAAACAATAAAAACAGATTTATAAAAAAAAAAAGGATGGTGACACGGACGATTATGTATCGGAGCAATACATTCATCTCAGAATCCGAGTTTGAGTCATCTGGCAGTTATCTATTCCTCCCCAATGTTTCCCGCAGAGTTTTGGCTGTTTGCATTGATTTCATAATTTCCAGTGCGGACGTGAACAGCGTTACCAGCCCTATCAGAAATTCCAGGGCACTTGAAACCAGGCCTTCGTCTACCTTCCTCGTCACAGACCTTACTTCACGGGAATACCCAAGATTAATTAAATAAAGCATTCGACAAAGCCCAATTGGATGAGAACATGGCAGAGGGAGTTGGCCAAGGGTTGCAAAATGCTCCTCAAAGGCAGCAATGGTAAATGGCGCGTTGTAGAAGTTTCAAAGTGTTAGGACCTAAAAGTTAACGGTGATGGCTGGCGAAATTTGAAAATTACATGGCTCAAATGCTTGCCCTGAATTGCACTGACCGAGCAAGTCTAAGGTACACCTGGATGAGTGAGGGGCAGAGGATTTTCCCCAAGCAACGTTCGTTAAAAATTGAGCCAAATTGAGAAATCTGGAGCATATATTTTACCTTAATTGACTAAAAAGCTTTCGGTTCTTATGGGGAAGTACAGGCCTTTTAGTGCGTGCCAAGCACGCATACCCCTCAACATCCCCAAGAAAAGTGAAAGAAATGATGGGAAACTGATTCTTAAAAAAAAAAAAATGTATTGTTATTGTTTTTTCGTAAATGAATACAATCGTATATCAAAACACCACAAAATACATACAAGAACGTCTGTTCGTAGTTCGAAAGTAGTGTGACATTCAGTGCCATATATTGCTTCTACATTTTACGGATAGGTCACTAGGCTCCAAGGAGGGAGTGGCGTATTGTGAAAGATGTTAACTAGTGTATGACCCACGGTTTCCGCCCTGTATGTGTGAGAGAGGAATGCCCTATTTATCTTAGATTTATTTCACCTTTATCCACTGAAGTTGCCTCCTATGTCAACAGCAAATCAAAGGGGAGGGAGCGCTAAAAGTCATGCACATGCACCTCAAGCCTGTCAAACCTTCCGCTATTCAAGCTTCCACACATACATTTTCACTCAATTACTATAGGCTGGTCGCCATGCTTCTATTACTGCATCGTCTCCTACACTATTCGTCCAGTGAATTTTATTGGACGGTTGCAGAGCTATTTATCCCCCTAGCCCCCAACCCACTATAATTTGACCATGAACCAGATCTCCATGTATAAATATTTAATCAACCAATGTGCCTCCAAGCATTTAAATCATGGAAGCAGATTGTTGAGTTAAGACCCCCAAGCAGCAGAATCCTGAATCCAAGCTTTGGACAAGCCCAAACACAACATTCACTTTGGAAAGTTTTGAAAAACAAACATACATTCCAGTGGTCCACACAAGGTTTGCAAAGGAACAACATCAGAAAGGGGTTCCCTAAATTCCACTGGATTCTAACTTCCTGTGCTTGCAAACAGACTTTCTCAACAAATAGTGCAACTCTCTCATGGAAGGGTGCTGTCCACTCTCAATTGCTGCAATATATTAACAATATTTATCTCCCATTTTTTATACCTATCTCAGTGATATATTAGGTGTGGACTTTAAAGAAAGTGTATGTATTGTTGGCATGTATGATTAATAGACATTGTCTAAAAATAAGGATGATAAATAGATCTCCGTAAATAGGTCTATGGAGTCGCTATACCATATCTTCTTGCCCTACTGTTGCTTTTGTGTTTTCTTCTCCGTTGGTATTTTCCTGTCTCTAAATCACAAAATAGCTTATTTATTGAAAACCCCAATCACCGTTCTGGTTTGTGAAATCCATCATATCTACCTAGGTGTGTACATCAATTGTTCTTATGTAAGGTCTCTAGAAGCGGTGTTATGCAGAGTTTTAAAATAAATAAATAATAGGGAGTAGCAGATTGAATACTCGAGAGCTGTAGTAACACTGATTGATTCATAGATCTTACTCTGCAGTTCGACGTGCAAAAGTCTGAACCAACAGATGTTTACTCAATCTTTGATTTCCTTATCCATTCGCAAACTGATGTTTAATCCAAAATAGATGTTTCTTTTTATATATCATCAGTACGTCCTAGAAGCCTGTGCCCCTCTGAGATGCCTTTCAGAACAGAATGTCCCTTTGTACAACAGAGTAACCAACACAAAGCTTCCCTTCCTCTCCCTTCCCTGACGTTTTTCAAAACATAGAAACACAAAAAAGCAGCTACACAAAAAACAGAAACACAAACAAGCTGCAACAGTTGAGGTTTATTACAAATGCATACATATTGCAGCACGAGGTGCTCTGTATAGTAGCATGCCAAAGATTCTCTACATTCAAATTCTAGACTCTCTCCATTGACTGGATGTGTGATCCTGGTCACGTCACATGCTAACAGCATGGCTCAGCTCTGGCTACTCATCCGCGCTTAGAAAAAAAGAATGTTACCAGACAAACGCACCATACAAATACCATGAGGAATTCTCTTCCTAGAGCCTCACAAATAGAATTTGTAGCTTTCAGATGTTGGCCTTATATGAACTAGCTCCTAAGCTGGAAAGGTACCATAGAAATAAAGGAGAAAATCGTGTCTCTGAGGCTATGAGAACATTCATTGTTTTCCTGAATACTATTTATTTGCTCTAGCTATGTGCAGTTCTAACCTTCCTGTTCGATGGCCAGTTGCCATCTGCAGACTCTTCCCTGAAAATACCCTATTGGTCGAATTCCATTCTTTTATGTTTGGCTGTTGATGTGTTGAAATGGTGAGGGTTATAATTTGGTCTGTTTAGCCAGAGAGCTTTACCGATTCGGATATGTGCCACTTGAAGGACTGGCATGTGAACTGCCCGGTTTGAGGTATGTGTATGAGGCAGCGGAGACTACAGTGCTGTTATAGTCCCCAGTATTCATTTCAATCATTCTAACTTTGGGGTGTTCGGTGGGTGTGAGTTAGTTGTGTTATATGTTGACTTGGAGAGAAATTATGTTTTACTGAGTAAGTAGTTCTTTCATGAGCTACTTGGTGTGGTCCATCCATGTGATGCCTCTCAGCTATGTTGGATGGATGCGTGTTGTATTGATTATTGTCTCACGTTGCTTTTATTGCTTTTTATTGCAGTTATTATTGTCTTCTTATGCAGTTAATATTGCCTTCTGTTACAGTTATTATTGTCTTCTGTTGCAGTTAATATTGCCTTTAGTTGCAGTTATTGGCTTCTGGTGCAGGTATTATAGCGTTCTGTTACAGTTATTATTGCCTTCTGTTGCAGTTATTATTTATTTATTGCGTTCAGTTAGTTATTATTGCCTTCTGTTGCAGTTATTATTGCCTTTAGTTGCAGTTATTGCCTTCTGTTGCAGTTATTGTCTTCCGTTGCAGTTATTATTGCGTTCTGTTAGTTATTATTGCCTTCTTTTGCAGTTACTATTGTGTTCTGTTTCAATTATTATTGCCTTCTATTGCAGTTATTATTGCGTTCTGTTAGTTATTATTGGCTTCTGTTGCAGTTATTATTGTGTTTTGTTACAGTTATTATTGCCTTCTGTTGTAGTTATTATTGCCTTTGGTTGCAGTTATTATAGTCTTCTGTTGCAGTTATTATTGCCTTCTGTTGCAGTTATTGTCTTCCGTTGCAGTTATTATTGCGTTCTGTTAGATATTATTGCCTTCTGTTGCAGTTACTATTGTGTTCTGTTTCAATTATTATTGCCTTCTATTGCAGTTATTATTGCGTTCTGTTATATTTATTATTGCCTTCTGTTGCAGGTATTATTGCGTTCTGTTGCATTTATTTTTGCCTTCGGTTGCAGTTATTATTGTCTTCTGTTGCAGTTATTATTGTCTTCTGTTGCAGTTATTATTGTCTACTGTTGCAGGTATTATTGCCTTTAGTTGCAGTTATTGGCTTCTGTTGCAGTTATTGCGTTCTGTTACAGTTATTATTGCGTTCTGTTGCAGTTATTATTGCGTTCTGTTGCAGTTATTATTGCCTTCGGTTGCAGTTATTATTGTCTTCTGTTGCAGTTATTATTGTCTACTGTTGCAGTTATTATTGCCTTCTGTTGCAGTTATTATTGTCTACTGTTGCAGTTATTATTGCCTTCTGTTGCAGTTATTATTGCCTTTGGTTGCAGTTATTGTCTTCTGTTAGTTATTATTGCCTTCTGGTGCAGTTACAATTGTGTTCTGTTTCAATTATTATTGCCTTTAGTTGCAGTTATTGCCTTCTGTTGCAGTTATTTTTGACTTCTGTTGCAGTTATTACAGCTCGTACTGCTCTAAGCTCGATAATACCCAAACATATGAAATAACTGAGCTTTGTTGCATGTGTACTCACACCTTCATTTATATTGTTTAAAATCATGGTATGGAAATGATGAAAAAACGAAGTTGTGCTTTGTATTTTTTCCTCCTATTCCAATCCTCATCATTGTAGCGAGGAAATGGGCGGTGGATTTTGCCAAATAAAAAGGCGGGTCTGTTGAGAAGAAGCAAGGGATCTCAACTAATATCCCACAGCAGAACTATTTCAGCAGCATATTGTTGAAAATGCAATTTATTATCTTTCTGTCGAAAAAAAATAATAATATGGCAATCCTGAGGCAAGTAACACTTGTTGATGCACTTCTACAGCTTGCACCATTAGTGCGGCATAAGGAGAATAATAGTTGAAATGTAACAAATGCAGACAAGTTTCTCAGTTTGCTGCCTTGCAAGACTTTTCGGCTCCAGGTCTGGAAGAGGGCCAGGGCAAGTGATCGCTAGAGTTTGGCAGTGACATGGTCATGAATAACAAATCGGGGTAGAAAGTAGGTTTGCAATGGTTCAGCCTGTGTTTGGTCAGCAACAGATAAGTTGTGTGACATAAATGTGTTATATAAATGATAGGAACCATATCTGTTCATTAAGGTTGTCATGGGATTCAAACTTATGCACACACAACCCGTGGCTCTAAGCCATCGGTCTGTGGCTAAGCTAGCCTGGGGATTGAAGCGCTAACCGGGTGGAAACTACCCACGGGAAACCATTTAATAAAAGGGTAAGATCACTCTCTGAGACTTTACCTTGCAGTACAAGCTGTTCAAAACAAAACATCTTATTAACCTGAGGCAGGCAAAGTTCTTCTTCCTTTTCCTCACAAAATAAGTGATCACTCTGCTGGGGAACATTCGCCCAGAAGGCGCCACAGTGTGAACCCCAAAAAAACGCATCCTTTTAAAAGTATGTGATTTTCTATAAATAAGGCGTCACACTCCTTATCCTCTCATACAGAATCGTAAACATTTCATGAGGGGATAATCAACGTACACATGGAGGTGAGAGGTAGCCATTATAGATAATGATGTCAGTGTTCTGTCTACTGTGTTCTCTTGGATGTTGTCTGATACCTAGGGAAAGATACCGCCAAATCTAGAAGTAAATCCTTTTTCATAGTGGTCAAGGAACACCCCAGTATCAGTTGTGTGTAAGGGAAGGGTTTTCTTAATGCATAATAAAGTGGTGGTCAAAATAAAAATTAATTAGGAAGTGCATTTGAACTTGCTCAGCTGGTTTCTCATGAGCAAATATTCATAAGAAACTGGTCAAGTTTTTCCAGGTGTACCCCAAGAAAATTGGGGCTTTTTCGGGTTTCCTGGCATTGCTGCGAAAACCTTTGTAAATTCCAAATATATACACCTATGGGAGGTTTGTAAACCTCGAGGTGTAGGTTTACTAATTTGTTTTTGTAAATCCTAGACCAAAGTGTTTCACCTATGTATTTGCCAAAATGCGATTTTGTAATCTCTATTAGAACATTGGAATGTTGGGAGCTCCATTGTAGACAATGGAGCGCTCCATTCTTCCAATGTTTTACAAAGGCCTCTCGGAGCTCAAGGGGATTTAAATCCCCTCGAGCTTCGAGAGGCCTTTGTTTTATTTGTTAGAACATTCTGCCCTCTAGTGGCAAAATCCCTTTGTAGCAGGGCTAAACTTGTTATTAAAGTCCCGGTCCCTTGTTAAAGTCCCGCGCCTTCGGCTCGGACCTTTAACGCAGGAGTGGTCCTTTAATAGCCGATATAACCCTCTACGGTGGGCTATAAGGCTATAATAAGGGAACTTTCAGCAACTAAACATGTTACGTTATATCTCATCAGACACGTGGACTAGTCTAAGCAAATCACCCTTAAAAGGGAAACCGTCGTCAACGTAGATTAGATGTCAGTACTTTCTGTTCCACGTGTTCTAGACACAAGCTTATTGCTCCTCTGGGCTGCAATCAACAAGGTGTTACCAGCAGGACTCCAATATACCTTAGGCTTCTTGAGCAGCTGTGCAGATAAGAGAATTAGTCTCCCAGCGTAAAGGCGGAAAGACAAGCATTTACTTGAAGACAAGCATCTTGTTTAACTTTAATGTGTCTTGTAAACCTTCAAAGACCTCCAATCTCAATCAAATCGTTTTCTGACCGGCAATAACATGTAGCCTCCCTATTCTTAGATTTCTTAGACTATGGATACTGCTTCCATTACTTCGTTCACCAGAGTATGTTCAACTTATGTAAATGTATGTAAATGTATAGGTATTTATATAGCGCACTACTTACCCGTAGGGTCCCAAGGCGCTTCGACCGCTGCGAAACCCTTCCTGGCTTCCCTGAGAGATGGTCCCTTAATGGGTATCTCCAGGGTGAGACCAGGCATCCCCGGCGGTCTGGTGGGGCCGTTAGTGAAGATGAGGCAAGCTAATGCCCAGAGTTGCCGAGTGTGATCGCTGATCAGAGTGGGCACCGAGGCGAGAGAATTATCGAGTCCGCTGACCCTGGTCCAGAAACCTGCCACGCCGGGAATCGAACCCTGGTCCCGGGCCGTCCTCTGCTCTCGGGTCTGCCGCCTCTAACCAGTGAGCCACTGCAAGTTTCAGAAGTGAAAATAGCTTAAGAGAGACCGCTGGCATGACGAATGAGAGAAACCAGAGAAAGACAAATGGTTTAAACAGGCCTATAGAAAGGGTAGCGGTTATACCACTGGAGGGGCATAGGTCAATGAGAGTCTCTTAAAAGCGTAAAGACCACGAAAGTGTAAAAAGGAGAGCTCAAAAAAAGTCCCACAGAAAGTGTATAGGAGGGAACCACAGGAGCGTTAAAAGAGAGATCCACCAAGAGGTACTTTCTGTGCGACCTGGGGCAGGGAGTGGTCACTGGGGAGTTTCCATGGCATATACTGTCATTTCCTGCTGACGTCTCAAGGCCTGACTCCAGTTGGCTAATGAAGCTGCTCTCTTTGTGCGCTTGACTCTCCAAAGCCAAGTAGTCAGCGCTACTCCCCAAGGCAGTCTTAGGTTTAGAATGGTGAAGTTTGTCACCGCGGGAAACATCCTTTACAATGCAGTGTTTACTCTGCGCGACCTGTACAACGCAGCCATTACAACGCAAGTCATTACTACGACTTGCCCTGGATGGCGCTCTTGCTTAAGGAATAGTTTGGTTTTCTATTCCAACACCTTCCCTACTTTTACGTGGGCTGGAGTTGGAATAGAAAATTAAATTAGTCCGCAATCCAGCGCCCTCCAACGCAAGTCGTTGTAACGACTTGCGTTGTGAAAACCGCATTGTAAAGTACCGCAATCAGAATGATCGCGTTGTACTGACGTACATCCGTCACCGCAATCCTAAGGAATAAACTCAAATGTACTGTGGTCCCTTGTGAAAGCAATAAGCATTTTATTTAGGCGGAGACCGAACAGGGCGGTTACAATGAATAGCAACACAAAAACACCAGGGAGTGTCCCCCTTCTGTTGTTGATATATGAACGCAAACAACATAAATGCCATCATCCAAAAGGCATTGGACCTCTGGTGTGAGTTTGGTGCAGTCTCTGGCAACCTTCAAGGATGATGAGTTCCTTACTATGGGAGATGCTGCTGAGTGGTCAAGGTACCAGGCAGAGTGTTCCACAGTTACAACTGTGCTTCTCTGAGCAGAGTTGTCTGCGAATCCTTCCACAAATCTTTTTTTTTATCCCATAGTCCACCGCCAAAGAAGGGGTCTGAGTAGAGTTGTCTGCAAATCCTCCCAGAAATCGTTTTAAAAATGTAAAACCCACTGCCCAAAAAAGTATTGAGATTGCAAACTCACAAAAATGATGTTTTTCGGCTACCAACTGAAGTTTGTTCCAAAGTCAAAACTCCAGTCTCAAAGTGAAGAGGGGTGAAATCTAAGCCCACCTTAAAATAAAAGTGGGTTAAAGAAACAAGTAGGACATTCTAGACCATCTTTATTTGTGCTTATGCACAGGTGTGAAGTGTGGCCCCCTACCTGCAAAACCAGATAATTGTGTGTCTTTGATTTTCTGCTGTGCCCCCATTTTCTTTTTCACGCCATTCGTTGCTAAGTTCCTTCAATACTGTGTCCCCAATTTTAGAACTGCCCCAACCACAGCGGTCTGGACTAGGACCTGGTGGTGTGTGGACACTCATTTCCATACATAGATATGACATTTTAGGACGAGGAGGGCTTGTGCAGCTGACAGGGCTGTATTCTTGGGGCTCACTAACCGTAGTGTCGGTGCAGTCCCTTTCCCAACAAAACATTCCTTCACACAGGCGGAGAAGCGTTCCAGAGTTTATTTTCATGGAAGTTTGGACTAAAGCCACTGCTGCCCATGAAAGGGGGTCTTTGTCCCAGTTAAATGGGAGAGCTTTGCCCTCTCAAGTCACTCTATTTTCCAAATTCTGTTTTTCTCGGTTTCCTTCAACCATATATGGAATTATACCGCCGCTTCATGTGCACTTGGAGCAGCCCTGGCTGATGTTTCGCTCCCAGATGTTTCCCCACACTGAATGAGAGCAGGACTGCGCAGTGGAATCAGTGAGCCGCTGTCACGCGAGGCACCCGGCGGCTGCTGACGGAGCTCTTTCACTCAGTGTGGGCAAAAGAACCATGTTCAAGCCAGTGCAGCAGCTAGACGTGAGAAGCTGCCTCAGTCGCTTCTACTCATTCACCGATTCATACAGGTGCATCCGGCACACTGAGAAGGCCGGAGATAACTATAGGATAAGATAGCACTTGAAGATGTATTCAGCCGCTTGCACATCAATGTTCCACAGGATTCTAACTTAGCTGTATCTAGTCTACCAAAAACCCACTTAAACTGGTCCTTGGATAGCAAACAATGATGGTGACCGCTGTACTGGGCTGAGTTCCTGCTCCAGGTTCCACAATTGACAGAATACAGCCGTTTACCCAGTGTTTCAATTGTGAAAAAAGACATGCAAAGGCCCAAGGGTTTTCCTAGGAGGCTGCCGACGCTGCTTGGAATACTGGGGTGTCTTGTTCCCAGCTCATGACTCTTTCTGCACCCCACGCTTCCTGCCTCTTTTTCTCATCTTGAAGGCACATTTTCCTCTCTTCTGTCTCCCATTGTCTCTGCCTTCAATTTTTTTTCTCTTCCTGCTTCTTTCTCCCATTTCTTGCTCCCGGTTGAACTCTAATCATGAAGAATCAGTCCCCGCCCCCGTCCCCAAAGATGAGTGCTGGTGCTACCTCCACGGATTAATTGTCACTGAAAGTAGGCCTGAAAAGCACTAAAACCTCTGCGCGACTAGAGCAGTGTCCGGATTCCCCTGTGAATTCCAAGGGTGCCACCTAGCGGCGTGTTGTCAGGACACATTTGCAGTCCAGGGCTTTTCCTGATTGTCATCGGGTGCGTCAGTCCAGCAGCAACCTTCTCACGCTGGTTCTCAGAATCTGCCCTGAGGTTTGGAACACCATTCCTAGAGAGATTTTACAAGATCCATTAGTTTCTTTATTCAAAAATAGACTCAATATCATCTGTTCCTGAAACATCTACATTTTAAACATATTTGTTTATGGCCTTTATAGAGCCTGCTGAGGGATGCAGCTCATGAATGATCCTTCCATCCTCTTCCCCCTCACCCCCACAGCCACAAACTTGCACCTGCCCTCGGGGCAGCGCATGAGTGAAAGACAAACCGGCAGCTTGAAGCCATCGCTCTGCCCTTCACAGTGCAGGCAGCCAGGCTTCCTCCTTGCAGGAGGGTGCAGAGTGTGACTGCACCCAACTCCATGGGATGCCTGTTGGGGTCCTGAGGAGCTTCTTTTCCTCTTCCTTAGGGCGCCCTTGGGGGCATTCTGACTGTGTACCACCTCTTTGTGCACTCCGGACAGCTCTCCGGACAGCTCCAGTTGCTTGTTTACCTGCGTCTGAAAATGAAGTGAACACAGAGGCAAAGTGTATTCTCATTTGCAGTGGGGCCACGGCCACTTGAAAATAAGGGCACTCCCCATTGAGACCTTGCTGGAGTACATGTAGTGCTGGTATTATCCGTATTAGAGAAGGGGTCACAGAAGCGTCTGCAGTTTCTTCTGTAATACCAAAGTGCCGTGCCTCAGGAGCGCAGAAAGCAGACCCACCCAGCCGTTGCATCCCCGAGGCACTTGGTGTAATATGGCCCCAGGCCTCACACAGCAGAGCAGTATTTTCAAGTCAGTGGCTATACATACAAATAAATGATGAAAAGTCATGTTGACCTTGAAAGTAAATTAACTACTACCATTTATGCTTGTTTTTGGTCACCTGTCAACGCCCATGCCTATCCTGAACCTGGTTTTGCAATCCAGTACCTCTCCCTGAAAAGATTCAGTCTGCTGCCCAGTGCAATTCCTGGCATCCACTTTGATGTAAGTATTTTCTTTGATTGAAGTACAAGATGTCTGCTGAACTACAAGATGAAACAAAAGGGGATGATGGGCGGAGCGTTTGAGCAAATCAAACACTCACCCCCAGTCAACTGATCTGGGTTTATTCCATCACCATTCTTTAGCTCACTCAGCCACCCCAGTTCAGACATGACCATATGCAAATCAGTCTGACCCTGTGCCTCATGGGAACAGTCCAGCCCGAACTGCCAAGCCATGTCTTTCCTGGACCGGAAACAAGCATCCTGGGACCGGTTTCGGATTCATAATCCTCATCAGCCAGGCTATCTTGAATCCAGTGGCCAAGTCAGCAAGGGACTCACGTCTGAGCATACCCTGCCAACTTAGGGCAAACAAAGCGAAACAAAAGGGGATGATGGACAGAGCGTTTGAGAAAATCAAACACTCACCCCCAGTCAACTGATCTGGGTTTAATCCATCACCATTCTTTAGCTCACTCAGCCACCCCAGTTCAGACATGGCCTTATGCAAATCAGTCTGACCCTGTGCCTCATGGGAACAGTCCAGCCCGAACTGCCAAGCCATGTCTTTCCTGGACCGGAAACAAGCATCCTGGGACCGGTTTCGGATTCATAATCCTCATCAGCCAGGCTCTCTTGAATCCAGTGGCCAAGTGAGCAAGGAACTCACGTCTGAACATACCCTGCCAACTTAGGGCAAACAAAGCGAAACAAAAGGGGATGATGGACGGCGCGTTTGAGCAAATCAAACACTCAACCCCAGTCAACTGACCTGGGTTTAATCCATCACCATTCTTTAGCTCACTCTGCCACCCCAGTAAACCCAGATCAGTTGACTGGGGGTGAGTGTTTGATTTGCTCAAACGCTCCATCCATTATCCCCTTTTGTATCGCTTTGTTCGCCCTAAGTTGGCAGGGTATGCTCAGACGTGAGTCCTCTTGCTCACTTGGCCAATGGATTCAAGATAGCCTGGCTGGTGAGGATTATGAATCCGAAACCGGTCCCAGGATGCTTGTTTCCGGTCCAGGGAACTTCTTTCACAAAAGAGAGTTTCCCAGAAAACCAGAAAGGACTGGGTATCAAACAATATCAAAAAGGATTCCTTTCTGTGTAACTGACTTTCTGTTAGTGACCAATAGGCCTACACACTAATGTCGCTTTTTTAGTGTTAGGTAGTGACACGGATAATTATTTCTGCACAACACTGAAGTTACTTTCGTCTCTCAAGTTTTATTCTTATTTAGTTAAAAACATTTTGAATTCATTCATTACATGACATTTTCACAATCATATGCTCTAGTTCAGTTTCTCCAATATATATAATAGTTCCTATTGCAATTCCTATCCCAGAGTAAATAATACATACAGATTAAAATTCACAAATTAAAAAATAACATCATAACATCAATGTAAAATTGGTGAAGAGAAGTCCTTTGTCAACGCGTTTCGGTGCTTTGTGCTGTTATAACACCTTCTTCAGGACAGAACTTTTACTTAAAAACAATTGTTCTTCATTCTAAAAACAAATACATACAATTATTATCATGTATTTGATTGAGAGTAAAGTGCATTCTATCTAGTACTGTGCATTATTACTACAGTGTTACTATGTTATATTGAACGACAATCTTACTTAGATTATTTTGTCATCCGCCTTATCATTTTAAGGTTCCGCACCCTTGAGAAATGGTGTATTGTTGATCCTCTTCGTGGATATTAATGATGTATATATACCATGGCTTCTCTAAATGAAGAGGGTAAACTGATTAATTATACTGCCACCTATAAGTTATAGGCAGAAAAGTAAAATGTCTTTATTCACACTTACTTAAAAACGGGGAGACATGTTTCTTGTGTCTAATTCGGTTCTTGCGACTTTCAATCTGCGCAGAGTCTCATGTGAACGTCGGCTTGGGTTTTACCTGTGAGGGAAATCTTGTTTGTTTACATCTATATCCTTAAATGTCTCAATGAACCCCTGTTATTTACTAAATCGGATTCCATACATACCATTGAATTCATGTATGCGATCAATAAACGAGACTTGCAGTGGGGTTCTCTCTCGTCCTAAGGGTATCTTCACTATTTGCCCTTATCTGAACGTGTGGAGATTTTCATTCCTACAATTGGTCACCTAGGTATAAGAGATATACTCAGTTTGCATATTTATTTTAGGTCCTTAGCTATGTATAGTACTATACATTTTTAAAAATTATTTAAATTTTAATACCATTATGTCTGTGATATAAGGGCTCGCATTTAATGGTGATACTCCTATTGTGCTACTGCAGAAAACATATGCCAGTAATGCTGTAGCAATGTCCAAAGTCTCACTTGGCCACTGGATTCAAGATAGCCTGGCTGATGAGGATTATGAATCCAAAACCGGTCCCAGGATGCTTGTTTCCGGTCCAGGGAAGACATGGCTTGGCAGTTCGGGCTGGACTGTTCCCATAGGGCACAGGGTCAGGGTCAGACTGATTTGCATATGGCCATGTCTGATCTGGGGTGGCTGAGTGAGCTAAAGAATGGTGATGGATTAAACCCAGATCAGTTGACTGGGGGTGAGTGTTTGATTTGCTCAAACGTCCATCCATCATCCCCTTTTGTATTGCTTTGTTCGAACTACAAGATGTCTGCTTCATTGTTATGAGGTGGCTATCCGGCATTTTCCGCTCTACTTGATTCTGTGCTGGGGATCTCGCTGCAATACACACTTTGCATATCTTTCTGGTTGTACACGAGCTAATCTGACCCCAGCACTGCAACTGGCCCTTATTCATCCTGTCTGTACTGACATTCTCCATGGCCTCTTCTTCTCTATCAGACAGTCATTCCTCCAGGCAGCCCTCTGAAACTCCTTATCACAGGGGATATCTCTTACAGTTTCTCAGGCACCAATTATGGTCTAGTCTTCCTTCTCCAGAGAGCATTTAGACCATCAATGATACATGTTTTACTTCCTGTCTCGCGAATCACCTTTATCGGGCTGTTTGTTTTCAGAGAAGACTAGGAAAGAAGAATTTGCGCATCAATGTAGTTCCACTTGCTAAAGTCAAATTTGGGAAATGCAGGAGTTTATTTCCATAAAGTTGGGTGATATAGAGGTGTTTCACTCCAGTGATAAGCAAGTCTTGTGTTGTTGGTAAACTGAGAACTGGAATCTTATTGAGTTTGATCCTTCCAGGCCCCAAATCCTCATATTTGTTTTACTGAAACCATGGTGCTTTGTTTCAAGCCTCTGTAGGTTCTTGGCGTTTCTGTAAAAGATGTATATTACTTTGCTCAATCAGAGTGTCATCTTTCTAGGCCATAAGCCTTGTCCTGTTTCCCCAGTGGTCTTGGGATGAGGGAGTGGTGCAGAGCTGGAACATTGATATGCTGAAACCATTAGTGACCTTTGAGTGGGTCATTAACCCTAGTTAATCTCTCTTAACTTCCTTAAGTGTTGTAAAAAGTGTTACGTTCACTAATGCAGCGGTGTGAGATAAGCAACACCCCCTCAAGGACGCTTTCATCAAACCCTCCAGAGAAAAGGCTCTTCATTGGCTTACCTCTTCACTACTTCTGAGAGCTGGAGGCCTGCCACTCAGGCCACCCCAGTAGCGCATAGTTAATGCTTTGCTCAAGCTCAAAACCAGATCCCAATTTATTCTGGCTGGCCTCCACATCCTGTTCACCAAATATTTGACATGGCTTGAGCTGTCCCATCCTTCCAGTTTTCTCTGGGTTCAGTCAGCGGTTCTTGAGGGTGCTACTCACCCTTGAGGGTCTCAAGGCACTGGGGGGAGGGTTGCAGATCCGTTAGTCGAAGAACCAGGTCTTGAGAGCCTTCCTGAAGGTGTTCAGGGTGGGGGCGAGTCTGATATCTGCGGGGAGCTCGTTCCATGCTTTGCCTGCAATGTGAGAAAGGGATCTTCCACCTGCTCTGGTTCTGCGGATGCGAGGGGTTTCGGCCACTGCGAGGTTGGAAGATCGGAGGTTTATTTTGGGTACGTGGAAGTTGATTCTGTTGTTGAAGTATTTGGGTCTGGTGTTGGGTAGGCATTTGTAGGCGTGGGTGAGGATTTTGACTCTTTTCTCCACGGGGAGCCAGTGAAACCTTCATTGCTGGGTTGCTGGTAGCGCTCTACTACTGTTAAGTAGCTTGCCTGTGTGCAGTCCAGTCTACTAAATTAGAAACTTTTGCTTGATTGAATTAATAGGTCTATACCAAAATTGAAAGGTATGTTTTCGAAACAAACTTTTGTGTATTTTCAGAACACATAAGCCGTTGATTGGAGAAAAATTACAGAATTTCCAAAAAATATTTCAAACTGAAATTTGACAAATAAATCATGCAGCTTTGGGAGACATTACTCTTATTATTTCCTTGGTGCCAGGGGTATTGTAGCTCTGGCTGTTATGCATTACTCAGGTAGAGGCATTTCAAATCGATAAAGACTTGTTTCACTCTACTGCTGGTAAGCCTGCCTAATGGACTGAGGTGATCACTGCATGTAATCTTGCTGTGGTAGCCACTGATGTAATCTTGTCTCATGTGGTCACTTTCACAACACTAATAATCATAGTAGCTCGGGATGATTTTCACTGAACAAAAGTAGCTCTTAATATACAAAAGGTTGGAGACCATTGGACTACAGTAACGTTCCTAATCCTACCACTGGGTGACGCTGCATGCCCAATGAATCAAAGAACCCCGCATGCCGGCGTGACAGCAGTTTAGTAACGCTTCACTTACACCTCCGTGGGACTGATAGAATGTGCCCAGCCTGTTAGTCAAACTTAAAGGGCGTCTCAGTCTCCGAGATTTAAAAGGCACGGAGCAGTTCAAGTTTCCACTTTAGTTACGCAAGGTGCATTCGCATAAACCTTAGTTAAAACACAGTTTACTTTGTTAAATGTTTATGTGAACGGTATTCAGCCAGGTGCGTGCGCTTTGAGTGAAGGAAGGCTGGTGGTAAGCGTGTTATTTCCACTGGATTTAGTCATGTGTTGCACCTGGCCCGTCACGGTTAGGGGCCTGCAGTACAAACTGGAAGCAGTGACTTGTAAATGATTCGCCTTCAGCTGCAGTGCGGACTCTGCAGTGATCGAATTCTCCAGGTTCAGGTAGCCTCGCTCAAAGCTTTCAAGAGTGCGCGCGGCTCACCATGGCGCTAATGATGTGACGTCAGCGTCAATGGACTGAACGCGCGTGTGTGGGCCGCGTGCTTCCTCGAGCCGGGGCTTCGGACTAACCATTTTAGACTGCTGAATAAATAGCGTGAATTCTATTCTGTTTACTGACCATATGAAGAAAATACGACATAGCCTACTTCATAATAGAGCCGATAGACGAACACCGTGGGCGAAAGGGTATGCGCACAAACCCAACTAAAAGGAAGAAACCACGTGTGTTATAGTGTATGAATGTATTACTTTTAGTTCACGATAAAACATCAGAAAAACTTTGTGGCAGCTGACAGACATAGCTTGCAAATGTACCTGAGACCCATCTTTAATCAGCAGCAGGTTCACACGTGAGAAGTAACTCTTTGCCACATATTTCTTAGTATCATTATTGTAAACTTAAAAAAATACACATGTTGCTACAAAGAGAAAATATACATTACCCGATAATATTAAGAATGGTTGCACTAAAAACATAATCATGTGTCATGTAAAAACCAATATAAATGACACACTCTCTCTCTCTCTCTCTCTCTCTCTCTCTCTCTCTCTCTCTCTCACTCACTCACTCACTCACTCACTCTCATAGATATTTAAATATATATTACCTATAGTTAGGACCATGTTTTCATAGGATAAGGGTTTTTTGACTTGCCTTAATCTTTGGTGCTGTTTGACAAACCTTCCCAAAAAAGTGTGCTGGTGATTCTAGTTGTGCATGGAAAGTTTCCCGGTAAGGTAAAAAAAAAAGTGTGTTTCCCATGTTAATTACCATAGAATCTTTGAACACAACTACAGAGCGGACCACTGGACAGAATTACACCAAATTTGGCAGAAGGGTAGATTTGGTTACGCAGATCACGCTTTCGCTTATTTGATGGAAATCCATCCAGTATTTGTTGAGAAATTTAAGGAAATCCAAATTAGGATATCTGCTATAGCAGCTAAATCACAAATAATAACTAGCTACTGCAGAGCTCTGATTAGCTTCCAACACTTCAACTAGGAAGTGTTGGCAGCCATCTTAGAACTCAGCTTCAGCAGAGTTCCCCCAAAAGTAAAAAAAAAAGAGGGCATGGTAGCATTACCCTGACCCCCAAGCCTTGGTGTCTCAGAGGGACACGGGCAGGGCAAAAAAGCATTAAAAAAAAATTTTGCCGCAAAATTTGTGAATTTGTAGTAAAAATGGAAAAAAACAAGCATGAGCTCTATGCTTGTTTATACGAAAGTCCCCAGGTGGGCCAGGTCCCAGGGCATGTGCACACATTTTATAAAGTAAAGGAGGGCGATCATGATGCCCCCCTCATAGGTCATTTTTTATGCCCCGGGGACCACCACCTCCCAGGGGCTATTTATGTATTGTTGTGGGGGGCTGCGTGGAACACCTCGGGGCCCGCCACCTCCCTGGGGCTTTAATTATATCAATGGTGTGGGGGGCTGAGCGGACCTCCCTGGGGCTTATGTGAATATGGTGCAGGGGACTGTGTGGACCCCCCTCCCTGGGGACCACCACTTCCCCGGGGCTTTCTTGTTTCATAAGAAGGGCTGTGTGGCCCCCCTCCCGGGCTGTTCTTGGTCCTGGGGACCACCACCTCCCAGGGGCAGCCTGTGCAAATAGAAGGAGGGGGCCGCGCTGCCCCCCTCCTGGAGTCATATATGGCCCTGCGGACCTCCACCACCGAGGGCCGGCTCTTGCTATGTCCCGGGGTAGCCACCCCCATACATAGCTGTTTGCTTTTGGTTGGAGGGAGTTTTGACAGCTCCCGTCAAGAAAAGCCAACATGCCGGTTCAAGCTGGTGGGAGCTGTCAAAGGGCCCCGCCTCCTGGATGCGGAGGTTTCATCTCTTTCCCTGAAAGAGATGAAATGATTGCTTTTGCGTGGAAGGAGCTGCCTTTCCAGCAGCTCCCTCTGTGTAGCAGCAGTGCCAGCTCCCGTATGAGGCGGGGAGCCGGCTAGGGCTGTGGGGGCCTTGAGGCTCCATTCACTCTCCAGTACGGCCACTCACACACTCAAACAGCTACTCACTCTCATACATTCCCTCACACACCTACTCCTTCACCCATACAGCCACTCTCATAGCCACTCAGTCACTCATACAGCCACTTACACACCTATGTAGCCACTCACACAGCCACTAACTCACCCATACAGCCACTCATAGACCCGTAGAGCTACTCCCTTACCCACTAGCACATCAATACAGCCACTCACACACCTATACAGCAAATCAGACATACACTGATACAGTCCAACAGCCATATCTCAGATGAAATATGTTAGAAATAGTATGACTAATTACTAGTACAGAAAGAACTGTAATTTAACTCATATTGTAACTTAGTGTATATGTAGCTTTAAGTCTCAGAAAGGTTTACGAAACATATTCATGGGATGATGTCATCAGGGATGTCACTGATCAAGTCATGAGTGATGTAATATATATATTAGCTCATAAGCAGTGCATTTCGGGTCGTAGGTTATAGTTAGCTCCGGTAACTATAGCTGCTGAATTTCACTAGTTTTGTGTGAGTGAAATCTAAGCCTAACTGTAATGTTCTTGTAGCCTTTGTTTTTTTCTTTGAAAA